>NC_143581.1:109210232-109518521 GCF_048544385.1 Mastigoproctus giganteus | reverse complement strand
GTCCTTTATCTAAACCTTGGTTTTACCATAAATGTGATAAGGCTATTCAAGAGAAGAATACTGCATATTGTAATTTGCGTGTTTCCAATTTTTCATTTTCATTTTATGCCTACACCAAAGCTCGCAACAATTGTAAAGAAGTTATTAATCGTCAAAACTAGATTTTGAAGAGGTTAAGAGTATAAAACTTGCCTCTTTCACTAATGGTAGCCGAGCATTCTGGTTTCTTGCCATAGCTTTGGCCGCAACGTTTGCCCATCTCTGTCACAAAATAAGATGGTTCTGTTGTCACTTCACCCAAGGATAAAGCTGACCTGCTAGCATTCCATTTTTCTTCCAACTCATGCATTAATGATCTTGGTAAAACACCTCCCACCATTCCCAACATGCTCCATTCAATGCCTCCTGTGGTCTTCCGTCAAAAGGATGTCAGAAGGATTCTGGCGAAAATTCATGCTCAGAAAGCTCCAGGACCCGATGGTATTTCTCCATTTGTTCCCAAAACCTGTGCTTCTGTTCTCTGCCGCCTTTTTTCACTTTCTTATTCCAAAGGTGTTTTTCCTTCTGTTTGGAAATTTGCTCATATCCAGTCATTTTCTAAAAAGGGTGGCAAATCCCTCCCATCCAATTACTTCTACTCTTTCTAAAGTAATGGAGAAATCAATTAACCGCCAAATCTTAACCTACCTAGAAACTTCCGTCTGATCAATGATCGCCAGTATGGTTATTCTGCCAATTATGGACAAATTCAATGGAAACGTTTGGTGAAACAAGAAGTAGCTCTTGACATCTCAAAGGCTTTCGATCGTGTTTAGAATAAAGGTTTTCCAAACAAGCTTCCATCTTACGGTTTTCCAACTGCTTTTAGTAGTTGGTTATCCAGTTTTCTCTCTAATAGCTCACTGAGGGTGATGGTAGATGGCTCTCTGTCTTCTAACTTCTCCACTAATGCTGGTGTTCCCCAAAGGTTCAGTTCTTTCCCGCACTCTTTTCCTCTTGTATATTAATGAACTTCTTTGATTGACTGGAAATCCTATCCATAGTTTTGCCTATGATAGCACTTTCCATTCCACTTTGAGAAACCTTGCCTTCCCCAATCAGCTTCAACTTCTCGAATATCCGCTACCAATTCCTTAAATGCCGATCTCCAGGTAATTATCCAGTGGGGCAAAGATAACTCAGTTGATTTCAATCCTTCTAAAACTATCTTGTCTTATATCTCGCAAAAAGGATTATTCTGCTCTTATGCTTATCTTTGTTGATTTCTAGGCAAGTTGTTATATCTGTTTTGGGGATTACCCTGACTTCTAATCTTTCTTGGCACAAGCACATTACAAATATTGCTTCCTCGGCATCTAAAAAACTTGGTTTTCTCTTTCGCTCTCGCCGTTACTTTTCTTCAAAACAGCTGCTCACTCTGTACAAATCGAAAATCCGCCCAGCCATGGAATATTGTTCCCACATCTGGGGCGGTGCCCCCAAAGCCTCTCTCAGGCTTTTTGATTCCATTCAGAAGAGGGCAGTTAGGTTAATTAATGATTCGTCTCTAACAGAGTCTCTCCACTCGCTTTCTCATAGACGTACTGTTTCTGCTGCATGCCTCTTCTACAGATACTTCCATGGGCAATATTCTTCTGAATTGACTTCTATAATTCCCGCTCTCTCTTTCAAAACAGTCCGAACACGTGCCGCCACCAGCCAACATCCATTTACTGTCCAACTTCAAACTCACAGAACCAACTTTTCATCTTCCTCGCTCATTTATTCATTCAACTGCCGTTTTCTGGAACAACCTTCCTTCATACGTATTTCCTGAAAATTACAATCTACAGAAGTTCAAGTCCAATGTCAACAAATATCTTCTTTCGTTTCTCAACCTCCAACCCAAGCACGGTACTAAGTACTATAGGTTCTAATACCTCTCGTGTTTGGGGTTTTCATATAAAAAAAAATTAAAAAAAACAAACACCAGATGGATTCCGAATGCACATATAACTTCTTTAAACTGTCCTACAAGCCAACTATCTTTTTGAAATTTAAATTTGTCTCCTTATGTGTATTGTCAGAGAGAGAGAGAGATTAGCATTTTGGTTCACTCAATCCATGTAACGCCTTAAGCTATTCAAAGCAGGTACCTAGTTCCCAAGGGAAGCGTAATGAGTAATTTTTAGCCTTGCCTAATCTTGATCCTCTTCTTTCCACCGTTACAATAAAAATGTTAAGTTTGATAGTGAAATTCTTGCAGTTATTAACCGAACGATGGGGGGGGATCTAAAATTTATTTTTTTGCTTCCTCCCCAGTTCGGTCGTTGATTGCAAGGATTTCACATTTCACCTACTTTTCATCTTCCATTTGTTGGTTCTTACCACTGCTAAACTTGCGGGAACCTTCCCTGTAGCTCCATAATGCATTCAGCATGCACGATTTGTAGTAAATACATTTCATAACAGTGACTGGAGCTGTTATTATCATCACTGCTGTTTTTTTTTTTTTGATTCGCGCAGAGGCAACTAAAGTTGTGAGATTACTGTACTGTATTTAATGAATGGTAACGTTGTTGATACGAACCGTCCAAAAAGCCTCAGTTTTCCGGGAAGGAGGAGTATGACGCCAATCCTCGCCTGAGACAATAATTCGGCCATGGTGTGACAAAACCCATTAATATTCAAAAGAGAGTCTTTATTGCAACTATTAGATGAGTAACTAGATTGCTCAATGTTAGAACTGTCCCCATCATGGTCAGAAGCCTTCGAGGTCAAGTGCTAGATTATTATTTTTGGCTTTTTTTATTTTTAATGTTAATACATTTTGTGTCACTTTTTTTCTAATTAGAATTCCCACGTTTAGATTTATTGTTCGACATGTGATGTTTATACTACCCTCTCCGGTAGCACGGTTGTCAGGATTGCTGTCCTTCCACCGTGTGGCAAATCATACGCTGACGGGGCATATTCGTACTGTTTATTTAAATAAAATAAACAATACTCCTAGTTGCGTCTCCGGAGTGAGCTACGCTACTTTACAATAAGATTATTTTATTTATTATATTTTTACCCGCTTGATTTTCTAAAAGAGTGAGAAGCGATGAAACTGCTATATCGCAACACAGAGAACAGTAATATGAAATTAGTAGAAAGCGAAAAATCGTTGTATGAGTTGATATGATCATAGAATTCTCAATACATGCTTATAGTTCTGTCGAGGCCATTCAACTCGGTACACTGTTCAGATCAATTTACTGAAAGGTAACGAGAGACAACCTGCACGGATTTTAGTGCAGCAGAAAACATCCAAATTCTCTACTAGCCCCACATCACCGATAACTGCTACTGGCTTACTGCCATAACTTCGAAATTCTACAGAACGATCGGGGGGGGGGGAGTGTGGATCTGCTGAAACACGTGTTCTTTCTCATCATGCCAACAGTATACATTGCGTGTGGTGAAAACAGCTAGAAAATGGGAAGTGGTGGTTTTGAAGAAATTAGCTGTGGGTGTCTTGAATGTTGTTGCCTACCAAGTAAATTCGTTAATGTCTCAACTGCAATGTCCAGTTTCAACAATGCATCCTCCCTACACAACTATTGTACGGATATGGTTTGCAGTATATTCGGAAGACTGCGCTCTGCTTTGATTTTACCATTCCCAAGATCTTAACCATATCGAGCGTCTGTGGGACGAGATAGAATGAACTTTAAGATTTGCTGATACAGTACAAGCCAGCAAATGAAACGCTCTGCTTACATTATAGAGGGTCTTATTTTAATGTCCAGACAGTGGTCATGAAAATAGAATCACCTGAACATATTATTCCTACCCTATATGTTACTTGTACTTAGTAATTTAGTTCTTGTTCTTTTTTCAGTTAGTTGAAAAAATTAAAATTTATAATATGTATATAAAACAAGTTTTTCAAAAATATACCTTAATTCCGATAAAATATAAGGTGTGGCTTTTATTGTTTTTTTAAATGAGGTATTTTATGTTTCAGAGTAAAGGCCACACTTTATGTTGTGTCGGAATTAAGGCATATTTTTGAAAAACTTGTTTCTTTATATTTTTTTCTTATTTTTAATGAATAGAAATTTTCATACTTTTCTTTATAACTATATAATATCGGTGTAAATACACCATAGTTAACCCATATATTTGAACTACATTTGTAGCGTAGAAGGCATCGTTTTAATTTTATCTCATAATGTGGTTGCCTTCACAACAAGATAGCTACTATTGAATTACTTCAAATAGATAACGCTTCTCTAGTAGAGAAAGCTACTGTTATTTTTTTTCAGCGGTACCACCACCCAGACGATCGTTTCGAAGCTTTTTGGCTTCGTCATCAGTGGGTGGGCAGGTACCCAGGTAATACAACAAGCCATCTCAGTTGCGAAGTTATATCCATATTATGACAGATGCCAAAAGGGTGTGGTGGTAATGTATTTGGAAAATTAAATGCACTAGGCATAATCCTTATGGGTTTTGAAAATTAACTATATAATATCGGTGTATTATATACCAATACCACCACACCCTTTTGGCATCTCTCATACTATGGATATAACTTCGCAACTGAGATGGCTTGTTGTATTACCTGGGTAATACAAGCCAAATAGCTTCGAAACGATCGTCTGGGTGGTGGTACCGCTGAAAAAAAATAACAGTAGCTTTCTCTACTAGAGAAGCGTTATCTATTTGAAGTAATTCAATAGTAGCTATCTTGTTGTGAAGGCAACCACATTATGAGATAAAATTAAAACGATGCCTTCTACGCTACAAATGTAGCTCAAATATATGAGTTAACTATGGTGTATTTACACCGATATTATACAGGGTGTTTCAGTTAAACGTTTCAGAACTTCTAAGAGGGGTAGGGTACATCCTGACAACTCGAAATCATATAGCAATGTGGGGTCGGAAATGCTTTCCTGAAGCGGTGTTGTAAACAGAAGCACCATAAAAAGAAAAGAGACCGTAAGTGAGAAATCGTTTTAATAATACATGAAAAGAAGCAAAAGGTACATGGATTAAAGTAAGTGTTCGAAGTTTCTTCCACGGGCTACAATGCACGCCTCACATCTCCGACGCATGGACATCCGAGCATTCTGGAATACTCCAGGCGAATTTCGAATTTCTTGAACAAGAACGCCAAGTTAGTAGGATGGATGATTACACGAACGCAGAGTTAGCCGATATGCATTTGGCGTACGGGGCTGCAAATTGTAGTGGGCCAGCCGCACAGCGTTTGTACGCGGAACGATATCCGACGAGGCGTATTCCCAGTCATAATTTCTTTGCAAGACTGCACCAGAGGTTAGCTGAGAGAGGTTCATTTGAAAGAGCTGACAGGGACAGGGTAAGAACAGCACGGACTCCAGCCGTCGAACAGAATGTGCTGCAGCATGTACAGGGGAATCCAAGAACGAGTACACGAAGTCTAGCAAACGCAGTCGGGGTTTCCCATTGCAGCGTCTGGAGGATTCTCCGAGAACAAGACATGCATCCGTTTCACGTGCAGCGTGTCCAGACACAGCAACCGGAGGATTATGCACCTCGTATTGCTTTCGCACAGTGGTACCTTGGAAAATGTGCTACAAATCCCCTTTTTCCTGCTGAAGTGTTGTTTTCCGATGACGCATCCTTCACAAGGGAAGGAATTTTCAACACGCATAACGACCATATCTGGGCGGTCGAGAACCCGCATGCAATACGACGTCGTGCAGCACAGATTCGATTTTCGGTCAATGTATGGGCCGGTATTATGGGAGATCACCTCATCGGACCTTACCTGTTACCGTGTCGTCTAACCGGACCTATCTACTTGATCTTTCTGCAGCAAGTATTGCCACAACTTTTGAGAGATGAACAGATTTCTGCATCGACGCAACAGACAATGTGGTTCCAACACGATGGAGCCCCTGCCCATTATAGCGGAGATGTTCGTAACTACCTGGATGTCACATTTGGTCAACAGTGGATCGGACGTGGTGATCCCGTGCGTTAGCCTGCTCGGTCACCCGACCTATCATGTCTTGATTTTTATTTCTGGGGTCATATGAAATCGCTAGTTTATGACACCCCTGTTGACAATGCTGAGGAGCTGGTTGCAAGAATCGCAGTAGCTGCCGAAGAAATTCGAAATTCGCCTGGAGTATTCCAGAATGTTCGGATGTCCATGCGTCGGAGATGTGAGGCGTGCATTGTAGCCCGTGGAAGAAACTTCGAACACTTACTTTAATCCATGTACCTTTTGCTTCTTTTCATGTATTATTAAAACGATTTCTCACTTACGGTCTCTTTTCTTTATGGTGCTTCTGTGTACAACACCGCTTCAGGAAAGCATTTCCGACCCCACATTGCTATATGATTTCGAGTTGTCAGGATGTACCCTACCCCTCTTAGAAGTTCTGAAACGTTTAACTGAAACACCCTGTATAGTTAATTTTCAAAACCCATAAGGATTATGCCTAGTGCATTTAATTTTCCAAATTTTCTTTATAAATAAAGTATGATTATGTCAAAAGAGATTGTTTACAAAATTACACCCTTCTAATCATATAAGAAGTGGGGAAAATGTCTGAAATCCAGGTCAAGTATCCTTTATATGACATGCAAAGGGGTGCACCGTAGGGCTTGCATAAAACCGAGAAATTTCAAAACCGAGTTTAACCGAAGTTTACTCTTAAAACCGGTTTTAAAACCGATTTTCTCAGACTTAGGGAAAATAATTAAAAGCTTATAACACAGGTATTTATTTTACCTTGGGTAGATTGTACAAATCGTAATCAAATCTTTTAAACAAAATCTATCACCTCTTATAGTAAAAAAAATAAAAAAATTAAAATGCTCCAAAAAAGTAACTAGCTTG
The DNA here is from genome assembly GCF_048544385.1 of Mastigoproctus giganteus. Lineage (NCBI taxonomy): Eukaryota > Metazoa > Arthropoda > Arachnida > Uropygi > Thelyphonidae > Mastigoproctus > Mastigoproctus giganteus. Next base: position 109,511,656 of record NC_143581.1, on the reverse strand, counting down.
AGATTATACAAAATTACAAATTGTATTCAAATCCTTTGAATAAAAACTATCTTCTCGTATATTAAACAAAAAAAATAATAAGCCCTATAATAATAATAATAATAAATAAATAAAAATGTGAAAAAAAAACAGCTTGGGGAAATTACTTTACTATTTATTGCTCAGCTTTTTTCTGAAAATGATCCTTTAAAAAACACAGTATATTAAGCATTTTTCCTTGATAGACTTGACCTTATTTTTGTGTTAAAGAGACCAGTGATCGAAAACACTCTCTCAGATTGGACACTTGTTGGTTTAATGGTCAGCAGTGCTCTATAAACTTTCTCCAGCTTTTCTCTTCTACTGCTAGTTGCCTCCAAAATTTTAAATTCTTTGCTGATTTCCAATTCACTCGGATATTTTGAAGGCTCTTCAGATAATCTCTTTATTACACTATCATACTCTCGCATGAGTGTTTCTCCAACATCGGAACTAGACGAGTCTTTGTTTTCTTCTAAAAGAACAGTTCGTTTATTTTCAGTTTCTTCATTTAACGCTAAGACTCGTTCGGAATGTATTGCAAATAATCTCTGATAAATCTCTTCAGCATGCTTTTTCAAAACTTGCTTACTTGAAAAATCAAAAGTTCTTGAACCTGAATCTTCTTTCCTAAACTTTTTGGGGTCGTGTAGATAGCTCAGCAAAGCCACAGTTTGGCAATTTCGTCTTGCATTGTAACGCTGCAAAAGGCTTTGGTGAAACTTTAAAGCAAGTGGGTTTTCTGCTGTATCAAGCTTAGCAAGCAGAAATTCTATTGAAGACTCTGCTTTAAGTAAGTCTGTATCTTCTGAGGTTATAGCCTTCAGAATCATTTCAACTGGTCGCAAAGTTTCACATAGCAATTCAAGGTTTTCCAGTCATCGTCAGACACAGCTTCAGTTGATAGTACTGCACATAGAGCATTTGGAAGGCAATTTTTCAATTTCAGAAATCTCTCAATCATATAGAATGTGCTATCCCATCTAGTCTTGCAATCTAATATAAGTTTATATTCTTTCCCATTAAATTTTGCTTTAACAAAATTTTGTAATATGTCATTTTTGGCAGGCGATTTTCGAAAAAGCTTGCAAATTTTTCTGATTTTGTTAATAGTTTGTGCAATATTGGCCATTGGATTGAAGAAATAAATGAGCTCATCGGTAAAGTCGGTTTGATAAAGCATGCCTTGCTGTCTTTCTTCAACTTCTTCATCATCACTACTTTCTTCATTATTTTCATTGTCTTTGGAAGACTCAGAGACTGTGGCACCATAATTGATTGCTTTTTCATAAAGTACATCTATAACTGACAGATGTATACAATGGACTATACATTCTTGATGATTACGCGTAATTTGCTTGCCAAACTTAATCATCGTTGCTGCTCCATCGGTGGTGCAGGCAACAATATCCTCATCCAAGTTCAAACCAAATCCCTTCAAGTGTCCATTCACAGTTTGCTCAGTTCTTCTGCTATCAAGTGAACCATTAATCTCAATAAGACCTAACGACCAATGATTGTCTTTTGAATGCACATTTATATTCATATGCCTTTTATTTTGTATAGACGTATATTCGTCTAGAGTCAATGAATACCGTGCACCCAAAACCAATAAATTTTTGAAATGCTGAATGAGTTCTTCTTTCTTAGTTTTTTAATAATTCAGAACCATATTTTTAATTCCATTCACTGAGGCTAGTGGTAATTTATCGTATTTATTTCTCTGAAAGTGAATGCTTGATTGTATAAACTCACTCTTGGCAATTGAATTAAAAGAAAATCCATCTAAAGCAGCTAATTTTGAAATCTCTTCTTCCATAGATTTTTTAACGATAAAATTTTCTAATGTTCTTACCATTTTTACGGGAGATTCACTGTCATCTTGTTTAATGTCAATCTGATGCATTTTCTTTAACTGCAACATCAAAGATGATGTAGATCTTCCAGACGACTTCATTATCTTCTGAAATTTCGAACATTGTGCTTCATCTTTGCTTTTTCGAGCAAAATAATTCCATACATTTGATTTCATCTTAGACATATTAAGAGTAATAAATATTAATTAGTAGGAATTTATATCACCGACAATTTTAAATAAAAAAATATTGAAGATAACAAAGGCACAATACTATGCGTCACTCCCGCAAGCACTGAATGAAGAGTCTAAACGAGGCAAGTTTCAAAATTTTCACGAAAGAAATTTTTTATTTATTTACTTGCAATTCCCCCCCCCCCCCCAATTAAATCTATTGTATTTTCAAAATTACATAAAAGCTAAATTTGGTGAAGCTGCTTTTTGGAGAACATTTGATCGCAAATTTAATAGGAATAAAGAAGCAAAAAACTTTCTACGATTGAAATTTAATGCAATATTCAGCGAATCTCTTTCTAGTGGGTAATCATCAATAAGGCGCGTTCCATAACTTGCCTGGCGAACAAGATAGATGGAACGGAGAAATGTTGAGCATTTTCTTTTACGCTATCGCTCAGACTCACTCAGTTGTAAATGAGTTCACCTGCATCGTGCCATAATACAGGTGGGAAGATAAAAGGTACCCCTCCTAGATTTAGACCACTTGCCCATCAGATTCGTACCTACACATAAAATAAAATAAAATAAAATAAAAAAAAACATGTTTAAAACATAAAGCAGTTGAACGATCCAAACAAACGAACAAACAAAAGAAAATGTGCGTAACAAAAAACTATATTCGAGGGCTAACTAAGAAAATATTCGAATCCGGTTTTAGAAGCTCGGTTTCGGTTTTAACAACTCAATATGAAAACCGATTTAACCGGTTTTATAAAACCGGTTTGCAAGCCCTAGTGCACCGCTTGATAGATTTAGCTCAAATTTTGATAGAATGCATTGTCACGCGAATTAGGTTATTCTGGTTATTCCTACACACGCATGGAGGCAATGAACATAACTTTAATTATTGTTCTTGCATTAAATCAGAGAAAGTAGTTCCTTTTAAATTCAAGCAACTTAGTAAATAAGCGTCTCTGCACCTCCAATTTCCCAAATAAACAAAAGGTATTCTTATTGCAAACTGTCCAATTGAGCTGATATTTTAAATCAAGTATCTAATGTGAAATTGCTCATAATTTTATTAAAATAATTAAGATTATATGATAGTTTACGATGATCAGTTCTCATGGATTGTTAACATTCGTTATGAACTGACTACAATAAAATTACATTTGATTAAAACAGAAACTGCACATTACAAAGCGTAATGTAACGGATTGTTGTCACTAGTTTTCCCATTTACTGATATCTAATTTTCTTTAGAAAAGAAAAAAAAACAGCTACATGTTGTGTAGATAATTCATGACACCGTACAGTACATTTTAATGTCTGCAATATTGGTTTTGGTGGCCTCACCGGATAGCTTGCTCACGTTCCAAGTTAAACAGAAACACTATTTCAATTTAGCCTCTCTGACCAGAATCGAAAAATTACTAGCAGCAGCTGCCATCTATGACAGCACTAATACAACGAGATTAGCGCTGCTTATGACGATATTCATAGCAGCGGCTATTCAGAGATTCTTCGTTAACACCGGAAGAATTCTGCCCTAATATTACGTGGTTTTGCCTTTGCAATAGACCTGCGTACTGGAAGTTTAATAATTTCCAGATAAATTAATGCCATTAAATAAATTATGCCTTTTCCAAAATGAGGTTCTTTTGCTGTTCCTTAGGGCTATTAAAAAGAAGGGGCAAAAATAATAATACTGCTTCAATGCACCCCTTACTTACTACAATATCAAATATCTCTCAGATTTCTTTTTGTTTGCAATGACATTTATTAAAAATAAATAAAATAAAATAAAACATTCTGATAGTAACACTGCACACGTGCCCTTAAGAACAGAATCTTCTGAAACAGTACAGTTTATAGTAAAGAGCTTGCCATGCATAAAATGTCATAGGAGAAAATTGTGTTTTATTCATGCTTTTCTCTGGAGGAAAGCTGTCTTAAGATTAAAGATCAAGCTGTAATCTCATCAGTAATTTTTATAATTTTTTCCGATATAAAATGGAATTCTGTTTAATGGGAAGGAGGAGATTACTGTTGGTAATGCCTTTTAAATAACGTGCTAATCAATCAGAGCGCTTTAAATTCGAAGATCAATGCACGTTTTTTTTTGTTTTTTTTTATAAAAACCCTAAATACGAAAGGGATTAGAACCTATAATACTCAGGATCGTGGGTTGGAGGTTGAGAAGATGAAAGAAGATACTTGTTTTACATTGGTTGGACTCTTGAATTTCTGTATATTACAATTTTTAGAAAATATATTTGAAGGTATGTTCCAGAAAACAGAAGTTGAAGAGATAAATGAGTAAGACAAAAAGTTGGTTTTGTGAGTTTAGAGTTGGACGGTAAATGGATTCTGACTGCACGCTGCCTGTGTTCGGACTGGCTTGGGAGAATCAGAGATGCCAATTAAGAGGAACAGTGCCTTTGGAAGTGTCTTTAGAAGAGGCATGCAGCAGAAACCGAACGTCCATGAGACAGAGTGGAAGAGTGTGTAACAGACAAGTGTCATTAATTAACTTGGCTCTCCACTTTTGAATGGAATCTAGAAGTCCGAGAGCGATTTGAGGGACACCACCGCAGATTTAGGAACAATATTGCATGGTAAGGAGGATTTTAAATTTGAACAGAGTGAATAGGTTGTTTATAAGAAAATTCAGGCCAAGAGCGTAAACGAAAACCCCGTTCTTTTTTTTTTTTAGATTCAGTGGAAGCAATATGATGCGAAGAGAGTCAGGGTAGTAAGATTACACCTCACGATGTTAATCCCTAATAGAAACATATGATCTTGTCTAGAAATCTGAGTGTCATCCAAGATAAGCATAGGCGCAGTAGGCTCTTTATTGAGAAATGTAAGACAGGACCGAAATTAACTAAGTTCCCTTGCCCCATTGCAGAATTACGTGGAGATCAGCATATAAGTGATGGTAGATATTCGAAAAGCTGAGGTTGTTTGTGCAAGGCAAGGTTTATAAAACTGGAAGGTGGAATGCAATGCGATATTTCCAGTAACTATTTACAGTTAGTGGAAATATCGGTAAAGATGAGTCTCCTTTTTTTTTTTTTTCATCAAATTGAAGTCCCTTAGTACTATTAGAATAGCATTTAGCCCGAGCCTCATTTCAGTTTCAGAATGAAGAAAAAAAAAGCAAGTTAACGGTATTTTACAGTCAGAACCTGAACCATTAGCAATGTCCAGGAGATGAGCGATCAGTGGTTTGTTGCAGTCTTCTGTTAATGATCCTCAAGTTGTATGAGCAGGAAAGTACACTGCAGTCATCAAATCTAAGTATAAGCTTATACTTAGATTTGATGACTGCAGTGTACTTTCCCGCTCATACAACTTGAGGATCACAATTGAGATCACAATTCCGTAGCTTTTTCTGTAAAGAAGGTTTTTAGTTAAAGATACTGGTTTAATACGAAAATAAAAATTGCAATTTAATAAAGCGATTTGATTTAAAATTTAATAGAGCAGAAACAACTGGGAATATAGTGAGCCAGGAAAAAGTTAAAATCCCAAAACAGATCAACATTTCGGTAACCTTTAAAAAGGTTAGTTCGTCAAAAGGTTATATATGCATAAATAAAACCAGTGTAAGAGTAATAAATTGTCTATATTATATATGTTTGTATAGGTATAAATGCCATATACAAAAAACTGCTGACACATGGTCATTGTCGTTTAAAATCTGAATTAGTCAATAAGACTCAGTCAGATGGATAACGTGATAAAACGAGCATTTCTAAAATATGCTTCCAGATAAAAATGTGTCACATTGCTCGCACATAGGAGGGTCAGCTCTCAGCAGAAAGGAAGAATGTGTCAGATGACTATGTCCTAAGCGGGGCAGAGCCAGTGCAATTTCCTATATACGATCTCTGCGCACACTAGACTGTCAGTTTCATTAAAGACTTACTGATACAGTTTAACTTAATTTGATTCTTTCCGATGCCAAGAATCTTTCTACCGAGGATGTAACTTATTACGGATTACTTCTCTGTAGTCTGTATAGAAGACTGGCAGGTTAAGATTATTGGTTGGAGCTGCTGATTTGGCTTCTGTGTCAGCCCAATCGTTTCCTGTAATCTCGGTGTGGCTGGGGATCCAGCAGAAGCGGATATCGATTCCACCTTCATACAGAGCGAATATCATCTGCTGCATCCGGGACAGGATTGGATGAGTAATGTATCTCATCGCTGATAAAGGCTGTAGTGCACTAACAGAATGTCTCGGATCCATAATCCATTCTGAGATGTTATTATTTTTCGTTCTCTTTTAGACTTTCTGTAGTATCAAATAATAAATCGCTGGTATTGGAGAATTCTTATGTACTCCAATCTAATTCTATAGTGACATACTATTTCGACTTTGAGTCGGCTGTGTAAACCGGCAAGAAGTCAAAATGTTCAGTTCGGTGTCGAAATAGAACTGAAGGTAAGCGGAAGAAGGGGGGGGGGGGTTAGATTTCCGTCCCATTCTTAAGCGAGGTCACGTCACATGCTGGTATTTGACATGCCAGCGTGGAAGGGACCGTTCTGGTCATCGGGCAACCTTGTCTATCGTGATGTTAAGTCCTCTGAGTAGCTCTTGAACACGAATACCGAATGGACAGTTGACTGTTGGACGTATGTAATAAAGATTTTTGTATCGGGACTCAACGGATGTCCACATTGGGTAATCAAGCAGGGAGGTCAGCCTTAAAGACCTATCGTAGAGAACTGTTTTCGTGGAGGCAAAAAGGGTGGTTCATTTGCTTCGACTTACACACTTTGGACAGGTGATGTTCTGAATGCACCAGTGGCAATACGAATGGCCCGATGGTGAATAGGGTCAAGCCACAGAAGGACGCTATTTCCATAAACCTCAGATCCACAGTCTAATTTTGATCGCACAAGTACGCGAAAGAGCCGATGTAAAGTGCACAGGTCTGCGCCCCAAGAAGTAGAAAGAAGGGAACGGAGAACTTTCAGCCCTCTCGTGCATTTGGTAGGTAGTTGATAAATACGTTGAAGGAATGTCAGCTTCATCAATAATTTCAACTCTGTTCAATATGCATGAATTGAAGTATTGTCCTACAAAGGACTAGTCCTATCTGTTGCTGTGCCAAAATTAAAGCTTGCATTTATTAAAGAATTCGTTTGCGTAAGCATGGAGAGCATTTACATTTTGGGAGTTTTCTATCAACGCACCCTCAAAACCAGGAAAAATTATTCCAATATGAGTTTCAAGATCAGATCTCATCTCTTCATAATAAGCACATTAATATAAAACGTGACTCTAGGTCACAGCTTCCCCACAAAAACAAAATGGTGTATAATGTATACCAAATTTGTATAATTTGTCGTCCAGTGATCCGTGACCAGTAATAATATAAGAGGTGTTCATACTCATAGAGAACCACAATTTTCGCCTTCTATCCACCATGAAACGTGAATATTTTCTGGGTGTGTGTTCTGTGGTCAAATTTCTATTTTCTGGATAAAAAATTCGAGTTTCCGGGAGAAAAACCATACTGCCGTCGCCTGAGACCGACTAACATAGCCACTTTGTAGAAAAGATCCATAAATATTCCTCCTCACGTCATCAACGGGACTCGAACTCGGGTCTTCACTCATTTATGGGGAAGACGGAGGAGTCGACGAAATGTGCTACTCACGAGGGGCCTGAGAAGAGATCTGATTGAGGTGTTTAAGTGCTGAATGCATCCTCCTTTTTCTTAGACAACACACAAGAGGAGGCCGTAAACTTAAATTGAGGAAGGGTGGTTTCAGAATAGATGTGCGGAAACTTTCTTTCAGCCAGCGGGTAATTGATTGCTGGAACTATTTCCATCTAGCGTTGTAGAAGTAGGTAATTAAAAAATAATAATAAATAAGGAAGTACTAATACATTGTTGGAGGGGTTGGACATGTTATGTGGGAGACGTTTTTTTTTTTTTTGGATTGTTTTGGCTAATACATATCAAGCATATTATAGTCAAATTAGATAACTTACTGGCGCCTTTGGTTCATTATTAACTATGAAACATGGGATACTGGTGCTGTTAGAGCCTAAACACTGTACACTGTACTACAAAAACAATGAATTTGTAAATTGCACCTACTAAAGGCCGCCGTAGCCTAGTGGTCAGGCGCGCGGGTGCATAAGTACACGTGCCTTGAGTGACCGGGGTTCAAGCCCGTGACTGCTGAATACGGTGCTGTTTCTTGTATCTTGTAAACTCCCCTGATCGTTTGGTCGTCCCGGAGTATAAACAGAAAATTTATTTATTTATTAATGATGTTTGTGCCACAATTTTGTTTTCTTTTCAAGGATCTGTTTGTCTAGAAGCATTCAGCGTTTACTCAAACTGTGTTGCTATCAGAATTGTAGAATAACTTTAATAAAACGAAAGTAGATTCCTTATTATTGCTAAAAGTACGCTAGATGATTAACTTTTTAAAGTAGGCTCAAAGTTTACAGCCTGTACAAGAAAAAGATAAGCAAACGAGCATATTTTAGCTAACATATTAAAAATTGTTTGTCGAACTCTGAGACTGAATTTGACGGCACAGTTGTTTATTTTTGAAAAGTTTACAAAATTCGGAATATGATGGGAAGCTTATTAAGTAGCATCTCTAAAAGATAGTAAATAATTATGTTGGTAATTTAGATATTTTGTAGGATTTATCAATAATAGAAAAGAAAGAAACAAGCGATATGAATTACCAATAAAACAGGAAGGTTTTATTTTTATGTTTTAATAAAAAGCTACTTGCAATATTGGTAAAGAATTTCTGAACATTATTTTTGTGATTATTTTCTTTACATTTACTTAAATATATATTAAATTTTGTTTCATTCAGCATTTTTATATTTATATTGAAATATTTATACTGCAACTCATTATAGCCAAGCAATTTTACAGCTTGGCTTTAGTCTTGAAGAACGATGGCATTAGAAAATTTAGGATTTTTAAATACTTTTTAATTTATTCCTAACCGTATTGGAGAGTTGAAGTACTAAAATTAAAAGTGCATTAAAGGAACTAAAAGAACTTAAAATCTGAATGCTTGGAGAAAAACAAATGCACCTTTCTCTCAACAATTCTCCACTGTGAAATCCAATTAAAACCACTGAAAACATACAAAAGAGCGAAAGAATCAATACATAAAACCATGTGGTTAGGAGGTAACTTTTGCAAATGTATTTAAAAGCAAAGATAATTTATCTAGTGCAACTCATTACTTAATTAATAATGAGAGAATACTTTCTGTCATTCGCTTAAATCCGTTTCAAATGTTGATCTCTTAAAATGGCACCACATTTATTATACAGTAATTCAGAACATACAATATTCAGAAAGGAATTAGAATGTCACAGGCACATTAGCAAATCAAATGAGTCCATAATTCTGAAAATTGTAATTTTAAAAGAGTCTCGTTTGGAATGCATTTATTGAATTTCATTTACATACGTCCCACTGAATCCAATTAAATGACCGTAACATGCTTTCTTTACGTCCTTGGAACTCGGTTATCGTCAGCCATCGTGGAGAACTTAAAAAAACGCTAACATTACTCTCTGAAGACAATATCTGCAATTTTCAACTAAGGAAAATTATCAATCACAAAAAAGCCTATTTTAGTCTTTAAATACAAACCTAGAAGTTATTTTAAGGAGGAACTCTTTTACTACAGCACTAACATTGTTTTCAATATTAGGCCTATGGAAGCAGGGGATTTAGTTATGTACTTGCAGTAATATAAAGATATATTTATCAAAACAAGCTTCTTTAATTATGTGACTCGCCAGTTAAATTCTGCTTATTTAAATTCTCATGAAAAAGAATCAAAAAAAAAAAGTAGGGAGAAAAGAAGGGAAACATTAAAAAGACATTACTATCAAAAACACTAGCAATACAGCTTAAAATGCAATCAGGAAGAATTAAAACCCGAACACAGTGGCAGGTTAAGAGAACTACTAATTTTCGGATTTGAACATTAAGAATAATTTCCACTAGGAGAGGATTTAAGCAGTATGGAGGTCATGTGAATCGAGGGGATTGTCTCTGACAGGTAGTAGGGAGAACCACTTTTTTCCACACACCACAAATTCTACGAGACCAAAAATTCCTGATATTCAAAACTAAGTTCAAAGTAATTATCCTCCACTTTACACTTTAAGTAATAGCAAGTGCTCTAATTTAGAGTAATTTATATTCACTATCTAATTAAATTAAAATCTAAATGTCATTTAGTCAGGCTTACTGCGGCAATGAACTGATAACTCAGCTTGTCCTGACATATTGTATAAACCGTTCATGATGGTATGCATCATGTTTGAAATAATGCAATTGATATATCTATCTTTGTTGCTCTTAATTGTTTTACGCAAAGTTCAGAAACTTAAAGCAGATTTCCGAGCTCCATATGGACTTAAGCAAATCAGGGCAGCTTTCAGATATCTAAAATAAAATTTCTTGTTTATACTCCGGTTCAACAACCACCAAGCCAGTGGAGTTTACAATAAATCAATCAATCAATACAAACGGTAATCGTATTTAGTAGTCACGGACTTGAACTCAGGTCCATTCAAAGAGAGTGTGCTATTGTATTCGTGCTCCTGACCACTCGGCTAAGTCAGACCATTTAATATATTTAATGTAAGCTATGCTTGCACGTTGCTTACATTCTTTTATAGATGTTATGGATGTATTAAAATTAAAATTTAACAATTTTTCACTTACAACTATTGTGCTTGCAGTGTAGAAGCATATTTAGATATAAAACATAAATTATACATACTCTTACACAACACTACACCTCTGTTTATGCTTTGTTTCAAACGTTTTTTATTAAAGCTGGTCAAATTTTAATTCATTCTATAACTTTTGGATCCGAAACATATTTATGTGTTTTTCTGAATCAGTTCTCAATAGAATTGTCCTGATAAATATACAAGTTCAGCAACAGTCATATATGGTTGCTCCAGCAATCCAAATACGCGTACATATGTAACAAATATAGTTTACAGAATGTATCAAGACAAATGGAATTGAGTCCACTACTGCAATCCAATACTTACAATAAGCTTAAATTAGATAACGCTAAGATTTAATTGAAATAAATAATGAATACAGATTAAGCGAAAAGGAAGTCATTCAAATTTGAATAGAGACATGTCGAATATTCGGGAATGTGGTGTTTGGATAAATCCGTTCTCCCTACGACTATCAGAGACAACTTCCTTGGACGTTGACGTGACTTTTAATCCTCTCCTCGCGTAAATTTTTCTCAATGGAAATTGAAAATGTTCAAATACGAAAAAAAGTAGTTGATTCTCGTCAATTGTGTTCCAGTTTAATTTCTTCTTGCCTATATTTTCGAGTTTACATGCTTTACAGAAATGTAATGCCTTATTAATGTTTCCTCAACCTTGTCTCCTTATCTTTTTTTTTTTAGGTTTTATCCTATTTTTGATCCTTTCACACGAGAATTTAAATAATATGAATTTCAAAAGCGGGTTACTTAATTAAAGAGGTTTCTTTTTTTCATAAATATATCTTTATATAAAACATTTCGTAAAATCAGGGGTTGTTTCATTTAAGCATAGAGGTTAAAACGAATTGAATAATTAAATTATTTAAGGAACAATCACTTAATAAATTGCGGAAATAGTTTTCACGATATCAGTTAATGCAACTGATGGAGCAACACCAATGAAATAATCTCTACCTGTCATGCACGTCCATGGGGAACGATGTGTACTCCAAAACCCATCAAGCTACAGTATCAAGTTTCGCCGTGGTGTAGAGTACACTTCATTTACATCGCTCCTCGGTGTTCTAATATTTGTTACAAAACTTGCTTTGTGAAAAGTACTCTCGCCTGATTACTTCGTCAACCTAGATAACGGCATCATTTATTTATTTCGCCAGTTTATTCTATTTGATCAGAAGTTTGTTTTGCTTACCTTCCGCTGATGCGTTTGGCAAAGCACTAATGAAATAGCCTGGCTAAAAAGGAGATGGGAAGAAAGCTTCATGCACATGACACAGCTTTAAAGATTCTTTAGCCTTATAATTGAATATCAGGGAACATGTACGGGTTAAGAGAAAAAAAAATACTAAATTCCACTAGAAGTGTGCCTAAACATGGAAATGAAGTTTTGAAAGTTTCGTTATTTAAATTCCGCGCATAACCTGAGTGTTCTTTACAGCAAAGCCGATGACCAGCTCACAACTAAGTCCATTTTCTTAGTTTTTCTGGAGGTATGATTAGATAGAACGTATATTTCTGAAATTAAAAGCAAAACTTATGAGATCAAGTATCATGTTTGATTGCTGCAGTTCTTATTTTGGCATTCGTCAAAAATGTGAATGTATTAAAGACCCATTAACTAGAACTAGCAAAGGGCATCGCATGGGACTTTCTACAGCTCTCTTTCTTAAAGTATTATCTTTCTTATATCCTGACATGTTTTCCGACATGTTAGGATATAATGCGAAAATTGATGGCATCTTAAAGAAATCATGATTTCATCTCGTTTTTAAATGAGACGCGTTTCTACACACGACTTCCCTTTATCTGTAGTGTTTAATGAAATAACAAAATAAATATCTAACCATGCTCAAATAACAAAATTAAGGAGGCTACAAAGTGAGCTCGCATGCCTTTTATCAGATAACTCATTATTACAGCGCAGCACAAAGTATGTGCGGAAAATATGTGTTTTTTAGCCCATGATTTCATCAACACCTAAGAGATCGTACGATGGAAGATCCCAGGCGCAGAGCCCTTAGAAGTCTTCCACTGCTGAACTCAAAACATATAGACGCTCTCAATTTTCATCCGATATTGTCCTTAACTGTTCAAAGGACTCTGCTACAGAGACAAGTGACAATCCCTGTTCAAGGTGCACTATGCGAACTATAATCTTGAACTATTTACTGGGCGTAGTGTTCTTCTAAGAAATTATCATTATCTTTGAAATTAAAATCCTTCTCGATGTATATGAAAACCATGATCTGATATCCGTTCCTGACAAATGTTGGTTGGTTGGGTTTTAATGGCGCATCGGCAACTAGGGCTATAATGTGCCAAAACCACGTCCCATGATAGATAAGAGTAAAAATTGTAGTTACGCAATTGCGTAGATCACAATGTCAATATGTATAAAAATGTACGAGGTAAACTAATATAAAGATATATTTACATACAAGCAAAAAGGTTTATTGATTTTAAAAACCTAAAACAAGCTGACACATTCGTTGTCAGCTAAAAACGTTAAAATACGTAAAACGTTGTTGTATCGTGGACATTCGGTTAAAATATGACGAATGGTTAAAAAGGTGTCACAATCCTCACACATAGAACAACTTCCTCTCTACTTTTCCTGCGTAGACTCGACTGCCAACGTTGAATAACAGACTTTATCTGATACAACTTGTTAGTGACCTGCTCATGCCAAGATTGTTGCCATTGGAAGAGTAATGCAGAGTGTATTAGCTGCCTGTAGTCTGTATAAGGGACTAACAGGCTGCCGTTGTCGTGGGGCTGCGGTGATCTGGCAGCGGTGTCAGCCAATTCATTACCCTTGATCCTACTGTGGCTTGGGATCAAGCAGAAATGGATGTCAAAGGAATGTTCAAAAAGAACATGTAATCTCTGCTGGATACAGGTCAGGAACGGGTGAGAATTGTAGCCAATCCCAGATAAAGCCTGTAGTATACTTAATGAGTCAGTATACACTATGCACCTTTGGTAATTGTGAGTTTCAATATGGCCTAAGGCTAACTCTATAGCATACAACTCAGCGGTACATATGCTGCATTCAGAGGTAATCTTTTCAGATATATTACTATCTGCAAAGAGGGCAGCAGATCCGACAGATAACTTTGACTTCGAGCCATCAGTGAAGACAGGCAAGAAATCAGAGTATTCGGCTCGGTGAGCAGTATAGAGTTGTTGGTAAACAGAAGATGGCGTGTTGGCCTTACTCCAATTTTTGATGGAGAAATCGCATGATGGAATGCGAACATGCCAGTGTGGAAGTCGTTGCTTTGGTGATTCAGCAACATTGTTTACCGTGATTTTCAGCTCTCTGACCAGCTCTTGGACCCGGATACCAAAGGGACGGTTGGCAGTGTGACAGTTATTGTAGAGAGTTTCCCATAATGACTGAAAAACGCATGTTCACGTAGGGTTCTCTGGCAGGGATTTCAGTTTAAAAGTATATTTTAGAGACAACTGCTTTCGTCTCAGCGACAGAGGCGGTTCACCTGCTTCGACGTATAAACTCTGGACAGGAGATGTTCTGAAAGCTCCAGTAGCAACGCGGATGGCTTGATGATGAACTGGATCTAACCATCGTAGTACGCTGTTTCTTGCTGATGCGTACACTTGGGACCCGTAGTCTAATTTGGAACGGACGAGTGCACGATATAGGTGGAGTAAGGTGCAGCGGTCTGTTCCCCACTTATTGGAGGAGATCGCGCGTAGGAGGTTCAGTCCCCTTGTGCACTTGGTCCGTAGTTGACGAATATGAGGTAGAAATGTCAATTTCTTATCAAATATGAGCCTCAAGAACTTTGTGTCGGGTGCTACTTGGAATAATATTTTGTCGGAGTTTAAGTTCCGGTTCAGGGCGAAGCTTCTGTTTGCAACAAAAGTGTACGCAGACGGTCTTCTGTGGAGAGAACCTGAAACCATTAGCCACTGCCCAAGAGTTGATGCGGTTAATGGCATGCTGCAATTATCTTTCGATGACCCTCACATATTGCATGAATGCGAAAAGATGCTAAAGTCATCTATAAAGAGGGCACTGTTGCATGCATGAATGCGAAAAGATGCTAAAGTCATCTACAAAGAGGGCACTGTTTACGGCTGGAGGAAGTTGTTCAGTAATAGAGTTTACTTTAATGGCAAAAAGCGTAACACTTAGGAGTGATCCTTGTGGAACTCCCTCTTCTTGGAAAAATTACCGAGAGAGAGAGTGGATCCTATACGAACTTGGAAAGGCCAGTTAGAGAGAAAGTTTTTAATAAAGATGGCAATGTGTCCCCTAAGACCAAAGTTATGTCTTTTAAGATTCCGTATCTCCAAGTCGTGTCATACGCTTTTTCCATGTCAAAGAAAACTCAAGTGTCAGTTTCCTTTAACGAGTCGGATTACATGGTCGAGTGCTGACCTGTTCCTTCGGAAGCCACACTGTGTCCTGGAAAGAATGTCGTTAGCTTCTAAATACCATTATAGGGCGAGCGTTGACCATTCTTTCCAAGGATTTTGAACAAGCAGCTGGTCAAAGCAATAGGATGGTAATTTTTCGGTATTTTTGGGTCCTTTCCAGGTTTCAGAAAGGCAATGACGGTTACCGTATGCCACGAGTCCGGAAAGTGCTCTTCAGCATAGATTCTATTTTAGAGACAGAGCAAGAGATGCATGGATTCTGAGGAAAGATGTTTAGTCATCTCATAATGGACGTTATCTGGCCCATCGGCACTTGCCTTGGACAGGGACAGCGATGCTTTCGGCTCCCATTGTGTAAAATGCTGATTGTATTCCTCACTGCTGTTCAGCAGAACAGCACTTCAGTTGCTGTTCTGCTGAATAGTTGTTGCTTTAACTGAATAGTTACGCAAGTAAGGATCCTCATTTGCCTTAAAATATGTCTCCTGTAAGCAAAAGAAAATTGGCCCATGCTTACTTAGGAAGCCTTGAATGTCATCACTATTTCTACAGAATCCACGACAATTCCATTGTAGAAATTTAAATGTACCCATTATTTAGATTTATTGGCTCCGTCCGGTGGCTTCTGAAAAGCTGAGGGCTTTGTTTTCTCAGTACTGGATTTCTCTTTCTTAGGAAAGACTGGACGTTGACCCGTATCCATTTCTTCTTCTGCAAAGAGTTCCAGGACTAATTATTCCTGTACCTCCTTATCTTCTACATTCATTGTTTCTTGGATTACAGGTGGCTGTTCCAAATTCTTTGGAATATCTTTGGCACTGTGTTTTGGAAGTGCTGGAGCATTAGGGGGTACTGATATAGGAGTGGCAGCTGACTGAGATTTTGAGTGGGCTTTGCGAGCTTAATAAATAGCGCGCAATGGGAGTAAATGATTCCCTTGGTGGAATTGTCATATGCTTCTAGGTCCCGATAGTACTCTTCCCGGAAGCTATCTGGGTGTACGAAGCCATAGCGCTATTTACTGGTTTTATGCGTTTTCTGGCCTCCTGATAGGATATGTTCAGCTCTGTTTTTATATTTGGATTTCTCTTTCGTCCTTCCACCGCTGGCATGCTCGAGAGTATGCAGGGTGCTCTCCTTGGCAGTTCGTACAGTTTGGCTTAAAAGCTGAACATTCCTTACTCTCGTGGTCTTTAGCACCACAGCGAGCACAGGCAGGGGAGCCACGACAAACTGTTTGGGAATGGTCGTACTTTTGACATTTGCCTTGATCGAAGTTGTAGGCCGTGAGGTGTTGAATGTTAGGGATGATATTCCCATCCTTCAACACCGATATTCTCTTGACAGCTGTCCCTCCTTGGTCTCTCAATTCAGAGGAGTTCTCTTCTTCAGAGATATGAAGAAGGTCCCACTCTGAAATGACACCACGTGAGAAGTTCAGGGTTTCATGGGGCGTAACAACGATAGGTATTCCACCCCATCGATGTGGCTTTCAAGAAGTTGCTGCACATGTTTTTAGCTTGCAGCGTCAACTAAAATATCTCCAGAACGCAGCCTTTTGACGAATTTTGGAAATCCTGCCAACTCTTCTAATCCTTTCTGGATGAAGAAGGATGACATTTTCCCAAGTGACTGCTCTCCGGTGGAATGGAGAATAAGGAAAAGCGGTGTCACTGATGGTGGTCTATCCTCAGTTCTGAGTGTTTTTAATTGGTATTATCGGTGTCATCACATCGATTAGTTAGGGGCCTTGTTGGAGCCCCAGAAGAAAAAGAGGGATTTAAATTACTCATGAGATTAAGATAAAAATTTCAGATGTCCTAAGTACCTCACCCACCACGGAGCCCTATGAGGGGGACGCTCACTCGTAAACTAGGTACTCCTTACACCAATGGGACGCCAAGTTCGCTCAGGAGCATCATACCCACGTTTCCAATAAGCCTTGATCCCGTCCCAGGACCAAAGGGAGGGAGACTTATTGGAACCCAGTTGACCCAAGCAGTAAGAACCACCCGAACAAAGGTAAGAACAAGAGTTGCAAGCAGATTCATTTAATGTTTCGGTATTTGGAAATACCAAATGTGTATCTCACCAAGCCAGCAGAGCTATTATTTGATCTTTTAATAGCCTGTTTTAATTGACATCACGAGGTGTTGATCCTAAGGAAGAAATAATCGTGCATTAAGTTTACTCTCCGTTTGTCTCGCCGATTACAGTTCAGGAGGGCAGTGACTGGACGAGAATTTTCCACTGAGCTGCCTAATTTTATTTCGAAATAATTTAGCAGAGGTAGACGACGCTGACTGTTTATTAAGCTCCATCCATTTCTTTCTTTCTTTCTTTTAGAAGGATCGGTTTCGGTCCAACAACTCTTCGTCTGCACACTGGTCAACAAGGTTTTGCTAACATGGGTGAAAGTAAGCATTTTTTGTTAATTTGTATGTGCTGATCACGAATATGACAGCAAAAATTTCTATCACATCACATTTTTTTATAAAAATGCAAAAACAGTTTTAATAAAATGTAAAATAGCTTCAAAATCAGCGAAATCATACAACATCGCATTCTGTATTTTTCCCGGTCGAATTTATTGTAACAAAAAAAAAAAAAAACATATCTGTGTTGTTTAATTGTATTCTAATACCTCTTTTTAGTTTTATGTCCCTGAGGAGTAGTCTCTCTGACTTATAGTGCTATAATCCTTATTACGTGGTAGCACGTTTGGGCCCTACTATATTTCCAGCAGGAGGCGCTCAGTGAAAGACAATTTGTTTGCAAGCTGTCTTTAGCCCTTAAATGTACCTTTTTGGGGGTTATTTTCGATTTGCAAGATCTAAAAGGTAGGTCGTGGTGTTTTAAAGTTTAGTCTTGTGAAAACTCGTAAAATGGAGCGGAAAATCTGTGCATGCGTTAATTCTCCAAACAGTTTTTACCATGTTTGTGGCCAGTTTACAGTGAAGTGGCAACGTCGATCAATCACAGGCAAGTTTATATTTTTATTTTCGTTGTCACGAAAATAAAATTTGCGGTATCCTGACTTTACTCAGGACACCGCAAACGTGTTGTCTAACGTGCTATGTAAATCTGACTGAATGGATAAATTGGAAGAATTGTAAAATGCCTTTTGCTGTTCCGGTGATATTTCGAGAACCAACAACTCACCTCGAAGATTGTTATTTCTGCCTCACAAATACTAAGGGGTTTTTAAGGAAAAATTGAGTTAAATAAAATACCTTCCGCCCGCAATAAGACCAGTGCTACACACACCGGAACACCTTATTCCGCTACCCAGTTGTGAAGAAATCACTATTCTGGAAGAAGAGCAAGAGTCACTAGAGCCCATACCTGCCCCCTCAACGTCTGCCGATCCTAGTTACAATCCTGAAATTGACAAAATCCCACACGTAATTCAGCAAAGAAAACTTAATGAATTTAGTCTTTCAAATGCACGCCTTTAGTGAAACCTGAAATTGTGCTTCTCCAGCCTTTGCGCAATTAAGTTGGGTCTCATGGAAAATTTTGTAGAAGTTCTGGACAAAAACAGTAAAGGTTTCGAGTATTTAAAAAGCCAGTTTCCAAAAATTAGTGATGCATAGTTGGAGGAGGGTATATTCGTAGGCCCACAGATTAGAAGGGTTCTTTGAAATTAAACTTAACGCCACTGAATTAGCTACGTGGAAATCCTTTTGAGCTGTTATTAGTAGGTTTTTAAGGAATAAAAAAAGTAGAGAACTATAAAGAATTGACAGAAGAATTGTTGCATAAAACTATCAAAAGTTAGGATGCCGAATGTTGCTGAACATACACTTCCTACATTCACACCTGGATTTCTTTCCGGACAATTTGGGATCTGTCAGTGACGAGCAGGAAAAACGATTCCACCAAGATATACACACTATGGAGAAGAGCTATCAAGGATGATGGGATCCAGCAATGGTGAGTGACTGTTTCTGATAAGGGAGGACCATTCTGCTCATAAGAGGAAAAAATAAATAAATATGATCTTTATTGTAAGGTGCACAGGTACACGCAGGTGCCCTGACTTTACAATGCCCTTTACGGCACTAGTAGTACGATTTCTTATTTTTGCCTCCACGTTTGTGGCTTAATTGCTTACTTAAATCCAAATCGGCGTTTATAAAGTTTAAATATGTTATTTTTATCCAGTTGTAATGTTTACTGGTCGTCATTTCTATTTCAAGCAATTACAAGAAAATAGTCAAGTACATTTAGATAAGCAAAAATTCGTAATTTTTGGGGAAAAAAGGAGCACGAAACCATAACATGAGAACATGATGTGCTACGAACTTTCTACTGCCACTTACGTTTTCAGCACATGCAATTTAGTTAAAATTAGTTGATTTCGTTCATTCTATCGAAAAAAAGAAGTTTAAAAGTGTTGGCTAGTTTCATCTTGATTGGCGTGATCTTCCTTGTCCATATTCATGACACATTCTTGGTTACTGTGATTATAGTCATTTTCATTTATTACCAATGTAACGGTGAGAGACTAGACTAGATATCGATATTTAGATGGGAATGTTAATGGTTGATTTTCCTTTTGTTGCTGTGAATCGTGTGGAGTACCAAAGAGTCATGTTCTGTCTAGAGTTGTTCGATTGAAAATGTTAAGAGGAATGGAAACTTCCATTTGAGTAGATGCAATCTGGCGTTTCTTTATGTAAGCAGTTTCTATCCAATTATGTTAAAAGACGCAGCAAATAAAGTAATCAAACCCATGGATTAATGTCTAATGGGAGATTCCAGTGGACTGGAGATGTGTCAATGTATACCCAATTCAAAAGGGTGACATGAGTAATTACAGGCTTCTTAGCGGTTAACTGCTGTTTCAAGGAAAATAAATATAACTGCATCCCTGTTTAGATGCAGGACCATCTGAATAGAAGTGCAGTTATATTTTATTCAGAGCATGGGCTTTTTAAGGGGAGATTTTCTGTCCAGTTTGATTGGATACTATCGTGCAGTAATAAAGAAACAGGATGCAAAAAAAAAAACCTGATATCATATACTTTGATTTCAGGAAAGTTTTTGATAACGTTGTTGCCACATCTCGTAAAATTAGTTAAAGAACACATTTTAGTAAAATTCTTTTGGATTATTGCACATAACAGATTGCTGTACAAATTGGAGCAATATGGCATTAAGTGCAAGTTTCTGCTATGAATAAAGAGATGGTTGAGTGGGAGAAGACAGAGAATGGTAATTAATGGATATTCCTCATCTTGGACTAATGTTCTTAGTGGTACTCAAACTTCGGTGTTGAGACCATTGCTGTTTACTATATTTATCAACGATATTGATGAGGGTATATCAGGATTAGTGTCTAAGAGTGCAGATGATACAAAGGTTGACAGGGTAGTCAATGACTAATGAAGGTATGTAGCTGCAAAAGGTCTAGAAAATTAAAGCAGATGGGCTTCTGCAAGGTATTGCATATGAGTAGCAGTAATCCCAGAGTAACGTGCCATCTGTGTGGTATTACACTCAAGGTAGTGGGAAAATGTAAAAGGACCTGGGAGTAATTGTGCAGTCAGATATAAAATCCTCTGAAGAGTACAGACAGGCTGCCAGGACTGCTCACGGGATGTTCTCAATAACATAAAGGAATTTACTAGCAGGGATAAGGAGATGGTTATCCCAATAAATGGAAACGTATGCTAAAGCCAACGACATGCAGGGCACTGTTTACAGTTCTTGTAGGGTTTTAAAAGAATCAGCGACTAAGGCCATACTGCTCTATGTATACTGTTTGTAAATTGCACGTGTTCTGTAGTCGATCTGCTGCTTTCTGGACGAAAAATTCCGAGTTGAAAAAACTCGGGATTTTTCGATTTAAGACCGATTAACTTAGCCACGTTGTGCAAAATGCCCATGGAAATTTCTCTCGTCCATCAACGAGAATCGAATTCGGATCTGAGGACGGCGTTTCTACCAACTGTTTTCAGCTCTTCAATGGTAAATAATCCATGATACGCTTAAACTCAATTTGATGTAAATTAAGTGCCAGTTTTTCATTTTTCTGTTTGAGTAGAGTGCTTGGCACGTACATGTTTAAAGGCTGAGATTAGGTTTTGTAGGATATCCTTTAAATATTCCTCGGGTTTTTTTTTTTTTTTTTTTGCTACTTTGCATTCTACCACGATTTATAATGCAGCTCCTTGTGCTGCACCAAGGTGGATAAACTGCTACAATCCTAATTCATTGATTTGTATTCACTGATTGCTAACTATAGACTGGAACCAACTTATGTGATGACTATGTAATATACTAGTCTGCTGTGGATCAAAATAGAGCAGTGTAACATAACACGGAATGGCCTTGCTGGATAAAACTTCCATTTTTTATTCCCCCTCTTATAGTTTGTAATTTGGCATTTGTTAACATGAGACAAATAACTGGGTAGTGATCACTGTTTTAGGGATCACTTGAAACAGACCTGAGAGATGGCCGGTGAGATGAGATAAATTGCAGAAGTCCCCTTAGGCAAATGCACATGCGCATGAGTACAGCAGATGTTAAAAATGTTAAGTTCCTGCAAGTTTGTCAGTCAACTGTCCCCGTTTGTCCATATGGAGAGAACCCCATAGAGGAGGTGCCGTTGAAATCTCCATCAAACAGAATGGAGAGGGTAATTGCTTAACTAAATCTTCTATGTCTTTTAATGCATCTATATGATTAGGTGGAAGATAGAGACTATTGTGGAGCTAATGCCAGTCGTGATGCCGACTGCAACCGCTTCTATGGGGTTTGCAGTTGAATATGTTTGGACGAGATTTTAGAGAAAACCAAAATAGAGACTCCTCCATGAACAGTTGTGTTTTTAGGATCTATTTATCTTCCCTATATTGTAGTGCTTGAACTGTAATACTTATGTGCGGAGTGGTTTGGTTCTCGTAAACAAATACTTGCAGGGTTGTGGATAAGAAATGAGATCTTTAATATCATTAAGATTACTTCGAAGCCCAGGAAAATTCCATTGAAGAATTTTACGCATTATTTGGTCTTAATTATTGATTCAGGTGATCCGTGATGTGCTGCCTTTTCAAAGCGTTCTGTTTTGATTTTTTTTTTTATTTTCTAGGAAAAGTTGGTCGTCCACCAGTGTCCATATCATCAGTGACATGACATGTAGTTCCAGCATTGGTTCATTTTCTTTCTCCTTTTCATCGATTTCCATAGTGTTTTTCTTCTATAGGTTTAGCGGTATTTTCATTGCTTGTTGACGGCGCTGGATCTTCAGCATCTGGTGAGATAATGATGGGTGGATTATTCGCTTTTTTTTTTTTTTTTTTTTTGAGTATGCGCGCCCAGTCCGCTATTGAGATGTTAAGTGAAACTTAAATATCAGTTTGTGTTCCAGTGGAATTTGTTTTCTAAAGTGCCGTTGCTGCAGCATATGTTCTCATCACTGGAGTAACAGTATCTGCTTTTTAGCTTCTTGGTATGTGACCTTATTTTCAGTTTTATATTTCTGAATTTGTTTCTCTCTTTTCCATATGTTGCAGCCTCTGGAAAAGCAGGATGATCTCCTTTTGAAGTTCGCGCAGCGTGTTGCATTCATTATTAGAATGTCCTTTTAAGCTACAGGTGGTACAAACAGCTGTTCCTCTGCATACTGTTCGGGAATGGCCACTTTTTGACACTTGGAGCATCTTATTGGATTGAGGATGGTAAAGTTGGAGGGTTAAAAGTAAGTATTATTTAAAAGTAAGTATTACAGTCCAGGTTGGTGTCAGTTTTCCATCCTTTTAATATGGATTCTTTTGGCATGTATAACATTTTGGTTTTTCGATTCCATCCTCAGAGGATGGAATTGAAATGGGTTTTCCTGAATTTTGAAATTTTTGAATCTTGAATTTCCTTCCACAAAACCACTGACAATGAACTGAGGATAAGAAAGGTGCTGGAAATAAAACAGAACGAAATCACTCAGAAAGATTACTTTATATATCGCTCAAGAAAAATCGCTTAGAACCAACCATTGGCACTCGGGTCCATATCTTCTCTTCTTCCTGTAGCTGGCACGATCGCAAATAATCAGGGTGCTCTCCTTTGGAGTTAAAACGCATCATTTTTGGATCTGAACATACAATAATTTCATGGTATTTTTCTTCAAATCAGGAGCATGGAAGGGCACAACGACAGGCCATTTGCGAGTAACCATATTTCTAACGTTTAAAGCAAGTTTAAGGATTTGAAATATGTGGCTTTGATGGACGGTTCTGGCACAACTTTGATTGAATTAGGAGACGTCGGTGAGCTAAAGGTGAAAAATCCCTACTCACGAACCTTTCTTTTTCTGTTAACCCTCGAATTTTGAGTATGAAATATATTTCCTCTTAAGCCACATAAAGGAAGTTCCATTTTGGAATAACGCCTAGAGATGAGTTGAGTGTGATGTAAGGTGTTACTATAACTGGCGTCTCCCCCCAGTGGACGTCACTCGAAGGAGCTGTTCTGAGTGTTTATCACACTTGCTTTCAACGACTATATTCCTAAGAATGTAGCCGTTTTAAAGATTTCGGGGAACTTGCCAACCCCTCAAAATGAAGAAAGTGTGATTTTTCCCTATAGGTTTTTCGGCAGTTTATTATCAGGTATCTAGAGTATGGAACTTGTATAGTTTCAGTTCTGAGCTTCTCTGCTAATATGACTTGATTCCTTCACATAACTTTCTGGTAGTTATCATATTGGGATTCCATTAAAATGGGGAGTAAAAAGAATCCGCGGCCATTGGGCTCATAAACGTTTGCTTTAATCTCCTGGACCAACAGGGCCGATACCGGCTGGTGACTACAAGAATTGATAAGGATCGAACGGTATTATTTCTATCGATATTCTAGACAGTTACTGAATATAAGGTTTTAGTGCTTGGTCATTTTGTTTAATTTAAGGAATACTTTATTCTCACAAATTTTAAAATAAATCGGAGACTAACGATCGTCCAATTCCCTTGTGAATAATTACTACATAAGTCATGGTGATCGATTAGCATTGCGCTTTGGAATGGCAATTGAGAAAATATATTTAATGAATAATTTTATTTAATGCATAGCATTGATAACAGTTGGGATAAAAAAATGGATCCAAACGCATACGCGGCCTTCCATTAACATGGGTAAAACATGGATGAGTTCATTTACTGACCTTTTCTCGAATGAAAGAAAAGTTTGAACAACCTTCTGATTCAAACTGAAAGGCTGCACTTGCTGAGTGTTTGGTTAAACAAATCACTTGGATGAATGCGTTGACTAATACCTAAGTTTCTTTAGTGTTTAAAAATTATTTAAAATGTTTCCATCTTTTTGAAACATGCAAGTCATGAAAATTTAATCAGGACTACCGAACAGCACAATACGCAGGGAGCCCATACTAAAATCGATGAGAACTCGATTATGAGAATTGCTGATGTTTTATTTTATTCTAAAATAACTTACACATGAGAGCGTAAAAGCATTACCTAAAAGGGATTTAAGTAGCGTGAGGGGATAAAAAATACCCTGCGGGTAAAACTTTTTCAATTCTAAATAACCCTTGGCTTTCCCTCTGAATGCAAAAGGAAGACATGCTCTTTGGTCGTCCGACATCGTTGCAGCCCGAGGAGATCACGAAGAGAGATTTTTTAAAAATAGATATCAGATTAAGCTACAGATTTACAATGGCGTAATCCATGAAAAGACACTCTCGCTCTCTCTTTCTCTGCCCCCTCCCCACAATACTTGTTGGGAACAAGCTGCAAACCGCCGTGTTAGAAAGCAAACAAATAAAGCCGCAAATTATCTTAACTTCATGCGATAAAAGAAATAATTCGGATAATTTAGTGTTTCTGAATTACGTATAGATTTTTCAGAAGTAAAACACCGGAAATTTTAAACATCCAATACTATTTTATAAAGAATAAAATACGATTCTGACTGCTCCTAAGTGAGCCATTAGCGATCAGATCTAGCAAATACGTGATTACTGTATATACACGCTACAAGCTATTTCAGAATCTTGGAACATTTCCAAAATAAAATTAAGCGCAATCTTCTGAAACTCTTAGTTCTTATAAAATTCTAAAAACAAGATTCATTGTTCTCAATTATAATGCGTCATATATCTACGAAAAGTGCAATTAGAAAAGAAAAAGAAGAATGGCAGTAATGGCACACTTAAAATCGAGAGAGAAGTAATGAGTTATGTTTAGTTTTAACAGCTTAATTTTCATAATCAAAATTGTTTTTGCTATTTGGATAGGTGATGAGGAGTCTTTTCTTTCCTTTTCTTTTTTACGTTTCTTTTATAATAACTATAAAACTCTTCACTATAGTTTCCTACTCAAATACTGCCAACCTCTGAAATACAGGCCTTACTTAATTTTATTCGGATATCTCCTCTGAAGGTAGTAACGCAGTAAAAGCCAAGTGTATTCAGAGAAGAAATAGGTGTAAAAGTTTCGAGAAACGCTAAAAATACACAAGACGCCGATTTTAGGGGTAAGGCGCTTGCAGATCCATTCAAATCCGCGCATAAAGGTTGCTTCCACGTCATCAGTGACGAAAAAAAATGAATATTTTAGCAGTCTTTTGAAAGTTCCACATCCCACTTAAACTACCATTCACTGCCAGCATTACAGATTTTGATGTCCTCACCAGTTCTCAAATATCCGGGAAATGTGTGTTCAATCAATCATCTCATAACGTATTTTTTAGGAAAGAAAATCCATAATCTTCTGTTTTTCCACTTGTGCTAAACATGCTCATGGTCAAGCTGCTCATAGCTTGATTTAAAGTGTTCTCCCTAAAGCTACAGTTGTTTAGTTTTTGCAATTTTTCCTCAGTTTTCGCTAAAAAGTAGATATTGAACTCTTACCGGCTATAAGTAGCTTTAAGAAAGGAAAGCCACATTTCTTTTTCTTATTTTATTTACTAGCACACTAATTTTAAAACACTAGCCCTGGTCGGAAACCTTGGGGGTACAACATACTCAAAGACTGGGGCTGCTATACACATTTCTATTACCAGAGGCCATCGAGCGCTCAACGTATGATCCTCATCAAACTGACCTCTCCACTAGCGCGCTATACCCGCAATATGGAGTCAGATATATGAATTGTGCATAATAGCTTTCTATAACAGTAATATGCACAATTCAGAAGTTGAACCCCATATTAACTGAAACTAAAATAAAATCGAAACTTTCAAATCCATTTCAAAATTTTAGTTGAAAAATTTCAGAAGTGAAAATAACTGGCAGTAACGAAACTGCCATGCCGCACAAAGCGTTCCCCAAATATCCCATTATCAATCTAATTATTACAAGAAAATTAAATCAGAAAAGACTCTTGGACCGTTGGACTAGTTTCCAGGAGTCTTCTTCCTTGGTTAATAAAAGTACTTTTCAGAATAAACAATAGTAGTTCCGTTTCTACAGCACTTCCCACTGAATGCAGCAGTTATAATTGCTGAATTATCTGCCATAAAGTTTGTTCTAGAAAATATTTTCGAAATATCGATCCAACCATGTATAATATATAACGATTCCAGAGTATTCTATTAGCTTTGAAAAACATTGGCTCTCTTGCTCCCTATTAAAGCAAATAACACTCAGTTGATACATTTCGATGAGTACCAGAAGACAGTTGTCTTCTGTTGGATTCCAGAATATAATGAAACGAATATGCAAGATCATGCTTCCAAGCACCAATCAACACAACCTCAACACATTTTCAAGTCTCATTTCTTTATCTTGTATCCACTATAAGGAAGAATATAAGCATTCCTGCACATTAATATGGAAAACACAGTTGCAGAATCAGCTTCTGCAATTCAGTCTTGGTCCACAACTGTGGTGCTCCAACTTTCGCCTGAACATACAGGCAGAATTATCTTAGAAAGAGCTGGATACACGATTTACGCACCCTTTCTGCTCATAGATGATTTTTCATAGTGTTATTGTCGTTGTAGGGTTTTAGGAACATAAGCGACTAAGGTCTTATTGATCCGTATATGCTGTCGTAAAATTGCATGTGTTTCGTGATTGATTTTCTGTTTGCTGGATGAAAAACCCAAGTTTACAGGAGAAAAATCATGCCACCCTCGACTGAGAACGATTAACTCAGCCATGTTGTGAAAAAATCCCATAAAAATTGCATCAACGGAACTCAAGTCAGATCTTTTCCATCCTGTGTGTGGGGGAGGACGATGATTCTACCAACTGCGCGAACTATGAGGGCTATCCCTAGGATACATATTGTGTCATCTCGCTTACAGTAAAGTATAAACTTATTGAATGCTCACGTGACAATGATCAACTTTTTGCAGGTACCTTTATCACTCTGACATGTTATAGCAGAGGATGCATATTGCTTGGAATTTTTTGCTTAATTTTGAATTCATCCTGCTTGTTCGTTAAGTAATTACCGTGTTTAGTCATGTTCACGTTGAATGGTGCCATATGGTATTGCACAGAAACTGTCATAATCTAATTCTTACAATTTTTATTTAATATAATCTGTCTCCTGGTAACCAGTTCTGTGTACGTTATTTATCATGAATCGAGTTTTAGATTTCATTTCATCGAATCTGTTCCATTTCTGCGACAATTACCTTGGTAAATCATGTATATATATATATGAGTTCAGGATAGAACAGCAAAGGTTGATATTCCAAAAAAAAAAAAAAAAAAAAAAAAATGCATGGTATCGGCACTCTTTTTCTTTGTTATTTGCTTTCTTAGTGAATAGCATTGGAACTCTGTCAC
Organism: Mastigoproctus giganteus; assembly: GCF_048544385.1. Classification (NCBI taxonomy): domain Eukaryota; kingdom Metazoa; phylum Arthropoda; class Arachnida; order Uropygi; family Thelyphonidae; genus Mastigoproctus; species Mastigoproctus giganteus. Next base: position 109,483,654 of record NC_143581.1, on the reverse strand, counting down.
AATGTGCAGAAATGTATGGATTTGATCCCCTTCGCTGGCAGGAGTTTAAATATCTGAGCAGGCCGTAGAATGCACTCACTTTAGAGAAACAAGATTTAATGACACCTCATGGCCTAAGTTTTATAAACACAAATTCTAAAACAGGCTAATTCAATTCATGCATTTTCACTCCTCCTATATATACAAATTTTGTATATATAATGCAACACTTTACACCCACATAAATGCTGAAAAAACATTCTTATTTTAGTGGTTCAAATAATAATAATTAAAAGTAGCCCACTTAATACAACAATTTTACATAATTATGAAAACAAAGCAGCTTTCGTTTTTATGTCTAGAAACTTCAGGAATACCTCCAGAATTATTCTGGACTTATTTTTTTTCTTCACAGGTGATGAACTACTTGTGAGGATAGAAAGGAGCTCAGGTAATTCATCATCTGCCCTCACAGGTGGTGAATTACGTGAAGCTGTTTTCTAAGGAATAAAGATTCTATATACTTGTATTAATTTTTTTTCAGAATAAAGTTCGAAATTATATTCCAAAGAACACGAATTTCTTACATCCAAAATTCTGAAGGCATTTGACATGGGAAATTTGATACCTACAATATGAATAATAAAGACAATATTATAAAGTAGCATCAAACGTTTTGTAGGAGTTTTAGATTTTTATTCTACAGAAATTTGGCCCACTGAACGACTTTGATGAAACTGCGGGACTCGCATTTTGATTGATCCAATGGGGAATAATTATGTCAATCTTCCAAACTTACTTCCATGACACAGTTAACAAAAAACATGCGACACACACGAACAAATGATTGTAATGTAAAAACGAAAGGCCTTAGTCTTTGTGGCTAAAGTAGTCAATCTGGATTAAATGTTGCCTAAATCTTCTTCTCGAAATGTAGTTTTCATTCACAAGACAAAATAGAAGCCATAGAATGCACACAATTTACAAACATTATATTCTGACTCCTATACTGATTCTAAGCTACCCCGACATAAATTCAATAACTATAATGATTAGGCAATGGTATCATTAATGATACCATTAAGGACACCATTTATATCGAAAAGGTCCTGTACTGCATTGTTAATTACAGAGTCCATGATCTTACCAACCACTAATGTCAAATTCATTGGTGTATAATGGGTATACCGGTAAATTTATTAAATAAAAGTATATTTACAATTCTTCAGAAGCTTCTTTTGTCTTTTACAAAATATAGAAGCAAACATCGTGTTTTAGTCATTGTGGAAGAGCCTTAGAGAGTTTATTGGTTGATTATTGCATTCATCAATTGCAATAATCATAATACCCAGTTCTTATGTTAGTAGTAAATTGACTATGCACATTTTGTTTCCTGTAAAAGACAATTTAACTCCCTCTGAAATCGGCTAACTACAGCCCAGAATTAATAAGGCCTTTAACAATGCATTAACCCACTATATTTTAGCTCGCATTTCTCAAATAAGTGTTGGATTCATCTTGGCGAGAGAGAGAAACTACGTTTCGGTAAGTAGATAATAAGAATTGCAACGTTGGATTTTCGTATAAAATACTTCATCGCTTTGAAATCACAGTTCAATAAAGAAAACAAAGAAATCGATACAGTTTTCAGTGAAGAGGTATTAGGTTAGTTTCTCAGCTTAGTAATTGAAGGTTGTAACTGAATATGTGAAAAGAGGAAATCACTACTTCCGCCTTAGAAGACTTCGTGAAGTTACCAACGACGACTGATTTTTATTTTTATTGGAGAAGGGTGCCATATCTTCAAAAAAGGACGTTCAAGAAATGACAGTGAAGATTGACTAAAATGATTTTCCCCAAACAGTACTGATATTACGTGATAATTTTGTTCTTTTTCCCGGGCAAAAACCATGCAGCAGCTCATAATTTTCTCAAGCTTGGCGTTCTGCAAACGGATATGAAGATTAAATTGCAAACTGTAATCTCTGAGGGAAAGAGGGGCACGAAACTATTTATCATAAAACCTCTTTATATGTACAGTTCAAAGTATAAATTTCGTTATTTGGTGTGTACAATATCTGTTCCATCTTTATGTTTCATAATTGTGAGAAGAAATGTCCTCCTGTGTCCTAAAAGTGCTGAACCCGCTTGAAATTGCCTGGTTGCTGAAAACCGCCACTCACTTTTATAAAATTATTTATACAGTATCTGGCCAAGATACTATGAACTCAGCACTACTACCTGGGAGCAGTCAGTTAATAATATACTCAATACCGTTTTCCAGCCACCAATCTCAGACCTCACACCAATACAAGCCCAACTGTGTGCCTCCAATGATTGCTACACCACGCAGAAAACCGAAGAGCCCTTCACCCCGGAGGAACTTCATCGAGCATACTGAAACTCAAGGACAGGAAATGCCCAGGTCCTGACCATCTGGAGCCCGAGATTGTCAGAAGAGTAGCAGACTACAAGCCATACTTACTGCTGAACCCTTTCAACCACTGTCTAGAAAAAGGATCCTTTCCACTTGATTGGAAGACAGCTAATCTTTGACTTATCCTCAAGAATCCGAATAAACCGCCACAACAGTCAACACATCATGCAAACTAGCCCTCCTAACTGTTCTCAGCAAACTCTTTGAGAGACTCATCTTCTTCAGAATTCACAAGTATTATACAAACACAAACCTACAGGCCAACAACCAGTATGGGTTCCGTCAGGGGCGCACGACAGTAGACGCACTAAATAACCTGATAAAATCTGCTCAATCCACACAAGAAAAATACTTCCTTGTATTTTGCAGTTTGACTCACTTTGGTGGCCGAGCGCCCTTGGAAGGCTCAGGCAAGCCTTTAGTGATTCCTCAAAATCTCTACTCATGCATTAAAAGCTATCTATGTGACAGATCTGTCAGGGTAGAGACTCCCTACTCTAGGGTGATCAGAAAGACCCACAGGGGCCCACAGGGCTCAGTCCTAGGACCACCTTTCTAGAACATGGTCCTGGATGAGTTCCGAAACCAAGACCTTGGGCATGTTAAGTCCCAAGCCTATACAGATGATTTGATCCTTTCCGTGCCTGACAGCTCAAGGGGCCAGCTTGAAATTTCTGCTAACCGAGCACTCTCGCTCCTCCAGGAGTGGGCTACCCAGCAAAACCTGACTCTCGGCTGAGAAAACCTCCAGCATCATCTTGAAAGGGAACCTAAGCTCAACCAGACCACCACAGATTAAGATCAATGGTACAACCATCAAGCATCGCACCCAGCTTAAGCGCCTTGGTGTAAACCTGGATTCAAAACTGTCCTTCCTCACACACCTACAGTATATCCAAAAGAAGATAAGAAATTACACAGCATTGGTGGAAAAGGTCACACGCAGGGACTGGGATTTAAACCAACGTATCCTAGCCTTGTTTTACAAAGCAGTATTTATTCCAGCTATCTCATATGCTGCAGGGGTCTAGTATCATAGGGAAATTATTGTCACAAATCAGAAGAAATTAGCCACCATTCAAAGAGCAATACTACCTACCATCACTAGAGCTTGCTGCACGGTGAGCACTCCTACTCTCCAAGTCCTCGCTGGAGCCCTCCATCTAGACCTAGAAATAATTAGATGTGGCATGTTGTATCATCTGTCCAAAGGAATCGCCACTACCACCATTGGATTCACCACCAACCCAGCAATCAATCGCAAGACAGAGAAATGGCGCCTCCTTGCTCACCTGCAGCAGGCCTGGCAGGAGAGATGGATGACATTCACTAAGGGAGCAATTACAAAAAAAAAAAAAAAAAAAAAAAAAAGCCTCAAGCTGGTTTTCCCCTGGCCTCTACATAATCCTTACTGGTCGATACAAGAAAAATTAACTTCTTTCTGGGCATTAGAGATGATCCACGCTGCTACTCTGGCAGTGACGAATCTATGCACCATATAATGTATAGCTCTCCTGACTATGAAGACTTGAGATCTATTCTTATCACAAAGATTACTAATTTGCCAAAGGACCAAGAACATATACTAATTCATACCCATGACAAATATAAACGCTTCACCACTTTTTCACAGGATGTAACTTGAGACAGATTCTGGGTACCTCTCTCCAGTAGCATCAACCGCTAACCTCACCGAAGCTCAATTGAACTGAAATCTGCATGCAAGATCAACCGGGACCAGACTCCAAACCCAGACATGGGAGACACCAGCAGCTTCTCTGCCACAAGTCACATTGGCAATAAAACTGAGCACTCTTGCTTGGTTTTATTTTACACTCCTCCCCGGCCGAGGGGGAAGAGACGGATCGCTGTCTCCTTTCCATGCCGCCCCTTTCTTCCTCCTGGTGAGGCGTGGGCCTACCTTACTGACTTTCTGGGGTAGCCTTCTCTATCGTCCCCATACCTCTGTCTTTCCCCCCAGCCTTCAGTCTCCTTTCCCCTACTCTCTGTCTAACTCACAGTGTACACCCCACACAATTTATCAATTAATAACGTCCAAATTTAAACTGCGCTTACATTAACCTCTCTCTCAGCCTTTTATATTCCAGCGTTAAGCCCTCTCTTTTTTTATTCACATAGGCCTTTGCCACTGAAATCTTCGGAAACTAGGTGGCAAGACTGCCAGAGTACAAAAAATCCACTGGGTAACTGACCTGCTTCCCCGGGGCCAAGTGCGGTAACAGTGGGTCCCAACATGGGCCCAACGGCTAAATGGTCAGAAGAACAACGGTACACAACGCTACACATCCTTCCACTCCCCACGCACCTTTTAAATCCCTGGCCTTCGCAGAGTCCTCTGCTACACAAACAGAGTATACAACGCGGAGATGGGGGGTAAATCCCTGGTGCCGTTAGACCTAACACACTTTGCAGTGATACCATGCAAAGAAAATGCATTCTGATTAGGAAATCACACGATACAATCACATATAAACTGTGATTATTTAATTAAATTTGTAAAGTGAACTCCCGAGACATCAAGATGGGCAAAACACGTAGCACAAGCGATTTCCAAAATGTAACCACATGACTGTCCAAGACTTTAATACTTCCAAAATTTATACGAATTGCTCAAAACACAGAGCAACTCTAGAAAGGAATAACTGTTACAGAAAGATAATACGAATCGTGGAGCTATGCATAGGGCTGCAAAGTTCAGTCCTTGATTAATCAATAGACATACTTTCGAAATAGTTTTAACTTATATCTGCCTGCATCTGCTCAAACAAAGGCAGAAAATTATGAAATCTGGAAGTCAGCAACCATCCATTAATCGCCAAATATTGGAAATAAAAACCCCAGTGCTGTTTTCGGAACAGGTACTAGGGGTCTGATGAGTCCCAATTTATCTTCCTTTTTATAAATGGAAATTCCAGAATTTTAAGAAAATCGCATGAGAGGGATGGATTCATCATGTGTCACCCTCAACTGTACAAATAACGGAGATCCGAAGAATTATGTCGGGAAAAAAAGCGGATCCATTTATGGAAACAAATGCACACACAAATTAACAAACAAGATCCAGTCCATAACTGATTCTTAATTCTGACCAGCACAAATGAAGATTACAGTGATTGGCATCCATATATTTTGTTTCTTTAACAAATTTTCGTGGCGATAATGAGCCTAACTTCATAGCACGGAATTTATCTGTCTTAGTGATACTGGTTATATGAAGAGCGAAATGTGAAAAAGCAATTTCGTGGAGTTATCGAAATTCAGATTCAATCTGGGGAGATGTAACTCTAAACTTCAACCTTCTAAATACAAAACGAAAACGGCCAGGTTCAAGAACAAAACCATGCAAATTGAAAAAAAAAAAAAAAAAGCGATAAATAGATATTAGATATGATAGATATTATTCAATTATTTGTAATATATAATATAATATAGATACAATGAAGAGGAACAGCTTTGATTTCATTGCAAAGTACGTCCATGAGGTTGCTGGGTGTGAAGAATATTACTTCACTGACAAATGATTTGTTCGGTGCTGGTTTAGTTAAAAGCTCAGGTTTCGAATCCCGTAAATGACGCGAGGAACTTTTATAGGCGCTTTTCACAATTTAGCCAAATCAGTCTGTCTGAGGCGTGGACAGCAAGGTCACGAATAACTCCAACGAATAACCCCAACTCGGGTTATTCGTTCACCAAAACATAAACACACGCAATGTATTGTACATATTACATAATGGCAGATGAATTGGTTCAGGGGGAAGCCCTAATATGACACTTTTATCCACTTATATCATATAAGAACATCAGATTTAAACAAAAATCTGATCTATCAAACATAACAGTTACTTACAACTTAAAATGTTATCATTTCACGCAGTTCAGCGAGCATGGCGTTCTGCGCATGTCCTTTCATAGTTTAAAGTTCAAGAAATTGGACATTTCAATGACGTTCGTTGGAATTTGGATCTCAGAAAGGTCATCTTACCCAATCTGCTTCTCATTTCAACTGGAAGGAAAATTACCTCGACTTCTCGTTCAGCACGAGGCAAACAACCAACCTTGTATTCAGGTGGAAACGAATATAATAATAACTTTGGCTGCATTGAAGAACGTAGTTTCCACAAAGTACTGAGGTTATGGGAGTCACGAGAAGTTTAAGTGGATAGTCTTAAAAAAAATTAAAAACTCTATTTTGCTATGCTCAACTTTTAAGAGTTTGAGAAAGTGCATTTTAAGATCTCTATGCCTACTGCGAACAAATGTGCCATGCTTTCTTAGAAATTCATTCTTACCAAAGGGAGGACAAAGTATCAGAAGAAGTCTGCTCGATAACTCATTGAAGACTACTTACTTCTTTTGACCCGAAATGCACTGGGGGTTTATGGGTTTATGATTGTTGGCCTGCTAACCGCAATAGGCTGGAATGTGTTTTCGCATCATTTAGATAAGCTAATCGTACTATTGCGTGATGAATGCATCGAGAGGAACAAAAATTCGGCTGTCAGTTTGATGAATCGCTATATGCCGTTTCAACAGGCAAATTCACGCCTCGGTTGTGTGTTTGTGTTTTTTTTTTTTTTTTTTTTATTACTTCAATCATTCCATCCAGCTACTAATAGCTTATAATATAAGGATATTCAATAATAATTTTTTTTAATTTCTGCCTTATCTAATAGAGACTATCTTACAACAGTATCAAAAAATACAGCAATTATACCCAGATATATCACACAAAAGATTCTGCAGATTTACTTTGCCAAAAATATAATTTTATTATATTAATTGAATTTTTTTATGAAAACCCCAAGCAAAAGAATAGTACCTACAGTATTTTTTTTTAAACACCAAACAGGAGAGGTATTAGAACCGATAGTACTTAGTACCGTGCTTGGGTTGGAGGTTGAGAAGACGAAAGAAGATATTTGTTGACACTGGACTTGAACTTCTGTAGATTGTAATTTTCAGGAAATACGTATGAAGGAAGGTTGTTCCAGAAAACGGCAGTTGAATGAATAAATGAGGAAGATGAAAAGTTGGTTCTGTGGGTTTGAAGTTGGACAGTAAATGGACATTGGCTCGTGGCAGCACGTGTTCGGACTGTTTTGAAAGAGAAAGAGCGGGAATTATAGAAGCCAATTCAGAAGAACAGTGCCCATGGAAGCATCTGTAGACGAGGCATGCAGCAGGAACAGCGAGTGGAGTGAGAGAGCCTGTTAGAGAGGAGCCATTAATTAGCCTAACTGCCGTCTTCTGAATGGAATCTAGGAGACTGAGAAAGGTTTTCGGAACACCACTCAAAATGTGGGAACAATATTCTATTGTAGGGCGGATTTGCGGTTTGTACAGAGTGAACAGCTGTTTGAAAGAAAGGTAATGCCGAGAGCGAAAGAGAAAATGAAAGCGAAAGAGTTTTTTTAGATGCAGAGGAAGCAATATTTGTAATGCCCTTGTGCCAAGAGAGATTAGAAGTCAGGGTAATCCCCAAAAGAGATAGATCAACTTGCATAGAAATCAGAATGTCACCAAAGATAAGCATAGGAGCAGAAGAATCCTTTTTGCGAAATATAAGACAAGACTGAGTTTTAGAAGGATTTATATCAACTAAGTTGGTTGTTGTTGTTGTTATTTGATTTTTAGGAGCATTAGAAACTAAGGCCATATTGCTCCGGTGCGGTGGTCATTCCCTGACCTTTCCGCATCCTTCGTATTTGGTTGTGACGGGCTCGAACCCCGGTCTAATCAAGAAGCGTGTGCTACGCACTGCTGCTCCTTCCCACCTGGCTACGGAGGCGCCTCAACAAAGTTGACTGTGCCCCACAAGAGAATTACCTGGAGATCGCAATTAAGGAATTGGTAGCGGATATTCGAGAAGCTGAAGCTGATTGAGCAGGGCAAGATTTCTCAAAATGGAAAGTGGAATGCAATGTGCTATCATCGGCAAAACTATGGATAGGATTTCCAATCAATGGAAGAAGGTCATTAATATACAAGAGGAAAAGACTGGGGGAAAGAACTGAACCTTGGGGGACACCAACATTACTGGAGAAGTTAGAAGACCGAGACCCAGCTACCATCACCTTCAGTGAGCGATCAGAGAGAAAACTTGATAACTAATTTCAAATAAAAGTTGGAAAACCATAAGATGGAAGCTTGTTTAGAAGACCTTTATGCCAAACACGATTGAAAGCCTTTGAGATATCAAGAGCAACTTCTCGTGTTTCACCGAACTTTTCCATTGAATTTGTCTATAAATGGGTAATATAAACCAGAATATCACCAGTGGATCAACACTGACGCAATACATACCATCGATAGCTGATCAAAGAGAAGGTTTCTAGGTAGTTTAAGAGTTGGGGGTTAATTGATTTCTCCATTACTTTAGAAAGAATAGAAGTAATTGCAATGGGACGATAATTGGATAGGAGGAATTTGTCACACTAGGAACTGGCTGGATATGAGCAAATTTCGAAGCAGAAAGAAAATCACCTTTGGAATAAGAAAATGAAAAAAGACGGCAAAGAACAGGAATAAATGCAGGAGCACAGGTTTTGAGAAGAAGTGAAGAAATACCATGAAGATCTGGAGCTTTCTTAGCATCAAGATTCGTCAAAATCCTTCTGACATCCTTTCGAAGAAGACCACAGGAGGCATTGAATGAAGCGTGTTGGGAATGGTGGGAGGTGTTGTTCCAAGATCATTAATTCGGCAGTTGGAAGAAAAATGGGATGCTAACAGGACAGCTTTATCTTTGGCTGAAGTGACAACAGAACCATCTGGTTTTGACAGAGGTGGGAGCAGAGATGGGCAAAGGTTGCGACCAATAGCTTTGGCAAGAGACCAGAATGTTCGGCTACCATTAGGACAAGACGCAAGTTTTCTACTCTTAGTCTGTTCAAAATCTAGTTTGGATTGATTAATAACTGCTTTATAATTGTTACGAGCTTTGGTGAAGGCAGAAAATGAAACTGAAGAATTGGAAACAAGCCAATTACGATATACAACGTTCTTCTCTTGAACAGCCTTAGCACATTTATTAGAAAACCAAGGTTTAGATTAAGGACGATATTTTTAAAGTGGAGTGTGGGAAAAAGGATTCCATTCCTACTGGAATAATTTCACTGAAACGATCTGAACAAACATTGACATCAGAATGTTTTGAAACCGTAATCCGACCAAGGAAAAGAAAAAACGAAATCTCGCAGGTCATCCCATTTTGCATTCTTGTAATGCCAAACAATACGAGGTTGGGAATAGCCATGAGATAAAGGCCCCATTGGAGAAGAGACAATCACCAAGTCGTGATCGGATGTGCCTAAAGAACCACTTACTTCGACCGTGTACTTAGAAGGGTTGTTTGTGAGAAAAAGATCAAGCGTGTTGGCTGAATAAATGCGGAAGAAGAAAAGTTTGTTCTGTGAGTTTGAAGTTGGACAGCAAAAGGATTCTAAGTGGTTACGGCACGTGTTCTGACTGGTTTAGAAGAGATATCGGAATTACAGAAGCAAATTCGGAAGAATAGTTCCCATGGAAGTATTGTAGCAAAGGCATACACAAAAACACGACGCCATTGAGAAAGTGAAGAGACTGTTAGGTGTCATTAATTAGTTACAATTAATTAAATTAATTAATTAAAATGACAGAGATGTCATTTTTTTTCCTATTTATTTATTTTCTTATATATTTTTATTCCCTGATGTCTATTGCTATAAACTTTGTTTATTTGAAGCGTAAATTCAATTATGTAAATATCTCGGGTCGAGCACACATGTACTCTTGTATATTGTAGATGTGGTACTTCGCACCTCAGTATGTAAATCTCTCACTCTCCTGGCACACTGCTATCCCGGGGTGATCCACAGTTCCTTGTAGTTAATAAACGGATAATAATTAACCTAACTGCCTTACCCTGGCAAGACAGATTAGGAGTCACGGTAATCCCTAATACAGATATGTGATCTTGTATAGAAATCTCACTGAAGATAAGCATAGGAGCAAAAGAAACTTTTTTTTGCGAGATATAAGACAGGACTGAGTTTTAGAATGATTCAAATCAGCTAAGTGGATATTCGAGAAAATTAAGCGGTTTATGCAGGGCACGGTTCCTCAAGCTGGAAGGTGGAATGCAATGATTCATCAAATCAAAATTCTGGGAAAATACCTCATCACTCTTGCCAAAAGAGCGACAATCGACTTCCTTGATTCTACGATATAGATTGACTCTTACCAACCATGTCTACCTTGTTCTCAGCGAACATTATTGAAGATTTCAAAAATTGCAAATTGACTCCAACAAACTATTGGATGACAAGAACGGGAAGAATATCCTGGACGACTTGCATTGATGCACCTTATCAGAGCCAAAATTAAAGGATACTCTGGATTGGTGGCTAGGTTCGCGGGCGGGACTGGGGGTTAAACAAACGCACCCTGTCATTCTTTTATAAAACAACCTTTCTACCGATCATCACTTACGCCTCAGCGATATGGTTTCCCAAAACAGCAACTGTAGTAACCGACGCATCCTTGATGCAACGGAAAGAACCATCCTACTGACAGTTACACGTGCTTGTAGAACAACCAGTACCCACGCACTGCAGGTCTTGGCCGGGGCTCTCCCTCTCGACTTAGAGATCACGCGCAGGGAAAAGAACTACCACATAGAGAAAGGAATACCTGTACATACCATGGCTATACTTTTGACGTTAATGCACCACGCAAAAATGAAAAAATCAGACTGCAAAAATTCCTGATTCAAGTTTGGCAGGAGCGCTGGGCCAACTCAAATAAAGGAAATATCACAAGGAAATTCATTCCGAACATCGACAGGATGTACTCCAGTCCCCCAACTTGGTTTCAACCTGGCTTATATACTACCTATTTACTGACTGGACACGGGGCCTTTAAAGCCAAGTTGACAGCGCTAGGAATTAAGGAGGATCTGAGCTGTGCCTGTGGAGAGCTTGAGTGGTGGGAGCACATTATGTACGATTGCACCCATTATGAGGACTCAGGTGCAGACTGATCACCGCAATACACTACCTTCCCAAGAACCTGGAATCACATCTATTGGACTCTTTAGAGAAACATAGCGAGCTAAGGGAATATGCCCAAAAACTATTTGCTAGGCGTAAAACACTGATAGCTATCAACAGAAGAAACATTAAAAAAAATAATAATAAAAAAAGAGACAGAACACGCGTGGAGAGGACTCAAGGAGAACCTCCCTCAGGAACCTCCTCACTACTAATAATCTAATACCTAGCGAACGGAAGAATCCCCACGGAGATGCGGATCTTCCCATGATGAACAGAATTGCAGCCATTGATAACGGACTGACAACGGACCTGACCAGTTTTCTTAGCTGAGGAGGACAAACCTGGATACTAAAACCGATGACAGAGATCTTTTTCTGTCTTTGAATAGACTGTAAACTGAATTTATATTGTTAACCTTATTTATTCTCCTGTGTATACATGTTATCGCCCTCTTGTAAATATATATAATTATACTATGCCAACTCCATGCACGTGAATTGTGAAGCATTATTAATCGCCCATTCAATGTATGTTGTATTTTCACTTATAATTCTACTGACAGTTACACGTGCTTGTAGAACAACCAGTACCCATTATGAGATAAATCCAGATCGTCGTCAAATACACCCTTCTAGCCAACCAGCTGTACAGGAAGTGAAATCAAGCTTAATGAACTGAATAATAATGTGCTATCATCAGCAAAGTTAGAGAAAATTAAATATGATCAGCACAAATTGGACGCGTCTGAGCGATTTCAAAATGTTAAAGCTCTTTCTGAGTTTGCAAGGTGGTTTCTTTAAGTTCCCTTGTTTTCTCTAACTTCTGGACGGTATAAATAGAGCACGCTGTTAGTAAAAACCCAATTTTATTTCTAACGCGAACGTCTGGTGACTAGCGAAAACTGAAATGAAGTCATTGCCCACAAGGGTAGCAAATTTTCCCCATGGGTAAGCCCATCTCAGTTCTATCTTTACCGATGATTATTAATGCTATGCAATGAACGAACTTCATTTGCCTTTGGGTACATCTCCTGCACACAAAAGCAAATTGTTTCATACTTTTGGTGAGGCGCCTCGAGTGCTCTTTCTCAGCGGTTTTCTCAGTTATATTTATACTCCGGTATCTTTGCTTCCTTTTTTTTTTCTTTCAAGTGATTCTTTACTTAAAAAGGTTTCAAGTATGAATCCAGAAAGTAAATTCACCTATCTATCCTTGTATATAGGAGTATGTTTATATAAACCGTATTAACCCAACTAACTTTCTCAACCCCTTGGTCACTGGTGGCACGGCCCCTACCTCCACGTGGCCGGGCCGGTAACCTGGGAGAAGAAATTCACTCTCCCAGGACTAAAGGAGCAAACATAGACATAACTATACATGCTAATTACGGATCTCATTATCTAGATCTCTCAAATAGAGATGACGACATTAGAAATGCATCTAATGTCGAAAAGGCAGAAAAAGAAGGACTGAATATCCCTACCGCTTTTTCCCATATTACAATCTTTAACTAACCATCCTTTGAGCAAGCTCTTCCCATTCTTAATTCAGTGTTGAGAATGCGTTGAAAATGTGGTGGGCCCTCCAATAATGATTCGTAAATTAAAATCTGGAGGCCTTCTAATAGAAATGAGTGAGTGTAACCACTTAGAAAGACCATTAAAAATATCGACTGTTGGTGGAATTCCCAAAAGGTTACCCCACATGCCACCCTGAACTCCTCTAAAGGGAATAACAGCAGAGTGAGATCTCCTTAATGTACTAAGGAAGATATCGTTCAGGAACTAAGTGATCAAAATGTAATAAATGCTAAAAGGATTGTCATTAAGAAAAATGGTATACCGTACTTAATCCTACTCGGATAGTTATTCTTACATTTAAAACACCAATTTTACCATCTCTATCGTGAATGTTTCTACCAATTCTAACATGGATATTTAAGGTTCAAAATTCGACCTTACATTCCAAACCCAGTCCGTGTTTAAACTACCAAAACTTTGGATAATCGCAAGCAATCTGTAGAGGTGTAACCACCTGTCCTCCTATGGTTCAAAAGAATATTTTCTTACACACTGCATCACTGAAAAGCAATGCTGCCCGAACTGTAAGGGAAATCAATCAGTATATTCAAAGGAGTGCATCCAGTAGCAAATTCAAATTATTATATTAGGATCATCCGGTAATTTCTTACATATACTCGCATTTGTTTCTGTAAATTGCGTGTGTTCTCTGGACGAAAATACCCCCGTTTCTGGGAAGCCCTTGCTATCTACGCTTGAGACCGACTAACTCAGCCATGGAGTGAAAAAAGCCTATTAGAGTTCCTCGCGTCATCGACGGGATTCGAACCCGGGCCTTTTCCACCCAGTTTGGGGAGGGCGGTGACGATATCACTGTGCTACCGCGCAGACTGCATAGAGAAAAAAAATATTCAAGAGTACAAAGTCGAACAGGTTCCATACGAAGAAAAAAAAAAAAGTTTTCAGTTTCTAATAAATCGCCCGCTTATATTTCAATTGTATAAAAGCAACACTTCATAACAGTACAAACTGACTGTTCAATTCTGCCAAGCATCTCAATATCCGATTTGGGCAAGATGGAATCCTCACAACGCAAAGTTTCCCAACAGCCTGGAATCAATATATTGTCCGACCAATCCCCAAAACACAAGAAGAGACATCAATTTCACAATTCAGGCCAATAATGAAAGCCTCATTTCTCCTCAAAGTCATGGAGAAATGCCTTCTTCCCATCCTAACCAATCAGGTTCTGCCATGTGAATCATCATACATTCACTGCGCCTTGAAACGCAGGTCCACCATTTCCAACCTACTACAAACTACCAACACCATTCTGGGGGCTCTACAAGATAGGGCTGAGATGGCAATTGTTTATCTGGATATCCAGTCTGCATTTGACAGCATAAATATCCATCCCCTCCTGCAACTTTGTGAGGATGGATACCAGATAAAAGGCAATATACTGGAATTCTTGAAGTCGCTACTTACGACCAGGGTCCTTCACTTGACTATGAATAAAAAATCTTACACAAGGAAAGTTTGTGTAGGTGTACCCCAGGGTGGAGTTCTTTCAGGGCTCCTCTTTACGGCTGCCATCCACCCATTCCTGTGCCAGCAAACAGAATTTATCAGTTATGCAGACGACTTGAAGCTCCTCTATCGGATCAACGGGACCGCACGACCTGATTCTGTTTCTGAAACCATTATCAACAGCCATAAGAATCTGATTACATACTTGGCACAGTTTTCTCTTAAGATAAATCCAAAGAAATGGTGTTTTCATTCAAATCAAACCCAACGCAACTAAACCTGGAAATCCACGGAACCAACATCACCCCAGTCATCAAGCACAAAGATCTCGGCGTTATATTCGACCCTAAACTCAGTTTCAAACACCATGTTGCAGACATTCACAACAAGGTCTGCAGATCAAGATGGCTTGCCAAACAACACCACCTTCATGTCACAGAGCCTGAGTACACGCTCCAATACATATACCGGTTTCTGCAGCCAGTCATCACCTACGGGTCAGAAATCTGGGCGTCGGCAACGAAAACCACGCTAAAAACCATTGCATCTGATGTGTACGGGCTTCTTCGGTGGGTCCTCTTCAAGCATAATCTGCCACCACTCATACATACTTCAGATTTCACCCAACTTCTAAATTACAGAAAAGTCTCCAAATGGATATTCTTCCTCCGCTTGCTCGTGTCAATTAAAATGATAGCGGGTGAAGTCAATATACCAAATTTTTGGTAGATGTGCAATTGGAGGATTCCCCCAAAACCCTTAAGAGTTCTCCCCTCTCTGTAGTCTGTGGCGTAGAGGCTCAGGATAGAGGATAGATTCCTGCCCATTGAGATGCTCCACGACGTCCAGGAGATAGATGTGGACTACAAAAGTTCATAGAGAACAAATCGTACAGAAGACAAATCATCAGGGACCAACTCTCGTCTTCAACCGAGTGACTGCCATCGTCTCTTCCTCGCTTTTCATTTCACATGTTACTATTAATTTTATATGTAAAATATGTAATTATACGTTTCATGTCCTAATATATGTTTTATGTAATTTTTCTTATATTAGTTATTTCATGTTAAATCCCTAGCATTGTCGCTGTTGTGGGTATTATTGCATCAGGCAATCATTTATCCAATCACTGCCTGCAATAAAGATATCAATAAAGATAAGTCCTCTCTACACTAAAAGATCAGCCTACCCAAAAGCATGCAACTCATTCGGTAAATATACCAGTGAAAATACCGCCAGATAAAACAATGTACAGCAGACAGTAAACCAAATAAACTTTGAAAGAGATAATTAAAAACCCAGTACATAGACAGAAAATCGCACGAAGATGAACCACTTCTTGAAATTCATGCAGAGTAAGACATGGATATCAACAGACCAATCCCCCCCCCCCAAAAGAAAAACAAGAATAGACAGGCGCAAACAACCAACATCCGGTCAGCAATCAGACACCTCTGATAACCCCCAATAATGTGCACACTTATTCAATGGAACTGTCGTGGACTCCGAACAAATTTAGACAATGTGTATGATATAATTAGCCACTATACGCCAGTTGTTCATTGTGCACAGGAAACAAACCTGGAATCTTAAATATCTGAGTGTAAAACATAGGAAGGACAAATATAGCTCATAGAGGAGTAGTATTACTAATACCCTCCAGGACGCCCTTTAAACCTATATCTCTGCAAACGCCTTTAGAAGCAGATTGCTACCCCCATCATATCTCGCTGCTGGAGTTATGATGGGGATAGCAATAACAATTGTTTCTTTATACCTTTCGCCTAATCATTCCTACACTACTGCCGATTCGGATGGCTTAGTCACTCAGCTACCAACTCCATTTTCTATTTCGGTGACTGGAATTGGAATCGCTCCCTATGGGGTTCCTTACATCTTGATAAGAGAGGTCAGTTAATTGAAAAATTTCTTGAAGTGCACAAAGGCAGTCATACATATGTGCATCACTCCTCATGGTCAACTTCTGCAATTGACATTTCAATATGCTCTTCAAACATATTGGATAGACAACTTCTGTAATCGAGACCCGATTGCACAAGTTGTCTGTCCAACATGTCCAGTATCAAGTTTCGCGACAATAGGTTTCCCATAATGTTTTTTTATACGATGTCTATGCTCTTCAAACTTGTTTCCAGTTATCGATTGGAGCGTTACTGACAACCCTCGTAACATTCACCACTTTCCATTAATATGCACACGTTCGACTAACTCTCCTTCTGAAACTGAAATAAAAACAGTCTGGAAGTTTGACAACGCTAACTAGATGAAATATTAAAAACTGGCTCATTTAGATATTCAGACCATTGAGTGTCTCACCATTAATTCTGCGGTGAACTACATCATTCAGAAACAATGGCAGCAGCAAAATCTGCCATACCCAAATCGCCTATGAAAACTCCGCATCCCACCCAAAAATATGGTGGAATAAACTGTAGCGATGCCAAAAAAGAGAAGCACAAATACTGGAATTTATTTTGGAAACACCCAATGGCTAATCTGATACAGTTTAAGAAAGCAAGAGCTAAGGTTCGTCATGTTCAACGAGTTAAACAAGAGGCATGGTCCCGATATGCCTCCACTATAAACAGAAGCACAGACATCCCAACAGTTTTGACTAAAGTAAGACCAATTAAAGGAAAATATCCTCCTGTAATCACTCTGATACTACTTCTAAAAGGGAATGAAATCGTTAATCCCCTATAAATTGTCCATTCATTAGGTGAAATATTTGCAATACTGTCAGCTGTGGCCGCATATGAGCCAACCTTGCAGTCACTTAAAGTACAAGCAGAAAAATGTAATCTGAATTTTAATATTACACGCCAGCTTACATATAATGTAGCTCTTATCATGGCACAGTTACACATTGCAATTTCACGATCAAAGAATAGCGCTGCTGATCCTGATGGAGTTTACTATGCCATGATATATCATTTGAACGAAGAGTCCCAATCTGCTCTTCTAAAATTCTATAATAGAATTTCTGATTAGGATTACTGTCCTACTAGCATTAGCTGATCCAATAAATTGCAGACCTATTGCTTTAACTAGATGTCTAGGAAAACATTAGAAAAAAATAATTAATGCCAGGTTGACATGGTTCCTAGAGACTAAAAACATTGTAAGTGGAAATCAACATGGTTTTCGAAGAACTAGATCAATACAGTGCTCGACTTCATGGTCAAAGCCAAAGCAAACACTTGAAATGCAGTTCTTAGGAACGAACACTTAGAGATGGTGTCTTGACATTGAAACAGCCTTTCGACACAAATGATTTTAGAGAATGACACGATGCCTTTCGAGAATGTAAAACAGTCTTTATACTCTGAAACCATTATCTATACAGATTCTTTAAGAGCTGCATCCGCTCTTCAGTGTAAACTTCCTTCGAGCCATCCCTTACTACAACAAATCCAAATAACAAGTAAAATAATAGGTCTCGAAAGTAATATTCGAGACCTTTTTCGCTTATTTTCGATACCTGGACATTGATACAGTTTAAGATACAGTTCGAATCCCAGGAAACGAAAAAGAAGATTTTGCTGCCAAAAATTCCAGTTTCCTAACATCAGACATCTAGATACATTATACCGATTATAAACATATCATAAAATGTACTGGTTAAAAAGAAATAGCTATCCATTTGGCAGGAGAACAAAAGCAATAAACTGCTTCAGATTAAAAGTGATCACAAGTAGTGGCGATCAAGCCTAAGGAGGAATAGGAAGGAAGAAGTTGTACTTGTTAGATTGCGGACTGGGCATGCTCATCTAACTCAGTTACCTATTCATAAGGGATGATCCTCTACTATACAACAACTGTTAAACTCAACTCACAGTAAGACACCTGATCATTGAATGTCCATTATACTTGAGAGAACGACAAATAGCTTTCTCTTCACATCTATGCTTCCTCTAATAAACTTACTTTACAGCAGATCCTGGGAGACTGACGAGATATTAATGATCTTTTTACTTACGTGAAAATGATGAACAAATATCAACTCATCTGAATCCACCCGTTTAATGTATCAACCAAGACTATAATAGATGCATTATGGCCTTAGTAGCCCTTGCACCAATAAATCAAACAAACAATATCCTTAACTGTAACATCCTTTGTTTCTTTTCTTGGACTTTCTATAATTTTTCTTTAGCACTGGATTTTATAACGGAAAAGTTACTGACATGGAAGTAACTGCTGACTTATGCACGCATAATAACTAGCGTGCAAATGAAGTAAATAAATGTTGATTAGTCATTTCAGTTTGTGTTCTGATAGAATATTTCCCTGCAGCTTTTTTCTGCTGTTTTTAGGTTTCACGTTTAATTTTCTCTGGTATGATATATCGAGATTTCTGCTTTTAATCTCTTCCACTTCCATGGCATCCATGAAATGCAGGATTCTTTCCTTGGTAACTGTGCCTTTTGTAATTGGACATAGTGTAATAGTAATTTTGTGGATTTTGTATCACATTGGACGCAAGAGCACCACCACGGGCAATTTTAGAGTGTCCATACTTCTGGCACTTAATACCTTAGTGGGTTACGTATCTCTTCACTTGACAGTGCAAATAACCAGCTGTAATTGAATTCAGAGATATTAGTGAATTTAAACCAAGGATGTAGTTTCTAGTGGGTACTAAAATTCCCATCTCTTCATACAAATGTTTGTTTCGAAGCTGTCACTCTTCACTTTTAATTCAGAAATGATTTCCTCTTCAGACTCTTCAGGAACATCTCATACCGAGATCACGCCTAGGTTTCAGTTTAGTTTCATGTAGGGTAGACAACGATAACTGGGATGTCTTCAGTTGCGGTGGCTCGAAGTAGCTGTTTTCAGTGTTTTCACTTTTAGTTTCTCTTAGGTGTCTCCAGAACGTAGCTGTTTAGCTGTCAACCCTTCCGAACCATCCTAAGTAAATAAGAGGGGCAATTATCCTATGATATTTTCGCTCCTGAAATGCATTGTCAAGAAGCATGGTGTCAATAACCTTATTTCTTCCCCTCTGAGACGTTTTGGTATTATTAAAGGTTTTGTTAGTATGTTGTAATGTGGCCCGCATTGTGTCCCACAAAAAGAATTTATCTTATCAGAATCCATGAGGATTTTTTTGTCAGTATCTGAGCTCCCTATCCACGATTGAGTCCAAAGGAACACCCACTACCCGGCAAGCAATAAATGTCCTCGGGAGTGAGATGACATGGCTATCCAAGCACCAAACCTCCACCTCTGTCAGGATAAATCCTATCCTTCGGGCAATGGAGTAAGGGCATGGCATTGACACGATTGGCTCTTACAAGTAAACCTGTTAGCCAATTGATCCTGGACGACCATTTCAAAATATCCTGTCTTGTCAAAGCAGGGGAGAACATAGTGTTGAAACTGGTCTCCTCAACCGCCACCGGATCCCCTTTCAGAATTTCCATGGGTCGTAGCGTACAACAAACACAAAAAAACGTATGATGATGTTGGCCTAGAATCTAGGCTGTGGACGTTGGACCCCAGCATTGGTAACCAGGATTCCCTGGTAGGGGTAGGTGGAGAATTTGAAACGTTTTTTGCGGTGGTATCATTTTAGCGTGGGATTTTTAAGTTACGCTACTGACTTGAGCACTTTTGTATGAAAATGAGTAAGAAGATTAAATAGCTGACCTGATTTGTGTTTGCCAGTCAGCTCAGCCTAGTATTCATAGTTATTAAATAAAGTGCATACGTTTTTTCCTATCTAATCTATGTGTATAAATCAGACGCTAAATTATAAGCCCGACAGCCCATGCTCTTGAATCCGTACATTATTTTCCACTACTAATGCTAATGTTAAAAATAAACTTTATGGAATATATGAATGCACCTGTAATTGTTTTGAGTTGTTTGTTCACCTGTGTCGTGCCTCAGTGCAATGCATTATCAAGAAGCATGCTGTCAATCCCCTTATTTCTTCCGGGACGTTTTGTTATTATTAAACTTTTTGGTAGTATGTTCTGATGTGACCCGCATTGTGTTTCACAAAAAGAATTTACCTTATCCTGATTCATGAGGACTTTATTTTGTGCCAGTTGCTTGAGCTCTCCATCCACGATTGAGCCCAAAGGATATTCTTCTGTGGTGAAAATGAATTCTTCCGTTATGAAAGCAAAAACTTGTATTTCTCAAATTTTCTATCTTGTCATTATTATATACGTGATATTACAATGATAATGGGAAAAACACAGCATCTAATTATTTTTAATGCAATAATATATTCTTCGGAAATCAGTAAGGAATATAAATACCAATGGAAGATTTCAGCGTTATTTTAAATGATTAAGCTGCTAATACGTAACGAAATAATATCAGAGCACAATAGTCTAAAACATCAATGCCTTCTGCACAAATGTGATGTGTCCCAATGGCTATCCTGTCAAAAAATGATGGCTTCTTATTTTTTTCGTCATTAAACAGCATCCAGATGCGAGCCTAAGCGAGAATAAATCTGATATTAAAAAAACCTTCCGCTGACACTAAAGAGCAGCTGTCAAAATTATATTTTGATTGTGCTTGAATTGTAGTTGATTAGCGAACTGTTTCCCAACTTGATTGCACAACTTAAGAAAACCATTCTATAAATTTAGAGATGCCGATGATTACCTAAAAATTGAAAAGCACATTCGAAAACGCAATTAGAATCCGCAAAGTATTTTCTTTAAAATAACCTTTCCGTGATACATCATAGCATCATCTGTGCGAAGAGCACATTAGATGTTCGCAGATGTGCATTAAAGAATGATTCACGATAACGTCTTTTCAGCAAGGTTCATACTAAGTGAAATCGAAGTGCTGAGATTACACTTCCGGAAATATTTTAAGAAAAATGACCTGCATAACGACATTATCTCCCTTTAAAACTGAATGGGAGATGTCCTTTGAAGCTGAAGGTCAAAGGAACCATTGGAACGGAAAAGGTTCATATTTTATAAAGATACTGAACAATAGTCAATAGAATTTGATTTTCAGTGTCATCTTCAATGTTGGCGGACATTTTATTTCATTTTATTTTATGTTTTTTTAATGCTATAGTGACTATATTTCAGTTTTAACCTAGAGCTGGGAAGCATGACCGTTTTTAAGCATCCAAAAATGCCATTTGCAATTAACAAAACAATTAAAATACATCATAACTTCTATGATGTGCACTATTTTCTACCAAAACGCTAGAAGCCTGAGAAATAAGCTTCAGACAATGGAAATTCTTCTACTATCAAGGTTGCATTACAGAGACTTGGCTCTCCCCTAATGAAGACGACTTCGCCTTCTCTCAAACTGCATGTTTCTCTGGCATTTTTGCCTCAAGAGAGTGGAGGGCTGGCGGCGGTGTAGTCATTCTCTTCAACACACAGAAATTCTTACTGACTAGCTAAGCCACTTTGAAGACAGAACTGTTTGAAGCTGCAAGAGTCTCACTCAGTGGCCAAGACAACAGACTTGACGTGTGCCCAGTCTATACCTCCCAACTTCAGTTAAGAACACTATACAAGAGGTCTCTAACTGGATCATTAATCAATGCCACCCAAAAGCAACTTTACTTGTGTGTGTGGAGACTTCAATGTTAGCTCAGACCAACACAGTCTTCACAGATTGTTGTCCTCTAATCTGGCTACAGTAGGACTGACCCTTCAGAACTTTGGCCCCACTAGAGGCACTAGCCAGTTAGACTTAATCTTTGCAACAGACTTCCTCACCCTAGACAGCCAGCCTGAAACAGCCTTCAATTCAGACTACTTACCAGTAGCCCTCTGTCTCCCAATTACTTCCAAGTCACCATGGCAACATCAGATACCAGTTAAGAAAACTGTGATTAGTCCTTCATGCCTCGATCCACAGAAATGCTGCTTTGCAGCATCCATCTTTCCTTGGGATGCCTTAAACCAATATCATCCACAGCTCGGGCTGCACTATCTTACCTGCTGGCTGAATTCCACTGCTCGATCTGCAGCGTCAAAACCGTGTCAATTTCTTGTCGGAGCAAAGCATTGGTGGAACCAACAGCTCAGCCTCGAATTTCAGAATAAGCAAAGTCTTCATGCAAAACGGAAAGCCATATCAGACCCAATAGACAGGACAGCATACTCAATAACACGTTCTCAGTTTAACAGATGTAAATCTAAAGCCATAAAACCCTACATTGATAAAACACTCAAGGTAGGGAATACACCGTTTAAGGCAGGACATGATGATTTCCCTCAGAAAATTAATCCGATCGAATGGCTTGACTACATTACAAGATTCGAGCCAAAGTCTGCGTCAGACCGTAAGAACCTTCACAACAGTTGTCAGCGAGATACCCTCACATCCATCATCATTACAAAAGGAGAGCTCATCCAGGCCATCAATAGTATCCTACCAACATCATTTGCTGGAATCCCACAATTTATCCTTAAGAGCGTAAGTGTTTTCACCATAGATGCACTTCTAGGAATCCTAAATGGAATTCTCAGAACTCAAAGTTTCCCAACAGCCTGGAACCAATATATAGTTCGGAAAGTTTCAAGAACACATGGAACTACTTCAGTATCACAGTTCAGGTCAATTATGAAAGCATCAGGCATCCTCAAATTTATGGGGAAGTGCCTTCTTCCCATCTTAACCAACCAGGTTCTCCCATGCAATTCACAATTTATCCATTATGCACTGAAACGCAGGTCCACCATCACCAACCTGCAGACAACCACTAACACCATTCTGGAGGCTCTACAAGACAGAGAGAAGATGGCAATTGTGCATATAGATATCCAGTCTGCCTTTGACTGCATTGACGTCCAGCTCCTCCTTCAGCTATGTGAGGACGGATACCAGATTAAAGGAAATATCCTTGAATTCTTAAAGTCGCTTCTTACAACCAGGGTTCTTCACCTGAAGGTGAATATAAATCCTTCACTAGGAAAGTCAGTATAGGTGTTTCCCAGGCGGAGTTCTGTCTGGGCTCATCTTTACTGCTGCCATCCACCCATTCCTGTGCCAGTAAATGGATTTTCTCAGCTACGCAGATGATTTGAAGCTCCTCTATCCGATCCATGGGACCGACCAACCTGAGACTGCTTCTGACACCAAGCTCTACTTACGTACTTAGCACAGTTCTCTCTCTCCAGATTAACACAAATAAATCTGCACAAATGGTGTTCTCACTAAAATCACACCCAACTCAACTAAACCTGAAAATCCATGGAAACTCCATCCCTCCAGTAACCAAGCACAGAGATCTCGGAATCATGTTTGACCCTAAGCTCAGCTTTAAACACCACGTGGCAGATATTCACAACAAGGTCTTCCGATCCAGATGGCTTGCCAAACAACACCTCCTTCATGTCACAGAGTCCCAGTACACCATTCAATATATTTACCGGTTTTTTCAGCCAGTCATTACCTACGGATCTGAAATCTGGGCGTCGGCGGCAAAAACCATCTCATCTGATGAGTACTGGTTTCTTCGGTGGATGCTCTTCAAGCACAAGCTTCCACCCTTCACACATACTTCAGAAATGACCAAGCTTCTAAACTACAGAAAAGTCTCAGAACGGATCTTCACCCTCCGCTTACTCGTCACCATTAAAATGATAGCGGGTGAAATCAACACGCCAAGGTTTTGGCAGATTTGTAGTTGGAGAATCCCCCCGAGACCCTTAAGGGCTCTCCCTTCTTTACAATCAGTGGCGGGGAGACTCAGGAAGAGCGACAGATTTCTGCCAATGGAGATGCAAAACGTCCAAGATATGGATGCTGACTACAAGAAATTTATTGAGGAC
Source organism: Mastigoproctus giganteus (assembly GCF_048544385.1). NCBI lineage: Eukaryota > Metazoa > Arthropoda > Arachnida > Uropygi > Thelyphonidae > Mastigoproctus > Mastigoproctus giganteus. The sequence goes on along the minus strand of NC_143581.1, from coordinate 109,459,332 downwards.
AAAGCCTACAGAAGACGTATCATAAGAGAGCAGCTCTCATCTTCAACCGAGTGACTGTCACTATTTTTCCTTGATTGGTTTGTTGATATCGTAAAAAAAAAATCTGTTTTCATGTGTTTACAACTTAGTTTTTTTTTTTTTTTTTGTTAGAGTTTTAGTTCGTTTCTAGGTTAAACCCCTGGCATTTTTGCTGTTATGGGTATTGCATCAGGCATGCATGTAAAATTTACTTATTTTCGATGATTGCAATAAAGATATTATATATATAAAATATATGACAATTGGTGCATAATTTTATGCCAGAATTTAACATCAATGAATATGAAAAATGATAAATATTTAAATAAATAAACAATTCCAGCGATGTTTGCAAAGCGATGATCCATAAATAAACAGTTTCCAACGATAATCTTTATGAACTCCTACAAAAGCCTACTGATTCATGCAAATGGATCCATCCTATTTAATCGCTGATTAAACTAGAATCTAAACCGCCCATCTGATACTATGACTTTTTACATGGCCATCCTTTCAACTCTAACAGTCGAACTTACTACGCTAATGGTTTTCAGGCTGACTTTCGTGGTAATTTAAAAATATTCACTTAAGAATGAACTTCTCATACACTTGATGGTCACATATATGAGAAGTTCAATTTATTCGTGATTAGTAAGATTGGTAAAGTAGGTGATAGAAAGATGTAGACCATGTTAAACTTTTATGATGCAATTTGTTACAGCTTTTAAATTGATTAAAAAGTTTATTAGTGGGGTAGATCGTCTTCCCCATCACACTTGTGTAAAGTAAATGTGTTGTGTTGATGAGTAATTTAAGCAAAAAAGGTGAAGAATAGCCTGAATGTACTATATGGATTCATGGATCAACATTATAGATATGTGAAACTCAGATTTCACATATCTATGGATTTATTTTTTAAACAACGTAAGAAACTTAAGAAATACGAGATCCACATTTCTGCTTTCCCTGTAACATTTCCTCTGAATTATGTGATCCTCTCGATGGGAGAAATGTATGGGTTTTTTGCACATCGTGATCGAGATAGTTGATCTCCGGCGAAGGTTGCACACTGTCGCCCAGTAAGTGGAGCTTTTCAATGGGCATACCGATTACTTGCCATATGCAATTGAAAAGTGGGAAGCACTGACGATTCCAAGATTAAGTTGAATCCGTGTTCATTATTCATGCTATAAACCCCCTAGCTTATAGTCAGATGCAGAGAATACAAGATTATCTTGAAACAACTGGGCTTCAAATAAACTCTTCAAAATAAGCTCAGATCCTATAACCGAAAGGAGAGTTAAAAACGATATTCAAATGCGGGGCACAAGTGCAAAGAATGGCGTCCCACACAGAGCTAGGCCTCACTTGGGATGAAGGGCTCGTATTCGAACCTCAACTCGACAGTATGAGAAAGAAAACTTACGCGGCACTGTGGGCTGTATTTCAGAAGCTTGTGGGAATGCGTACTCCATCTCTGATTTTCAAATATACTCTAAAGTGTCACACCGATATGGCTGTACTTTTAAAATATGGTCCACTTTTCAAACCACCTAAACAAATACCTCACAGCAGAATACTGGATACTAAGATGGATGTAGAACGTTGGCAAACCCGCTTATTATTTGCATATATATCCTCCAAGAAAATCTGGGCACCACACTCAGGAGACATCTGATGGGTAAAAGGAATATCCTCACTCCACAGCACGGCTCATAACTATCCAGATAGCTATGAGCTATCTAGATATCCGGATTTTAGTCTCCCATTCAGCTAACCGTTACACCTTTGAATTCCCTCAAAGATATGTTCCCGTCCAATATCCTAATATCTTCGACAAATTAAGCATACGTCCGGTTAAATTGTGCAAAGATAATAGTTACACTGTGCAAACCTTAGAGTACTGTTATCAGCTGACGAACCTGTGAAGAGCAGAATCACCTGATCAATAAACTTCTGCATATTGACTGTTCACCCCCTCCGAACCGAATAGACCTCAAAGGGGTGAGCCCCAACCCGGTATATAAACAGATCCAGTAATAATAATGAGGAGGTGTAAGCCAAATGGTTAAGGCACCGGACTCCCAATTTGATAGACCCAAGACTTCAGGCAGAGAGGCTAGTTCGAAAATTCGTCGACAGTCTTCCGAGGAAGACAGTGGAGAAAGTGGTGCTGTCCCCTGTATTACTACCACAGTGGAAGAGCTAGGACATGCAGCCTAACAAACTGGACTTGATTTCAGCATAACTGCCTACCAGGAATGAAGAAAAAGTCAACCCATAAAGTGGGTCAGCGAAATAAATGCGTTCAACATGGGAGCATACTATAAAGTAACCAAGCTAGACACAGATGTGACAGCATACAGATGAAACTACACACCTAATTGGTTGGAACGGTTCCCAACTGTTCAGGTCATCGAACAACGAATAGCAGCCACGAAAGGGACCATTGTCATGAAGAAGCTGAGAGATCCTGCAATTTTGGAAAAAAAAATCATCAAGAAGGATGTGAGCGACCAAATAACAGAACAAAGAATATGGACTCAACCGAACCAGAACTAGAGGAGGAACATCAAGAACAATAAGTATAATTTGGATCAACAGAATGAACAGAAGAGAAACAGGAGAGACCAATAGAAAACGAAACGCAAAGACAAGGAAAACCAACCTGGGAAAGAAGGTTACAGAAAGAACTAAGAGTGAAGATATGCCAACTTACCCGGTACTAAGGGATAACAGAAGTAAGCAGCTTATCAGAAAAAAAGAAGGCTATTTTCAAAAAAGAAAACATCAGAGCAAACACGAGAAATATAATCAGAGACTCGAATAATACGAGCCTCTGATTATAACTGAAATGCAATATCGATGTGTTCTTCTGAAACTGCATTCAGTTTACAGACACAATACATATGGGTAGTTGAAATAACTTTCCGGGTGACCTTAAATTGTAAACAGATGTTTATTTTGGCCGTCTCGCTATTTTTGCTCTATAGCGAATGAATAAGCCCGCTGCATCATAACCAACTAATACACGTGCTACGAAGGCACCGTGTCCCTTTTCTCGTACCTTGTGTTCCATTTGCTTCTCAACGAGTGTGCGCGCGCACCAGCACCTTCATATCCTATTTTTGAACGATCACCGGAACGAGCAATTAATTCTAAGAGGCGGGGTGTTTCAAAACTTATTGTACAATAACGTATATTTATGTCGAGGCATCAGCGTGTATTGAAACATTTATGTATTTTAAGTTCAGTTGAAGTATAAATTATCGCTGTGGGAAGAGTATGATGAGAGGGTTGTATAGACGAGGATGTTTTTTTGTCTGATCGATAAAAGCCTAGCTTTATGAGAATAGTTCCATATATAATATCTCATATAACTTTTATACTTATTAGACATTACAGAATTATCCGAAATATTACATTTCGGATAATTCAACGTTATGTTCAATTTATACAGACAGCAAGAAAGATAAAACAGCACGCCAGTAAAATATAAACAAGTTACTGATTGCACACTACTACTGTTTCTGCGTCTGTCATCCTTTTCTAGGTTACATTTCAATTCTGTATAACATCATTTAAATCTTCTCTGACAGTTTATTTATCTAATTTTCTCACGTTAATTTAATTTCTTCTTCTCCTAGCGACTAGAAGAAGTGATTTGTACTGACGTCTTCGACGATGGCTTTCCGTGTGATGTTGAATCACAGAAAGTGTGCCGGACGCATAAATATAATTATATTTAGGGGAATTTGAGTATGGTAGATTGCATGATATTTCTAAAGTCTGTTGGTTAATTCTTCCCTCGCGAATGCTACCGCACTCATCTCACCGTTCTCTCACGTGCCAACGTCATAAATGGCACCTTTATCGTCTCCGGTTTACCTGTTAAAAGTTTCTTTACGGGACAAAAAAGTATAAAACTGAACTCGTAATTCTTAAAACGATCCTACTGAAGTCCAATGGAAGAGATATGAAACTAAAAAGAAAAGCTACATGAAACTCTGCAAATGCGCGTATTAAAGAATTCCGAGTGGGATAATAAAACAAGTACTTGTCTAGCGGTTACGGTACTTCATGCTTGGGATTCCTGCCCACTTATTTCTGACGCAAACCCCCCCCCCCCTCGGTTTACTAAGTAAAAATTTGGAATTAAGCTTAGTTCGTATATTTTATTATCATTCTTACAGCAATATGGACGGACTTTATCCATTACAACGTTCTCAATCGTTGTAATGATATTAATAATGAAATATCGGTACTCATTAGCTGTTTCGTTGTTGTTTTAATAAAAATAAATTTATAGCAAAGGAAATACCTGACATGCGAACATATAAATGCGAATTTGGGGGCAACCAAATCATCTGACAAGAACCATGTTTTTGCTAGCACTGAAGAACGCCCTCCCCACATTTGAATGATTTATTCTGATGAATAAACGAAAATTCGGTTTCGACGCGTTGCATATTTTTTAGAAATATTTGTTACTGCAAAAGCACTTCGTGAACACTGCATATTAAATTTTATTTGTTAAATAAGTTTGACATATTATTAAAAATTACATATATTTAAACACTTTATTTATAATTATTAACATCATTTTATTTCTACATTAGTGGGCACCTCCGGAACAACCTGGTTCGGCTAGAGGGGTGTACATAATAAATATTCAAGGCGATTACAGGTTACATTGAGTTTAAAAAAATAGGAGAACACATTGTATCTACAAGTAAGCTGACAAAAAAAAAAACCACTGAAGTTTCAAAACTGTGAAGGTGGTACAGTCGATAGTTCTACTTTGCACAGTTCTTTCAGGGTGTCCTGTCTGTAGAGCTTCGAGCTGCAGAAAGCTGAGGCATCGATTACGAGGGAGTTATACGGTCCGACCGTATTTTCCGGAAACACTGATTCTAGTTATTGCAGGTTCTGTAGAGAAGATCGTGGACAAGGTGTTGCACTGCACCGGGTTCGTTGGATGGTCCGAGAGTTTGTCGTCACTACCAGATGTCGGGTGAATCCATTCGGCCACAAAGGAGTTGAGCCAATGTGTGCAGGTTCCTCTTGATGATGTTTTCCCGTAGTTTCAGGCCGAGGTTTGCATAGAGAACGCTCGGAGAGATGGTAAAAGGGTGACACACCACCCTGTTTAACCATCTCAGGAGCCAGTACTCAGTCCCAAGGAATCTTTTGAGTTGAGTAGGGGAGGCCTCTGACCAAAGCGCAGATGCATAGAGCGGTACGGGGATCAAATTTCTTTAGACGTAATCCAAAAGGAACCCTCGAGGCCTAAGACCGACCAGCTCCTATCGGATTGCTCAGAGAGCAGCAAGCCTTTTCTGCCTGGCCATATTGAGGTGGTCTTTGAAAGTTAGTGTGCCATCCCACTTCAACCCCAAATCGGTGTGAGAGTTAACCTTTTCAATGACAGTCCCGTTGATTTTTAGTGTAATTTCATTTTTTGTCTTCCTTTTTGTGAACGTCATCTGGGCTGCTTTCTGAGGATTCAACTTTAGCCTGAGACATTGTAGATAATCCAGAACGTTCAACCAGGACGTTCTGTGTTTTAAAGGCGGCTGCACCTACTTTTGCTGGATCATTTAATGTGACGAGCATCTTAAGATCGGCAGCATATGAGAGAAAGTTTGTATGCTTCGCAAGGAAGGGCTCTAAAGCAGTGGTAAAGAACCACGAGGAAAGAACTCACCCTTGTAGGATGCCGACAGAGGTTTTGATGGTACTCTCCAATGTATGGTTATATTTGATATTAATTTTCCTGTTGTTAAGAAGTTGGTTTAGAATAGCAAGTAGATTTCCTTCGATTACAGTGTCTTAAAAGAGCTGCGAAATTTAGCAATTTTTAAAGACCTTAACACAATTAAGAAAGCCCCGTCATTTAATATAACTTTTTGAACCAATAGTTCAATGCCCAAAAACAAGAAACTCATTAGAAATCATCTAGAATCCACCGTAAATGCAAAATAACAAGAGACAAAATAATAGTATTTATTATAGCCAACTACCAATAAATATAATAACTATCCTTGGCAGCTAAAATTCAGGGATGACAAGAATTTGCTATCGTTTTCTTAAGAAAAGCTGACATGTACTGGGTATCTAAAAGCTTGTTATGGAAATATTTTTCCAGTAGTGTTAGGCAAGTGGTTAGGATAATATTGTATTCTAGTCACTTTTCCAATATGATCTAAAAAAGCTCGTTATCTAGGACGTTCAGGGGTGAATCCTTTCATGGGAAACAAACAGATTTACTCAGTCAAATGGTACAGTACAGATATAGTAAGCTTTACAACCTTGTTTTCAGCACAGACAGTAAAACACTCAGTCTTATAAACGGCGTTGATGTCTCAAAATTGCAAGTCTGCCACGCAGAATCCCCGATGCTGCACTGCTAACAAGTAAGACAGCTCTAGAGAAGTGGTAGTTATTACTAGTGATGATTAGGTGCCAAAAAACAATGAAACAGCCGTCTGGGGCAATGACACCATGTTACAATTAAGTAACATTATACTATTCTTTTTAGAGGAGTGTTACTTAACAGTAGTGCAGCTTAGAGCAACTGGTTGTGTTAAAGAAAATTGCCTCACCCTCTTAGCGTAGTAGTGCCGTTATAAAAAAAAAAACGTTTCAGCGTGGTTCGTAGGACAAAGACATCAATGAATGATGGAGTGTATATATATATATATATATATAATTATTTTTATTGTTATGTGTAGAATGTAGTAGGTATATATATAAGTATAGAATTTAAATATAGAATTTAACTAGCGCTAATAATGAAAATACCCTGTATCCTGGTAGCGATATATGTGTTGAACAAAGGGTGGAAAGAAGGAAAAGAAAAAGTGTAACGATATAAAAAAGAATGTAACGATATAAAAAGAAACAAATTTTGAAAAAACAACGACCAATGTGGAAATAGCATTGCAGTATTTTTCATAATTTTTGTGTCTTCGTCAGAGGTCATCCACCAAAATTATGAAAAAGAACAGCAATACTCTTACTTCTGTTTCTGACATGTTCTGTATGTCAAAGAGCACGTGTAAGAAGCCACGTGGTAAAAATAATTTAGAATACAAATTTAGAATAAATAAAATACAAGTTATGTAAAACTATTATGTGTTACTAATGTATTACATACAGAACATGGATGACCTTACAGAAGTAAGTGGACCGCTATGAAAGTGAAGACAAAGGAAGGGAGTGTCCGAATGACAAGAACTTACCGCTACTGGACGGGTTGACAGAAAAGACTGAACAGGAGGCTAACCCGGAGTAACACATAATAGTTTTTTATAACATAACTTGTATTTTATTTATTCTAAATTTGTATTCTAAATTATTTTACCACGTGGCTTCTTACACGTGCTCTTTGACATACAGAACATGTCAGAAACAGAAGTAAGAGTATTGCTGTTCTTTTTCATAATTTTGGTGGATGACCTCTGACGAAGACACAAAAATTATGAAAAATACTGCAATGCTATTTCCACATTGGTCGTTGTTTTTTCAAAATTTGTTTCTTTTTATATCGTTACATTCTTTTTTATATCGTTACACTCTTTTATATCGTTACACTTTTTCTTTCCCTTCTTTCCACCCTTTGTTCAACACATATATCGCTACCAGGATACAGGGTATTTTCATTATTAGCGCTAGTTAAATTCTATATTTAAATTCTATACTTATATATATACCTACTACATTCTACACATAACAATAAAAATAATTTTATGTATATATTATGGTTGTAGGGTACCTTTGCTCTTGCAGTGTCCCTGATCCATAATATCGCACTTCAAATCCGACTTCTCTATTTATTTTTAATTTTATTATTCGTAATAATTATTATCCTAAGCTTTAACCAGGTTGAGCTCACGCCGCCTAGAACAGCTTATATACACTTGCTATTTCTTTTTTCTACCCGATTTTTATATATTCACCATCCTATCCTATTTATTTTTATTATTCGTAATTATATATATATATATATATATATATATATAGATAGGAATCAGAAATAATTAACAAAAGATATAGTAAGATGGGAAAGTTATTAACAACGTGCCAGGCCTAATGGAAGAAGATAAGAGAAAAAGAATGTTAAGAACCTAATAAATTAAGTGGAATTAATGGCTGAATTAACAGGCTGAATTAACAACACAAATCATATTTAGAAAAGCTAGAAAGGAAGTTGAAATTAATGAATATTAAAAATAGTCATAAAATAGAAATAAAAATAAACTGGTGCATAGATCAGGTATTTCATCAGGGGATTACACCTGAACATGTACCAAAAAACTGCCTTTCGCTACAAACCCACGTTGATGGAGGTAGCATTAAAGAAAAATAATACTGTGAAAAAAAAAAAAATTAAAAATAAAACCTCCAGAAACATGAGTAAGGTAGCCCCCAACGCAGTATGTATATTTAAGTAAAACTGTTGAATTAAGTTAAGGTAAAAAAAAAAAAATGGGTAACAGGCAGTAGCATAGAAATGGGAAGTAATACAAGGTAGGGGAGGGAAAAGGTAGTAAAAAAAAAAGAGATGCGAAGACAGCGAGAATAAGAAAAGAAGGAATGTCCGAATCGCCCTCGTATTGCACTAATAGTTCAACGGAACGGAAAAAGAAGAGCAGAAAGACGTAAAGAGCAGGAAAAGATTTTAAAAGATACTAGGCAAGCTAGGTGCGTAGGTATCCAACCTCTTAGAGAGGGCCTTGGCTGTGAAGGTCTTAGTAGAAGAGGAAAACTAATACCGCTAGTCTGTGATATATTTTTGTTAATGGGAGATCAAAATTGAGAGTAGGAGTGTGCTATAGGCCTAATGACTCTGATGAGTATAATAAGAAACTGTACGGGGAAATAGAGTGGGCCAGTAAATCAGAGAGTCTTATAATGGGAGATTTTAATTTCCCAGATATTGACTGGAATTTGGGGGCTGGTCACTCACACACTAGTCAGACTTTTGTGGATTTATTGGATGATTGTTTTCTACATCAGCATGTTCGGGAGGCAACTAGAGGGAGTAATACTCTTGATTTGATTATCAGCAGTGATTCTTCATGCATTAAGAATCAGCAGATAAATGAACCACTAGGTGGCAGTGATCACAGTGTGCTGAAGTGGGATTTACTCAAAGAGGTAACTACCATTAGGGGTAAAGGGAAGGGTTATTGCTTCCGTAAAGGCGACTATGATGGACTGAGACAGTATTTAAATTCTATACAGTGGGACCAACTGATGATGTTACCAACAGCAAATTCAAAATGGGAAGCATTCAAAGAACTTATCTTGGAAGCTACTAGGCTTTACATACCAACTAAGAAATATTGTTCAAGATTTAGGCCTAAATGGATGTCAGATGAACTAATGAGGCATATGGCAGAGAAGAAAAATGCATGGGATACTTACAAATTAGCACATGACACAGACGCCTATGATAGATACAAGTTGATATGCAACCAGGTTACAAAGGAGGTTAGGCAGGCGAAGGCAGATTACGAGAAATCCTTGGCAAGGGATGCAAAGAAAAACAGCAAAGAGTTCTTTACTTATGTAAACTCTAGAAGGAAGGGGATGAATCAGATTGGTCCACTTGATGTTGATGGGTCAACTGTTGATGATCCTGCTCAGGTAGCTAACAAACTAAATGAATATTTTGCATCGACATTCACACATGAGGAGTTATTCAGCGAGGGGAATGCCAGAGGTGTATTCAACTCTAGCAGTAAGCTACAGAATCTTGAAATAACTGGGAGTAAAGTGGAGGAGAAACTGTTGAAGATAAACACAAGAAAGGCACCCGGGGTGGATGGGATCTATACAGTTATATTAAAGGAGGCAGCAAAGGAAGTAAGCAAACCCTTAGCCATAATTATGAGAGCTTCCTTGGACTCAGGGGAGGTACCCATAGACTGGAAATGTGCAAATGTGACCCCAATTCACAAAGGAGGATCAAAGGCTGACACAAGTAATTATAGACCTGTGAGTTTAACTTCTGTTCCAGGAAAATTAATGGAGGCACTGGTTAAAGAAGCACTGCAGGATCATTTAGACAAGACTTCAGTTATAGCTCGGACACAGCATGGCTTTGTTAAGGGGAAGTCTTGCCTGACCAATTTGATTGGATACTATGATGCAGTCACAAAAGAACTGGATGCAGGGAATAGCTTTGATATTATATACTTGGATCTTAGAAAGGCTTTTGATACTGTTGCACATGGAAGACTGCTACACAAATTGGAGCAGTGTGACATTGGAGGCAAATTGCTGCTATGGATAAAGGGGTGGTTGAGGGGGAGAAGACAGAGTGGTAATCAATGGACACTGCTCATCGTGGACTAATGTTATTAGTGGAGTCCCTCAGGGCTCAGTGTTGGGTCCATTATTGTTTTCTGTATTTATAAATGATATTGATGATGGTATATCAAGCTTAATGTCCAAGTTTGCAGACGATACAAAGGTTGGCAGGGTTGTCAAGGACACTACTGACACTATGCTGCTGCAACAGGATCTGGAAAGGTTGAGCAGATGGGCTGAGAGGTGGCAAATGAAGTTTAACATTGACAAATGTAAAGTACTACACATGGGAAACAGCAACCCCAGAGCAACGTATCAACTCTATGGTACTATACTGACAGTGGTAGAGAATGAAAAGGACTTGGGGGTGGTTGTGCAGGCAGATATGAAGTTCTCTGTGCAGTGCAGACGGGCTGCAAGAGTAGCTCATGGAGTATTGTCAATGATATACAGGAATTTTTCCAGCAGGGATAAGGAGGTGATTATTCCCTTGTATAAGGCAATGGTCAGGCCACACCTAGAGTACGGTATACAGGTCTGGAGGCCTCATTTCAAGAAGGATGTAGAGCTGCGGGAACGAGTACAGAGAAGGGCAACAAGATTAGTGAATGGAACAAAGGGGTGCTCTTACGAAGAAAGGCTTAAGTTTTGCAAATTACAGTGTCTGGAGACTAGGCACCAGCGAGGTGATCTGATAGAGGTGTATAAAGCCTTGAATGGTTTGAACATGCTCAATGCTGATGGGATTCTTCCTCTAGCTCAGAATAATCACCTGAGAGGGCATAAATTCAAATTGAGGAAAGACAGATGTAGGATAGACGTGCGGAAATTTGCCTTTAGCCAGCGGGTGGTTGGTTGGTGGAACAGACTTCCATCCCTTGTAGTGGAGGTTGATAGCCTAAATAAGTTTAAGGCTCAGCTGGACAGGTATTTTGAACGAACAGAGGGGTGAAGTGGGTTTTTTTTTTTTTTTTTTTCTGGCTGATGCTGCATAAGCTTGCTTTCTTGCATCAAATGCCTCTACTAATGCTAATGTCAGATGTAGAAAATATAGCGAAAAAACAAGTAAAAAGACAAGTGAAAAGAAGAATAAGAAGCAAAATTAGGAAGAAGAATAAAATTAAATACCTTTAAAATTATGTAGCATCAATTAGTAAAATGCATAATAAACATGATTAATAAATAGAATAAAAACAGGGAGAGCTATGACGACGGCGAAGTTGCTTTGTAGAAAAAACAATGGAAGCCCCCTTTAGTTAAAAGTGAGGAAAAAGGTCCGATTAAAAATAATAAAATAAGAATGGAAATAAAAATTAAAATGAAAATAACTTAGAAAGTGAAAAGGCATGAGCATCGTTCAGAATAGAAGTCATATGATGTGATCCCTTTCAAAGTGGTGGAAATACCACCATTTAAATATACCACTATACAATTATCATGTTAATCCTAATCAAAATGAGCATAGTGAATCCGAATTTTTGTTTAATGAAGTTAGAAAGATTTTTAATAATACAATTTATAAAATTAATTGGAATATCATTGACACGTAATTTTGTGTAAAGGCCGTTTAAAGCTTTGACAAAGAGTGCTTGATTGCTGCTAAGATATGCAAGACGTATAATTTGTGTATGAATGATATTTTTATGAACACTAATAGAAATATTAGAATTCCAATTTGTTAAATAAATAATGTTGAAATTAAATTGACTTCTTTTATCAAATTTTATCTTTTATCAATTTTATCATACCTCCAAGGTATGGTGAAGAGGGGAATTATTTAAAGTAATATTTAAATCGAGAAAGTTTGCGTGTTGGTTACCATTATTTTCATTATTTAAGTAAGTTCAACAGGATATACAAATTTTGCAATATTTTCAAAATGATTATTTTAAGATCAAGATGTCATCAATATATCTAAATGCAAAGATGTTAAGGTTTGGATTATTATGAGTATAAAGATCCTCATAGTATTGAAGAAATAAGTTAGAAACTATACTGGAAATTTGTGAGCCCATGGGACCTTCTATAGATTGTGTATAGGTACTAATGCCATCGTAAATGTAGTTGTTCAGAATACATAGGTTTATATAATTATTCCAGACAATCTCATCCACGGGTAGAACGTGCTTGTATTTAAGATATAATTGATTAAGCACAGAGATAATTAAATGTGGCAAGCAACTTCACCGTCGTCATAGCTCTCCCTGTTTGTATTCTATTTATTAATCATGTTTATTATGCATTTTACTAATTGATGCTACATAATTTTAAAGGTATTTAATTTTATTCTTAATTTTGCTTCTTATTCTTCTCTTCACTTGTCTTTTTACTATATTTTCCACATCTGACATTAACAAAAAATATATCACAGGCTAGCGGTATTAGTTTTTCTCTTCTACTAAGACCTTCACAGCCAAGGCCCTCTCTAAGAGGTTGGATACTTAAGCACCTAGCTTGCCTAGTATCTTTTTAAAATCTTTTCCTTCTCTTTACGTCTTTCTATTCTTCTTTTTCCGTCCGTTAAATTATTAGTGCAATACGAGGGCGATTCGGACATTCCTTCTTTTCTTATTCTCGCTGTCTTCGCCTCTCTTTTTTTCACTACCTTTTCCCTCCCCTACCTTGTATTACTTTCCATTTCTATGCTGCTGCCTGTTACATTTTTTTTTACCTTAACTTAATTCAACAGTTTTACTTAAATATAAAAAAACTGCGTTGGGGCTAACCTTATTCATGTTTCTGGAGGTTTTATTTTTACAATTATTATTTTTTTTTTCCCCCAGTATTATTGTTCTTTAATGCTACCTCCATCAACATGGGGTTGTATAGAAAGGCAGTTTTTTGGTACATGATTAGGTGTAATCCCCTGATGAAATACCTGATCTATGCACCAACAATTTATTTTTATTTTATCACTATTTTTAATATTCATTAATTTCAACTTCCTTTCTAGCTTTTGTAAATATGATTTGGGTTGTTAATTCAGTCATTAATTCCACTTAATTTATTAGGTTCTTAACATTATTTTTCTCTTTTCTTCTTCCATTAGGCCTGGCACGTTGTTGTTAATAACTTTCCCATCTTACTACATCTTTTGTTAATTATTTCTAATTCCTATTTTATAGTTGTATCCTGTTCTGTAGCCTTGCGCATTCAGGTACATCTATTTTCTTATCTTCTTTTGTCGTCTCTCTTCCCCTTTTTCCCTTTCTTACGTTCCTTACCTTATATATATATATATCTCTCTCTCTCTCTCTCTCTCTCTCTCTCTCTATATATATATATATATATATATATATATATATATATATATATATATATAGAGAGAGAGAGAGAGAGAGAGAGAAATACAAAACGGATATGCAAATAATTCAGCCTTTCATTTTAATACTTAAATCCTTATTAGTGAGCAAACATCAATAAAAAAGTCGAAAATATACCATTATTTATTTTTATATATTATTAATAATGTTGAACGTTCAGAATAAAGTCATAGATAATTAGCAATATTATATTATATTACTTGCTGGATTTCCGCGCATTTTATAATATAACCCCAACAGTTCATAACGAAACAGGCCTACGCGCTCTGGATTCATTGAGGAATTTATTGTAGCTTAAACACAGAGCGTACAGATAAAGCAGAAATATATGAGCTTTCGGTTCAGTTAAATAAAAGCTCATGTTGTTGAAAGAAAAACAAATCTCTGACTTTGATAGAAAAAAGTTAACGATATTTTTTTGTGTTGCCAAAAAAAATCGATAATAAATGATACCTTATTAATCTTAATTATAAAATCAATAACCAGTGCATTTCACTTTATTGTTACTAGTTTCAAGATATCACTAGGGAATTGACCTCTGGTGAGATTAATATCTTTTTCGGGTAAAATGAGATGGCAATGTAAGTTTTCATTTTGATCACCCACTTGAGGGCAGTAAATCAGGCTATTCGTGCATGCAATGTTAAAAAAAAAAAAAAAAAAAAAAAAACACCCCATTTTGAACAAAGGAAGTGAATGCAGGAGATAATGCACAACGTCTCTGACTGCGATCCAGGCAAATAATATTACTAGAGAGAGAGAGAGTAGTATTATAATGCATTGCATATTTATATGAATTATCCTTAATAATTCTTGGATTCTCATAAACATTGCTTCGTTTTATTTATTTTAATATGAGAACGTGCATACGAGAACGTGAAATGGCAACTTATTCTCTTGTCACACGTCACATTCTCGCGCAATGCTATGTTTTCAGTAGTTAGATATTTCCAATTACTCTTTTTCGCCGTATTCAGAACTGCTATCCAAGAGTCGCACTGAGCATATCCTGAGGTGTTATAACTCGCTGGCTGTTTGCTTATGAAGGGATGGAGATGCCGTAAGACCTACGTTTTCGTAAATAACGATGGCAGAGATTAAAATTACGAGCGACAGAATTCCTCCATACACGACGTCACATATGTAAAAGCAAACGAGATTTTCGTTTAATTGAAGAGAATATTTTAATCGAAAAGTATATTACTTTTTTATTATTATTCTACGTTAACTAAAAGCAGTATTTTATTAAGCTTAAGCAATGTGTATACAGTACTGTACTTGGTTGTTACGTAAATAATAAAATAATGTGATTGTTCTTTTTTTTTATGATTTATTACCATGACTGACGAAAATACCATAACTTTTTTTTTTTTTTTACGATTTATTATTGAACGTTTCGATTAATCTGCGAATATAGGTCTTTTCGCATTCCTCTTATTACATGTAATGCACATTCTCGAGACTTATCTGCAGTTATGTACCAAACAAAATTTTAAAAATGAATTGTAGTATTTATATTTCATTTTAAGCAGATTCGTATCCTTTAATCCCATTTATCATTTGATTTTCTTTCACGTTACGGTTTCTTTAATATACTCACAGTGAAATGAACTAAACGATTAAATTCACTCTTCTAAAATACCGCAGATTATTATACAAAGCAATATTTAAGAAACAGCATTTATCAATAGTCCAGCTTCATTACGATTAAATAAAGTTCTGAGAGAAATACTTCGTATTCCGAAGGTGCTTAACTGGTATTTATCTACTCTGTTATTAAGGGAATTACAGTGTTTAGTCTGACATCATATTTTATCTCCTGCATTTCCATTCGCCTGGCACTTTAAGTGGACTTAAAGCAACTATTAAAATTATACTCTGCTCATTAATATGGATTATCACCTTAGTGTTTACATTTCGGGGTGGGTTGACGATGCCAGAAACACACCTCCGCGTTAATTAATTTGCGTAAAAATAAGGTATTATTAATAATTTATTCGTTAGGTATTCTTCTTGAAGAATCCTTACACTGTTGCTACGCTGTTATGATTAGAATGAGGTATATATTTTTTGGCACTACCAATATCAAACGTCTGAATATTCTGATTAATCCAGCGTTGTGTTGTTGTTGATTTTTTTCTTCTAAATTCTGGTTGTTAACCTCGATCAGAACCCCAGGGGCTCACATCTGGTGAGTATGGGCTTGACACACCCAGAGTCCTCAGCTGGCTGAGGACCCTGGATATCATCATTCTTCTCTTTCTTGGTGATTCCCTTCTCTCTCTCTCTCTCTCTCTCTCTCTCTCTCTCTCTCAGGGTAACTCGGGATTTTTTTTTTTTTTTTTTTTTTTTTGGCTGGTGCAGTATAAGCCTCAGGCTTCCTTGCACCATATAGCTAATAATAATAATAATCAAACTGATTCATATTTTAGTATGCATTTTAAATAATAGCAATAAAACTCCCATTAGCTTAAATACGAAAGAACGCAAAGGGCCAATAAACATCATATGCCGCCTTTAATTAGATTAAAATGAATTCTGCAGAAATATAACTCTCAGGCTTCAATCTGTATATCCAATTGCGTTCATATAACAGCACAGCATTTTAACAGATTTTAAGAGAAATTCATAATGACGCTATTTAGTGAAGTTGATCGAATTCAATTTTTATTCTTAACTAAATAATTTTAACTACTATTTCATGAATTTCATTGATTTATTAATTCATTCAAAAGAAAACAGTCATATTTTCCTCGTTCGTTCTGTTATTCTACCTGAACTCTTGTCCGGTTCAATTCCCATTGTGAAGGGATTCGAACCCAAGCATTTTTCACAGCGGTTCGGAAGATTTTGTTGCTTGATTTCGTTTTTAATGGTGCATTGTCAGCTTAGGCAAGAATTCGCCAAGTCAAAATGAAGATAGTAATAAATAAGTTTGTAATCTAAAAGCAAGTTATGTTAAAAGGTAAATAAAAAGTACCGTACTACAGAAAATATAGAAGGTAAATAACACTATTACAACAGTATAAATGTAAATGTGTACATAAATTAATATAGGACTATAAAAAGTTAAAAACGTCAGGCAGTTTCTCTGTCATCTAAAATCTGGCTGAGTGTAAACGGTTCAGCCAAGACTCTAAAGAGCGATAAAACATGCACGCTGTGCTTCTGTAAAAACGACAATCGATGTAAACACGAAGAACGTTAAAAGTTTTGCATACATGGGCGGGTTTTCCCCTCTCAGAAAAAAGGATTGTGAGATGACTGTGACCTATGCGGACCTGAGAAAGAACCTTCTTTTCTCTCCGACTTTTCGCATAGACTGCCATTGATTGATTACAGGCTTAATGTGGTGCAGTTTATTAGCCTGACCGTACCAAATATCTTGCCGCTGGTAGTATACTGTAGTTGGTTATGCACAGGCAAACATTCAAGTGGATTGCTGATTTCGACGATATCACCTAGATCACCCTGACTCCAATGTCAGGGTGATCTAGGTGATCCCAATGGCCTGGGATCCAGCAGAATCGGATGTCAAATAGAGAATAAAACAGCTACTGAATCCAGCACAGAAGGGTGAGGATTATACTTCACGGTTGATAACGCCTATAACGGGCTTAATGAATCTGTGTGTGTGTATCACATACCTTTGTTAATGACTGTCTTTTATGTGTTCAAGGGCTGTCTATTGCATGCAACTCTGCTGTATATATGCTAGTTTCTTGTGAAATCTTGTTGTATATTGTTTTGTGAAGAGTTGCAGGCAGAGATGGTAGTGTGATAGCCTCCGCCAGATCTTGAGAGAGAAGTCACAAATAGGTAGCTGAAAACGCCAGGGTGGAAGGAGTTGCCTTGGTGATTGGGCAACGTTGTCTACCGTCATGTTTAGTTTATTTAATTTTTAGATTAGAATACCAAAGGGTTGTAAGTAGCCCGATGGTTTTATACACATTTTTCTATTATGGCTCAAAAACTCATGTCAACAAGCGGAATTCAGGCAGGGATTTCAATTTAAAAGTGTATGCAAGAGCAACTACTCCTATGGGGAGAGAAAGAGAGAGAGATGATTTGTTTGCTTCATTGTAAAAGGCTTTAGATTTAGACAGGAGATGTGCGAAATGAGCCAGTGGAAATGCGGATGGCCTGGTGGTGGACTGCATCTAATCATCGAAGGGTACTGTCTCTAGGAAAATAATAAAATTAAGAGTATAATAAAAACTTATGGCGTCCTAAATGCCTCACCCGCTATGGAAATCCTACCATCCACATGCGAATGGAGCGCTAAGTTCTCTTAAAGATCATACTCAGATTTCCATTAAGTCTTGATCCTGTTCCAGTACCAAAGGGAAGGAGACCATATGGGACACAGTTGACTCTAAAAGTTCCGCACCACCCGGCGATTGATCCCAGTCGGGCTGGTGCGGAAATTCCCGTCATGTCTAAGCAGGGGACCAAAGTGGTATATTACGGGTAGACCCCTTACCTACCAGGATCCCCTTTCTTTGCTATACTCAACGCACGGCTGCACACTCCAATGATATAATCCTGAAACCAGAGCATGAGCGTTGAATCTCAATGATGCTAATCTGGAAGGCTATCAGCATCACTGGAAGATCTCCTCGGCACGTATATTTGCTCGTCAGAGAGGGATGACAGAAGACGAGCAAATGGAAGACTCAATGGCAGTAAAAGTGCACGTAGGTTGTGACAAAAGGAGTTTGTTCCTATATTTAGGAAGGAGAGCTCGTCATTTTTGACCTTGTGCTCTATTGGACGGCCCTTCATATTACTGTATTCACTACACCAAAGGAATTATGTCCATTAAAATCTCAATAAAATAAAAGCAGCAGGCAGTTGCATAATGAAATCATTGAGGTTAGTCTGGTCACTGTTGATCGCAAGTGGAAAATATACTAAAACTGTTAGGCCCTTGTGGATAGCAGAGCAGGTATAATCATCGTTCTCCACACATGTGTGGAAAAGATCTTATCCCGTCAATAACGCAAGGAATACGTCAGTTTGGTAAGTAGCCATATTGACCAGTGCAAATAACCAGTTGTAATAGAATTCAGAGACGTTGGAGAATTGAACATAAGGATAACATTTCTTGTAGTGATTATGTATCCATCCTTACGCATGAATATTCGTTTAGATCAAAAAGATCTCACTCTGAGATCTCACCACGGGATGAGTTGAGTGCTTATAGGGTGTTAGCTTTTCCGCCCGGTTTTTCTGCTCCGCCACAGTGAAACATCAATAGTCACAAGGTGACCAAGAAACATACGTGAATTTCCATTTTGATTTGTACTTTTCCACTTGACTAAGGAATGCTTATTTGAAAACCACTTGGCCTAACTTATTAGAAAATGGGCAAACGCAACCTAACTATTGCAATTAATTTTTGTGCCTCCGAAGTCATCGTGGTGTAAATGAAAACCAATCAAAATATAATTATTTTCTCTAAGAAAAGTTCCACAACTTATACTCTCGCACCTGTAAAAGTTGTGACAATAATTAACAAGCACTAAAATAACAAAAGGAAAGAAATAAGTTTGAAGTTTCTGTTGGAAGTGAATGCCAGTTTCAACTTGTTTGTATTAAACTACTTTTCATCCCTGTAAAATGGAGTACCACACTTCTTATCTATCACACCGGAGAAGGGAAATAAAAAAGATGTTGTCAAATAAAATGACCGGTTCAATTCTGATATGGGAAGAAGAATCAGGTTCCGAAGACGTATTTTATAATATATATCTAAATAAATATAAAAGTACGAAATCTGTGAAATTTATAGTTGCCGGTTTTGCAAATTTTAAAACAATAATCACTGTGCGATGCGACAAGAGTAGTAAACTCCAGATGAAGCATTAAGCACTATAACCTTTTAGTTGAATATTTCACGAGAAATAACTGCTTTGTTCCATTGTTTTAGACCCTACCATTGTGAATACGAAGCAAATGTCGTAATTCACGACCAAGAAGATATACCAACGGTACTCGACGGCGGTGTTCCAGGATTAGTACAGCTCAGATTAGCAACAATTAACGTCATTATTCCTATTAAAATTACAGCTCTTTTGAAGGGTTATAAGTTATTCATTCAAAATGAGCATAAAGTAGCGCAGAATAAATGAGAATAGGAAATGTCGAGAGCAACACATTTGCAGTATTCATTAGGGTTATGAATCGGGAGATTAAAATGTTATTTGGTCATTATTTTGTAATGACATTTAGTGGGAAAACGGTGACGAACTGGCGAACCCAAATGCAATTATTAATTTCGGGCATTCGTTAGTGTCACGTCATTTTAAAATACCAAAGTAATTAAATTACCAAAACAGGCTAAGTTGTGATCTAATCAGAATCTATTAATGGACTGTCCTTAAATTTAACCTCGTGTGCAGCGCCAAAAGATGTGATGCAATACAAATAAATTCAAACTGTAAAGCCTCTTCGTGAAACTTGAAGGTATGTTTCATAATGAAATTACGCTTTTTTGCCTGGGCGAAAGGATATACTGACTACTGTATATTGAAAGGCTCAGGTAGGCGAAGTAGCAGTCAATGCCTCATTGTCCTTTTTTTCAGTGGATAGCGATAATACATTACAAAAAAATTACATTTCATAAATATGGATGCGTTTATGTTCTCTTTTAACAGAACAATGTATTAAAATATACTCAAAATAACTATATATAAAGTGCAATACCATTAAATTTCCTCTCTTAGCTCTTTAATTTTTTTTATTTTTGAAATGTTCTTTGCGTGCAAAATTATTCATAAATATTTATTCAGTGGCTTTCTCATTGCAGAAAAAAAAATGTTAGACGCTTAGTACTGCTTTAAGTGGCAACAGTCTAGTACATCTCCGAACAATTATGCAATGCACGGTAATATTAGGAAAACAGTATACTTTTGCTAAGTACAATCGAGCAAAAATTAAGTTATAATACAGTTTATAAATAAAAATATACCCTAACAGAATCCAATCAAATATTTTGTGGAAGAGTAATCAATCAACCTGGAAGGTTAATTGATTGAGGGCTGAAGAAAAAGTAGTGGCATTATAACATTGTATCTCTAATTTTGTTTACCATAGTAAGAATTTGGTTATAAACACCGATCTCAGGCGATCCCATGAGTTATTTTGGACTTTCAGCTCTTACAACATGCTAATCGGCCCCAAGAGCCTCAATTTAATGAAAAGTCCTCTTCCCTGAATAACGAGTCCTCAGATAGCTAAACCACAAATTAGGATTTCTATTCGCAATACGCAGACATAAAATATACCAAAACCTCGAACTCAAGCCTTTGCATCTACTGATTAAGGAGGCAAATATCGCTGTACTCTGCAAACTATTTTCAGAAGTGGCTGTTTCCCTCAACATCGCAACAGTTAGCTGCGATGCTAGCTAACCCCACAGAGTCGGAATAGCCAACCTGATACAAAATATCTGAAAGCCTCATCATTCCAAGTCCTGCTAGAGAGCTATTGTCATAACTGATATTGCCAGCGCCCAACAACTGTCTATACATGAACTTTCGTTTGTTAATGAATGCTTGCATAGTCATTGTGTGTTATATCAAATGTTACTAAATATGCAATTAAATGCTGTGTATAAAATATTGTCTACAAATACAACTAAGGTCTCTGAACCAAATACCTAACATCGTTGTTTATGGTATGTGCAAATTTTGTTAATTCCAGAACCACCCAAAAGGCCGTGATGGGATTGCCTTTATTTTTGTCAATAAATGATTTATTTATTTATAAATGTTAGTGCACTTTTCATTTTTAGATGCTTCCTCCCAAACCATAACCAACATAGGGAAATAAACCCTTTTCTGCAATGTGCCTTCGCAACACAGAAGCTGTTGGAGTCTTGTTATTTCTAAACTGAGTGTCTGGATTTCAATGTGAAGGAGATTGCGAATTGCAGGAACATTTCCTATACCTACACATTCAAACATAATTTTTAATATTATATCATTAAAGCGAGAAAAACAGTAATAAAATTTAATGTATTCAAACTAGCGATCTCCATAACCGTTTTTCGCATCATATCAATGATTAATATTTTTCCACATAGCGAGACGCTAGTTGGATAATTGGATATTTCAAACGCTAACGACACATTCAAAGCCCCGAACCTGCAACTTTAACAGAGTTTCATTCAGTTTTTTCCGCCTCTTCTCCTGCAGATCTTAACTTCTTGGTATTCGTAATATAAATCAATCGTATATAAATCAAAGCATTTTCTTGTATTCAAATAAAACGGAGGAAATAACTTGAAGGCATTTTCTGAAATCTGAGAATTTCCTCGTTAACTACCTCTTGTATCAGTTTGTTACTTATGATTCATTGCTTAATTTTCTCCGCATACGGTGCACGCTCAGAATGATGTTCGCTTGTTCAAATAAAACCATTGATATTTACGATAAGTCTTATTGGCTCATTCAGAGGAACTTGGACGACTTTTTTGACTTTAACAGACATGTTCACTTTGAGACGCGCACTTCTGTTAGGATCATTTCATGGATTTTTTGTTTAATTCAAAAGAAGAACAACAAGCTAAATATCACAAAGTACAAGATCATATTAAACAATATAACACAAGCTGCAATGGGATAAAAGATGTAACTATAAAGTAGATCATCTATTATTAAATGGAAGTAGCATCTTGCTCTAGGTTTCTGCTACTTACCATCCTTTTGACTCTGTAACCCATACATCACTGAGCCACTGCTCAGTGATGCACATGTCAAGTTTTCTAAAAGTTTGTAAATTTTAGCTCCACACCAATTGAGGATGCTGTATTATCAAAGAAAAAGGAAAGTTTAACTTCAATCTGTAGTTGCAAATACTTTTTTTTGCACTAGTATCTTATCGCTGGAGTTTCTTGGCACATCACTTCTCGACGTCGTTCCTTATTATTGTTAATATCAATGCAGATCTTGCTTCTTATTGGATATCTTCCTTTAAATGCCGCCATAACTTTTTTCTTTGAAGTTTACATTTCAATATTAAATTACTTTTCTATTTTATTTAATGAAAAGATGGATTTCTGCAACGAGTTCTCATTTTATTCTGTTAGAACGTGGTGATCAGCAAAAAGCAGCAATGTGTTCATTCTTGCTTTATGGTTAATTTCGATACCTCTCTTGGAGATTTTCCTCCATACTCTTATATGATTTATACATCGTGATTCAGGAGGAATAGTAAATAATTTGGGAGGGTATAGTATCAATTATTCTGAGTAAAAAATTTTATATAAACCTGTGGCCAATTCTCAATGGATACGGAAATACAGCTGTTTGAAACTGGCGTGCACAAAGCCCTTATGAGAGGTATTAAAGAACGATAAATGGCTTGTTTGTATTTATTGACTTTTTGAACGATACAAAACACAAATAATTGACAATTTTTTTTTTACAGTTCACAATAAATGTTCGAAAATCCCACCGCCAACCTCACAATGCACTTTGCAACTCTTCTGGTAATATGACGTGTTCTTCTTCTGAGGTCGTCTTGGCGTTCTTTGTATACTGCGCTTTTTATCCAGTACACAAACAAAAATGTAACGGAGTGAGGTCTGGAGACCTTGGTAGCAAATGAATGGGACCACCGCGGCCGATCGTTCAGGGAAAGTTCGATTTAGATATTGTATCACCAGACGGGTATAATGTGCAGGGGCTCCGTCATGCTGAAAGTACATACCAATCCTTGTAGCCAAGGGAACGTCCTCCAATAGTAGTGAAAGTTCGTTTGGCAGAAGTTCTAGGTAAATGGGCCCCTGTAAGACGATTTTGTAACACAACATGCCGAATCAACTGATTGTCGATGATACTGCACCACAGAGAAGCGATGTTGAAAATTGTTTCTACAGTGGCATGTGGATTTTCGTCTGACCACCATTGAGAGTTACGGGTGTTGTTGATACCGTCACGGGTGCAAGCAACTTCATCGCTGAACTGTATTAATGGAATTAATCGTCGATTAGCATTTAACCACCGACAAAATTCCAATCGCTGGGCGTTGTCTCCTGGTTGAAGGTGCACCCGCTGTATGTGAAATGGATACTAGCCGTTATGTTCGCCATACTCCTGTCTATGGAACACCGATACGTCTAGAAATTCTTAGTGTACTAATAGTAGTACTACGTTCTACCGACTTAAGAACGTGTTCTATTTCATCCACATTTTCTTCATTTGCACGTTCAGAAGAAATGTGAGCGCTGGCAACTGTACCGTCTCACGGAGTTTGGTGTAAACACTACCAAACGCTCTTGAATCCGGAAATAACTGCTTCTTGGTCACATCTGATTCAAGGAGCTGAGCGCGCCAGCTTCAAACAGCTGTATCTCCGCATACATTGAGAATTGGACACATGTTTATGTGAACATTTTTACTCAGAATAATCGGTACTACAACCTCCCAAAATATTTACTATTCCTCCTGAATCACCCTGTATATATGTGGAATAGAAGCGGGGAGCCCACATACCTGTTCACACCCCCGTATTTATTGTCTCCAATTCAGTCGTTTGTGATTCAATCTTAATTTTTATTCTATTATTTTTATAGATATTGAGGATAGCCTCGATCAACTGGTTTGGTATATCGTCTTCGTTTAAGATTTCAAATAGTTTTATTCTGTTCACCTTCTCAGACGCTTTTTTGTAATCTAAAGAGATTACCAAAAATCCGCTCTGAACCCGCTTTTTTCTTCTCCAAGGATGTTTTCGTAGTATTTACTAAGTTTCAGTTTTAAAAGGCTGATTCCTCTGTAGTTAATGCAGCCGTTTATATTGCCGTTTTTTGAAAACTGACACTACAAGAGAATTTTGCCAGCTATCTGGTGGCGGGTGCCCCTGCGAAAATCATGTTTATCAGTTCAAGTGATTTAATTTCAAAACTTTTTCCTGAGTATTTGATGAGCTCCATGTTAATTCAATCGTCATCTAGACATTTTCGGCTTTTACTATTTTTAATCACTGTTTCCACTTCTCCATTAGCGAAGACTTCTATTATAT
This sequence comes from Mastigoproctus giganteus, assembly GCF_048544385.1. Lineage (NCBI taxonomy): Eukaryota > Metazoa > Arthropoda > Arachnida > Uropygi > Thelyphonidae > Mastigoproctus > Mastigoproctus giganteus. The sequence goes on along the minus strand of NC_143581.1, from coordinate 109,434,640 downwards.
TGTTGTTAGATGTTATTTTAGCTTGGGGAGGATCAACTGTGGTTCATAGGTTTTTATAATAGTTGAGACAATCTTTTAACTATATTGTGTTAATTGTGACTGTTTCCTTGAGGTTATTGTTCATTTGCCTTATTACTTTGTATACCCTAATATGTGGCTTATGTCTTTTTCTAAGTTGGTGACAAAATTGTTCCTTTGATCTCTATGTCTTATTAATGTTTCTCTTTTGGCTATGACTCTTTTTCCTTTATATTTCACTTCATCTTATTGTTTGTTTGTAGATATCCATTTTTATATGCATTCCTTTTCTCCCGAATGATAGTGCTGATTACTGCATCCCACTGTCACGAACCTTTTTTTTTTCTCCGCCATCGTTTTTTCACCCCCAAGTGTTGCTTCTGCTGATTCTTCTAAGATTTTGCAAAGGTGGCTCCAGTTATCTTCTATATTTACTCCTGCAAGATTTTCTCATATATTTCTTGTTGGTAAGTCTTCCGTATTTCGGGAGCTTATTTTATATAGACATTCTTGAGATGGTTGCTCATTTTTATACGTCAGTCATGATGGAGAAAATCTCAAGGCAATCACAGTTAAGAAGTGGTCCGATTCAATTTCATATCGTCTAAAACTGTTGCGTCCAGTATCAATTTACCTATTTTGTCAAGGTATAATGTATAATAGATTTTGTTCCTTGAGGACCATGTATATTTGTGTGCATCTTTACGTTTAAATATTGTGTTCATTATTTTTAAATTATTATATATCGAGAAATCAATTAATCTTGGGCCACTTCTATTTTTGATTGGTTCTCCAAAAGTTACCAAGGGATTTTGGATTTTTATATTTCCTACTCTAGCATTTATGACTCCCGGCATGAGCAGCAATGTCATTCTTGTTTCCTTTTTCTATTATTCTTTGCAGTTGGCTGTAAAATTCAGGGCTATATTCTTCTCTACCTTCTCCCGGTGCATACAAGCCTATTATATCGTCAGATATCCTCTTTCTATTTCAGACGTATTTGTATTATTCTTTCGCTCCAATAGATATATTTATTTTATCTTTATTTTTGAATCGTATTTGCTACCGCTCATTAAAAAAGGGGACAATCAGCATCGACTTTTATTTTTTCTGACATTATTTTTATGGAGTCATTGGAATAAAAAATAATACTCGTGAATATTGAAGTAAGCACTAACCTGTCTTAAAATTTTATGAAAATTTTAACATAAAGGTTATTATTATATTCATATTACTCTTATATCACGTGAAATTAATAATATAGTTTATTAGGCTGTTTGCCTAATAAACTACATTATTATATAATAAAAGTTTTATATTATAAAAAAATTATAATAATTATTAATTTTAATACAATTTAATAAGGTGACGTTTCAGGTATCTTGCCGATACCCATCATCAGACCATGCTGTGGGGCTACAAATTTGAATATTTTAGGATATTGCAATTATCGCTATTACAATTTACAAATTATGATTCTAAAGTATTAAGTTTCGAATTGCTGTTACAAGAGGAAACAGGAAATGTAAGATAATACAAAGAGATTAAATCCATACTTGCCGATGCTACTAGACACTTTGGGCATACAGACTGCCAGCAGTTAATTTATAGCAGAGGGTTTAACTCCATTAACCAATAGGATAGTGTCATGTTTTTATCGTAGATCCGGGCTTCTTGTACAGTAGAAGCCAGGGATAAACTTTGCCCTCATACTCTGACATCAGGGTTCATGTGCAGGCTGGTTCAGGATCTTACCGATACCAATCATCAGACCATGTTGCTGGTACCGGGTTTTATCCTGGATCCGGGATTCTTGTGTGGTGGAAGCCTAGGGTGACCTTTACTCCCATACTCGATACATCAGGGTTGGTGTGCAGGCTAGCAAAGGACTAAGAGATCTCTAATTACTGTCTCTAACGCCTATTGCTTTTTAATTACAGGGTCAAGATTAACGATTATTTTAACGATGTTTCAAAGAAAGCTTTGAGTGGGAATAATAGAATTAATATCTAACAAGACTAAACTGACGACACAGATGCGTCAACAGTATTAATCAACCGACGAATGTTAAAATAATCTGTAAAATGTGTTTTTCATAAATTTTATTGTGATCTTATGTAAATATTAAATTTTACGATCCAATTGAAGTACTCACGGACCGGATAAAATTCTTTCGCGAGCCGTAGTTTGGGGAACGTTCCCTGCAGTGTGGAACGGGCCTATGCACACTGCAGAGAACGTTATGTCTGTCTTCAATGTGAGCCTCAAATGCCTTCCTCTATAGTCTTTAATTCAACCCTACCAAGTTTACAAGTTATTCATCAGTTGCTGTTCCCTAAACGTAAGATCTCGTATTTCACAAAAAAGCATAGCTAACACTACTTTTCTGATTATTCTCGAAGCCTGCCCAAGTCGCCATGGTGGTGGGCTGCTGGGCATTAGTCATTGTCGATCCTGCCATAATCTTCAGATTTAACCTGACAATTTGAAACCCTGCTGAATAAAATATAACAAGGGATGTTTAGAATTTTTCCGACCTACCAATTATCACTTGCATACGATAGAACTGGAAGTTCATCTGGAAGATAATTCCAATGAACGAAAAACGTTCTAAAGTGACCTCATGTATATTTCTTGGATTCTGAAAGTTATTCATCAGAAAGAGTTCTTATGGAGAGAAAATTCGCTCCCCAGTATGACAATTTCTGATTTTAGGGTTAGATAATTTAGATTTGAAGAACGCTATTTTTCAAAATGCATCAAACCACCAATGAAGCCTATTAAGGAGATTATGTTGCAAGCTACCTCTACTGGTTTCGACTCGAGCTATTAGTCGAGTCGAAATCCGTAAAAGTCATAATTTTTGTTCGTATTTTGGAATATCATGCTGTCTATAATACATCTCTATGGATCTAAATTCTCACATGTACCGATATGAAAATTCCACAAAATTATGTTAGTACACCTGGTTTGACAACATTTCAAATTTTCAATGTACTGCTTAAAATAATTTAAACATGAAGTTATGAATTAAAATATTATCAGCCCACAAAAGTAAATTGGACGACACTATTTTTTAGGGGCGGGGGGTATTAGGGAGCTAATTTGGGCTAAAGGTGAGGCCACACATCATTAACTACTGAACAGAAATTCACTTTCTTTAACAGTTTTGAGCTTACAGTGTATGTCCATAAATTAATGGAAACTTACTGATGCTTGTCAGATGTTTTCTAAAGACAGTGGAAGTTTTATAGCTCTATCTGTCTGGCTGTAGGCTGAAAAGCAAAGCTTGTGTAACCTGTACAGCAAAGCGAATTCATGCATTCCACCAAGTTCATAAATCTGCACACACATGACCTTCTGGGACATTCCACGAACATTATTAGTGATGTTGGATGTGCTTTTTAATTAGTTGTGTAGCTAATCTCTTTGTTAAATTACGATACCGAAATAAAATCTTGTTCTCTTAATATACGAACAAACAACATGTATTTTAAAGCATTTTTTCCAACAAAAATTCGGGATATCGAAAATCCTTTTTTTCCTTGATGTTTTGAAGTGAAATTATAAAGGCATTTTAATGTTCTAAGCCATTTAGTTACTGCGGGTAATGATTTGCAGTGAACGTTTTTCCTTTAAAATGTGAGGAATGTGTTTCGTGTTGGAAAACTCCGGCAATTTAAGTATGGCATTCTTAATTTCACAGCAGCTTTTGGTAGATGATGATGATGTACAGTAATTATCGAAAACAGTCCTTAAATCTTGCTTCTCTGCGGGAATTTAAATAAAGTACATTTAAAATTATCTATTTACAAAATATGTCTCAAGACATGCCCAAAGTATGAAAATAATTTCAGTATATGAAAGTTGTCATTCTCGCCAAATTTAAATGTTCGGAAGGGAGTGAATTTTATATATTTAGAAGAATCTTATTGTTTAATTAAAGCAGAAACCATCATATTTCTCCAGATAATAGCAGAAATCTGTGTAGAACTCAGTGCCACTGAGATCTGGTTGGATTTTATGAGAAAAACAACTAGTCGAATTCTTAAGTAATTTTTAGAACTCGTTTTTGACTTCTAACGGTTACAACGTATTTTCTAACTAAATATATAAATAAATATTTTCAGACAGATACAGTGAATTGAGGTTGATCTCGCTGAAATGGATAAAGCAGACCAGTTTATGTCTTTAATGTGACACTGAAAATCATCTTTTGTACAATAAAAGTGTTTTCTGAAAGTGCTTTTTTCTCTCATCGAGATATTTCTCTCGTCGATATGATAGCATTGATAAGAGTTGCCTCTTTGCTCACCTTTCATTTCTGCATACATAATCCTGTCTGTGGCAGCGTCGCTCGAATACAATCCAGGGTTTCCTTTGAAAATAATCCCAGCGGGGAGATGAAAAATTGGCAGGTCTTTTATCATCACGCACAGCAGCCACACCGCTGGGACATCAGTGACGTGTTACACATGATAAACATTCTTTTATAACGACCAGAAAGTTGTCTCCAGGATACATTTATTCTCAGTCATGGACACCAAAAAACTTTTTCGCTGGAACTTTTTTTGATCAGACGTTCTTCCAAAAAAATGAAGCATACAACCTATGGCAGCATTCCTCGAAACTTTGAACTGTACCATACCGGAATTTCGCAGGAGTTAAAGAGCACTGCTGTTAACACTATACTGAAAAGATCGATGGCAAAACTGGCCGCTTTCAAATTCCACCAAATTCCATTTCACACCATATGTTGGCATAATATGAAGTATAACACGAAATTTTAAAACTTTTCAGTTAATTTTATGGCTATAAAAGCGGTATTTTTGCAATTATTTAAATAAGTTATCTATGGGACTATTAGGTAATTATTTGGTAACTATTACACGTTATTTTCGTGCTTTCCAACTGCGGCTTAGATGAGTAAAATACGAAGAATAGATTTTATTCCTTTAAAGATTTCCCATTATATTTCATTCATAAAGGCAGGCAATTTAGAGTCCTTACAGAGAAACTCAAATTGGATACAATCAGAGTACCTCCTTTGAAGGCCCGAAATTTTGAATAACTAAATTCTGCTTAATTCAAATTATTTGCGTGCACCAGTGGCCTGGTTCAGTGAAGGGATTGTAATATATGTAACTATTTCTACATACCCGTAAAAATAAAGATCTGCATATATTCATGCTACTCAAAAATCATGACATTTTAAGGCGCCTCTCCTTCCACGATGACAATTCAGAAGAATGGCTGCGTCTTGGGGTAGTACATGGGTCTCTTAGCCTTCCTTCAACAGGTTGAGATACTCACGCGAAGTTTTTCCTGTCCGAATATTCGCGGGTGTGAAATTCACGGGGAAAGACTTTTTCATGATCTAACGTACAGACAAATAAACAGCAATGTCTTCCACCATACGGTTTATATATAGAGCATATGGTCGGTTGTATAATCCTCTGCTAATATTAGGGTGGAGTATGCCTATCAAAATGTCTATTTATCAACTCTCTCTCTTTCTCTCTCTCTCTCTCTCTCTCTCTCTCTCTCTCTCTCTCTCTCTCTCTCTCTCTCTATATATATATATATATATATATATATATAAATTGGTGTGGGACATCGAAGTTTGAGAAGCGCCATTCTGAACAAGACCAGGACTATTCTATTCTTAAATCAAAAAGTACATCAAATTGACTCTTAGGAGTCAATTTGATGTACTTTTCATGTTTTGAGCTCAGGCTATAAGGGAAAATGAGCTATATCGCCAATGTCAGCAAAGAAATTCTGATGATTTTTACGCGTGCGAGAGAGAGAGAGAGAGAGAGAGAGAGAGAGAGAGAGAGAGAGAGAGAGAGAGAGAGAGAGAGAGAGCTCTTTTTGTCCGGAAAAGATGACTTTTCCCAGATTATGAGGCCGATGAATGGAAGGCAAGAGCAGTGCCTCAAGGTGACCAAGCGGCTGGATTAGTTAGGTTAGTGCTAATAGAAATAGAAAGGTGACTTTTCTATCTGGGCTTTTGTTCACTTCTCAGAGAACAAAAAAGCTACTTTGTTTTCGAAATAAATAAAAATTGTATTTATAGCCAAAAAGGCCTCTACTTTTTATCAAGATCGCTGTAAAACGGAAAGCAACTTATTATATTTGTTCCCTGTTCTTATTTTCCTTATCGGAGAAAATATATCGGGCCCCCACCTCTTCATTTAAAATAAATTCTTTGTTATCGCAGCAAGATACAGGAAGCACGGAGTGCTACATCAATTATTTAAATACTTGGCCAGGAATATTAGAATGAAACAAGTATAATTGAATAATGATGTACCTATAAATAAAAGGTAGAGGAAAAACAGATTGTGCATTAAAAATGAGAAAAAATAAACAACCTATTTTTGAGGGTAATTGGCTTTAATTTCAAGGAAGATTTAACACTACGATTTGACAAAGAGGCTGTCTCATCAAATCATATGATGAATGCAACTGTGCAGATTTAAAACCAGGTTGTCAAGTTTAGCTATTTGTAAAAGTAACCAGGAATTTAAAATAATTGATTTTTCTTTATTAAAAGACATTAGTTAATATCACTGATTGTATTATTAAATAGTATTAGTAAAGGTATTAGTCATACAGTGCAAAGACGATACCGACCTTTGCTGAACCGGACAACAAAAATGTATTATAATAAAATAATTTTAATATAAAAAGCAAAAAATAATTTTGCTTTTTATTAAAGTATAATTTAACAGGGCAGGAAGACGGGCTACCAAGGTGACCGTTAACACTATATTCGCATAAGTGTTTTACAGTAGCACCAAAACAATCTAGGTCACCTTACTAGACAAAACGGATCGATAGCGACGGAACAGATGCATGAAAACACAAGTAAAATTATCTGAGAGCAAATCAAAAGTTTTGAATAAAAAAAAAAAAAAATGTTAACACACATTGGTCCTCTTTATGTTAGGTTTTAAAGTTAAGAATTTTAGGCTACCGGACTTCTGGAAGATCCAGTTAATTAAAACGCTTGTTGTGGTCTTTAATAATTAGCTAGCGCAGATTTATTTATAAGATAAAGTTCTTTGCCAGTGCTCATTCAAGAGTGCCACAGAAGTGGGAAAAAGAAATGATTCTCTTCGTTTACAGTTTTTAGAGGAGGTGGAAAGAAAAGAAATTTCTTACTCTACCACGATTTGATGAACTGTAAGTCAAGAGGAAAACGATGTTTTTTATCACTTAGCTTTATTTTCTCTAAGCCTGATCATCAGCTGGAGTAATCTCTTGCCAATTTAAGTGCATATTCCCCAAATCTCAAGGGTGCGACAGTCCATTTGTTATATGAGAAACAGCATCCGATGCAGTAAATAATGCAGCAAATATCCTTGAGGTTTTTTTTATTAACTTCGTTCTTGTGAATGAGATTCAGGTAAATAAAAGTCTTCTCGGAGTTAAATGGTTGAAAGCGTTTAAAGAAGTCAGAAATGTGCAGCTTGGACTTGAAAACTTTACAATTATCTTCTATCAGTTTCATCTACTCGCGGAAAATAAATCCTAAAGTTAGTTTTGATTCCAATAGCTATTTATTAGAATTAAGTGTTCAGTATCAATTTATTAATGTTGAAATTTTAATTCAACTGGTAGTAACTTGGTTAGAACAATGCCAACGCAGCCTCAATGGAATCTATTGAATATTTTCGAGCTGCATCAGTATGTGTCCTACTTAATGACCTATTGACTTCGGGACACTTAAATAGGAAGAAGGATTTTAGCTAACGTCATCGAAAGATACGCAAGCAAATTCCAAAGTTAATAGTAGAATTCCTGCACGTCATTGAATATGCTTAATTTTGAAAAATGTTTTCCATTATTTAAGTAATTAGGATAATTTGGTTATCTAGGAAGGGAACAGAAATAATTCCTAAGTTTTCAATAATATCAAATACTTCAGCAATACTTAGGTTTTCACCGATAATATCTACTACTTTAGTGAAATCTGTCTTATTTCTTATCGAAGTGCGACTTAACACATCATTAAACTAAGAAGAATTTTCAAAACTCGGAGTTATGAAAAAGTATGGTGAAATCTCATTAAAATGCGCACGGTTTTAAAAGCATTTTTCTTGTTAACAAATTTTCTTAAATCTCCAGGGAAATTATGCATTAACTGCGTCATGTTATTTCAAAGAAAAATATTCGTATCGACATAAATTTCATTTTGGAGCTTGTAATCGGATCTTCCTGCCACGTTTTCCATTTCGAATTTAATGCGTTTATCATTTCATTCCGCTTAACGATAACAGATAAGACGCCTTCCTTTAAGTGCGCCTCGCAGTAATGCTGAAGCGCTTATTAGCCACACACTGTCCATCACCTGTTTATTATCTAGACGATTACAAGCGTAGCCAGTTTTATAAAATACGCCTAATATAAATAAAGCTAATTACTGTATAATGCAGAGATTCCCAGAGTGTGGGGTGTGTCCCTTGGGCACACTCTTTGGTGGGAAGGGGACGTTTGTTGTTTTCATGAAGCACTTTTTTTTTAACAAAATATGGATATACCGTCCCACTAATTCAAGTACGAAGCATTTTTTAAATATTTTCTATAATAACGACGTGTTTTATTCGCAGTTTATCTCTTTCAGATTAAATGTATTGAAGTACATATTAATTTATAAAAGTATGTATATCGGTATCTGAATTTTATTTCAAATCAGTTCATTTGCACTTGTTCTGAAACTTGGGGACCATTAAATGTATGAAAAAATTTAAGGGGGCTCACAAAGTATAAAAATTTGGGAACCTCTGGTTTAACCTAAACGCCAGCAACCTGTGCTCTGCTGCCATAGCAATGAATAAAAAATTCCGCCATCTCTCTTGGCCACAGCCGACTTTCTTTTAGTTGGTAACCCCATTTTAGTCTCAAAAACATAAATTTCGTGTCTGATGCCAGTAAAAATTTATCGACCAAAATAAATTTTTGAATAAAAATACCTTATCTACATTTTCATCCAATCGAACACCTTAATTTTTATAAGGGGAAACGTGACGTGAATATACGTGACCAGAAATGTGTTATTCCGATTGTATGTTTTTGTTGAATATCCCATAAGTCTGAAACCACAGCAAACAGCTATAAAAGATTTTTTGCGTTATTCATACGAGCACAGCAATGCAACACCGTGCAGGCAATAGAATGGCAGACTTCTTCAGGTGTAATCTCACAGCAAATACCTGGCCTTTCAGATAGGTCAAGAAATATAAGTGCAGAAGTATAGGTTAAGGGGTCGTAGTGGACATTACACTGTTCCCCCTGCCAATTCAATTTTTAGAGTGTTCATTCAACCATTCACTAAATGCATGGTTGCAATGAGCAGACGCACGATCTACGGCAGTGGTCCCAAACTACGACCCGCGAGCCGGATCCGTCTCGCGAAAGAATTTTATCCGGCCCGCGGATATTTCAATTAGATCGTAAACATTTATGTTTATTATTAGATCGCAATGAAATGTATGAAAACACATTTTACAGATTAATTTAACATTCGTCGGTTGATTAATAGTGTTGAAGCTTTTGTGGCGTCCCATTAGTCTTGTTAGATATTTCTGTTATTTCCACTAATGCTACTCTTTGAAACATCGTTAAAATGACCCTGTCATTTAATAACAATAGGCGTTAGAGACAATAATTAGGGATCTCCTAATCCCTTGCCAGCCTGCAACACCAACCCTACAGTATAGGGGCAAAGGTCATCCAAGGCTTCCACTACACAAGAATCTCGGATTCAATATAAAACCTGGCACCAAGCAGCATGGACCGATGATTGGTATTGGGTAAGATCCTGAATTAGCCTGCACATGAACCCTGAGGGCTAGAGTATGAGGACAAAGTTCACCCCTGGCTTCTACTATACAATAATACAGGATCCAGGATTTTTTTTAAAAAAATCACGTGATATAAAAGATATGAATAAAATAACCACCTTTATGCTAACATATTTCATAAAATTTTAAAACATCAGTGCTTACTTCAATATTCATGAGTTTTTTTTTTTTTTTTTTTAATTCCAGTGACCCCATAAAATCATGTCGAAAAAAAGAAATGTTGATGCCGACTGTCGCGTTTTTATGAGCTGTGGCCAATTACTTTTTTTCACTGCTCAATAATATTTGCACGTGTTTTATTCGCAATGAAGCCTTGTCGGTGTTCAACGTATATAATGTGAAACGTCACTTCACCACAAAACATGCCTCAAAATTACGGTAAGTTTCAAGGAGCTTTGCGGAAGAAAAAACCCAAACTTTTCAAAGTCAACAACAGAAGATTAGAACTTTTACTCATCAAAATTTATCTGCAGTTAGAGCTAGTTTTCCAGCACATGGCTCATAGAGCTTTAGCTTCATGGGACAGCTTCATAAATATATGTTGAGAGTAAAAATATTAAAAAAAAAAACAATGCGATTTCAATTTTTTAATTCACCAGCAGTCATTGTGGGGAAAATATTTGGGCGTAGATTCAGTTAAGTCAACTGTAATATCAACAGTAAATTTTATTCGCGAGACTGGTCTGAATCGTTGGGAATTCAAATATTTTCTTGAAACTATTGAGGCTGAACACAGTGATTTGTTGTACCACACTGAAGTACGACAGTTGAGTCGCAGTAACGTGGTGAAGCGATTTTTTGAACTTAGGATCGAAATAGATCTGTTTATGAACGAAAAAATGAAACCTGTTCCGGAACTGTCAGATCTCAAATGGTTGTGTAACCTTTTCAACAGACATACAAATGAACACCCGAAATTTCTTAATTTGAAACTACAAGGACGAGACAAACTTGTCAATGAATTGTATTACAACGCATTCGAAACAAAACTGGAGTTATTTAAAAGTCAACTACTCCGGAATAATTTTCTCTGGCCCGTAAAATATTCCAAAAATTCATGTGGTCAGTTTTCTAAAGGGTTTAGGACCCCTGATCTGCGGGAACCATTTCAGAAAAATGTCCTGCTCATTGTTCAAATGTGGAAGAAATTGAAATACAGCTGTCTTTTTCGGCGATATAAGGACATCTGTGGCTGGTTCGCTATCTCACAAGCAGGCCATGTCTGAAATACGACCGTTTGTGACTCAGTGGATTCTACCTTAAATGAAGAGGTTATCAGTTACAAATCAACAATTCAATCTTTCTTTTCTCTACTGGAAACGAGAGAGTACTTCGCCTTTGGAGCCTTTCGCTTTCTCCGGCTGCAAAGTAGTAACACTCTTTGTGCTTCCTGTCGTAAGGATCGGCTTTCAATTTCATTCTATTTTGTTTCTTTATTCTCCACGTCTTAAATCTTTTAATTCCCTTTCTTTGTTCAGGCTGTTTAATTACAGCTTGCCATGTTAGCGGGTCTGTTTCACCTCATTAGCATAATCCTTTTGCCGTTCGCAGTAAACTTTTTTCATGTGGTATAGAAGTGTTAGATTGAATTGTTGATCCGTAGCTGATAACACCACGTGTCTTCAAATATCACATATACATCGTGCGTGTATATCGAAATATATAAAAAAAGATATCTTTTAAAAACTTGGTATGTAAATGTAACCTGCGTGATAGGTGCAAGCAATTGAGTTTATTAACATGTCATACGTTTGGAAAAAAAGCAAGTGCGCGTCAATCCTACATAAACATCCGTTCCTTGCATTATTCTTATCATTCTAATTTATTGAAACTGATTCTTTCGTGGAATCAGTCATCTAACACTGTCAGACCCAGAAAGCAGAGATTACGAGGAAGAAACAGACTGATATCTGTAGACAAGAAAGGTAAAACTGCATTTCAGCAAGTGAAAATGTAGCAGGTTGTTTACAACTGGCCTAATGAATCTGACAACTATCTGAAAGGTGCGGGCTTATACAATTACCGCGTGAAGGAAAATACTGAATTCTCAGGAAATCAATGGCTGTCTAGTTTTTGCCGTTTATCAACATGTTCCTATTTTGATTATTTTTTATATCTGGTGATAAATAATTGGATAATATTACCAATTTAATGTATTCCTTATTTGATAACTCATCTCTACAAAAATCTTCCAGTTTGTTGAACATTATGGTACAATTATTCAGTTGTCGTAAATGTGAATACGACCGTGCCAGATAAGATTAAATTTTTATTAATTTTTAAAAAATTTCGGACAGTGGAAACTGTTTATAGGAAAATAAAGAAATGAATTTAAAATCAATATCAAATCATAATTCTGCAATGAAGCGAGAAAATTTATTCCGCACGTGAAAGAAAAGTCTTTGATATTATTCCCATTGCCCATTGAATTTTTCCTTGAATTTTGCCAAGTCTCCATCAACACCTGAAGGCAACTAACTCCAAATGTTCCATGCCTAGTTCGCTCTATAAGTTTTTCGTTTTGCTTATTTTTGAATATGCCGTACCAGTATGCTCTCCTAATCATTTGATTAATGCAGCTTTGGACGGTAAACTGCGCACAGCATAAAGCAGTCAGATCACTAATAACATCAAATGATATTTCATGTATAATAGAAATTCTTGTCACATTTATTTAAGTCGATTCTCATTGATACCAGTGTTCAATGACCGCTTATTCAGGAGACAAAACAAAAATTTTACGAAACAGAGCGTCATTTCGTATGCGTTTAAGGAACCGGAACAGCGTTCCAGTGCATTCCGGTCCCTTTGCGAGGGCATCACGACAATTCGTTGTACGATAGTTGGGTATACCAAACAATTTGATGAATGCCATTTTTCTGTATGTGACAAATTGGTGAAACAAAATTTGCTATGAACAATTCATGGATTCTTTGGAACAATCCAGTGTATGGTTGGCTGTAGGGATTTTAGGCGCAATAGCAACTTAGGATATATATAATGTTATCTGGATTAAAGGTGTTAAAATATGGACTGTTGAAACAGTCATGCTGAAATAGGCACTTCTAAATTTCCAACTTGTCTATGAGAAATACTGGCATGAATCCTTATATACAAAATAAATGGATAAAAAAAATTTTCTTTTTTCTAAATTTCTGTATTCCTGCTTTCTAAGTCGCCAAAATCTCTTTTGTTTCCTAAACCTTTTAACTTCACCGAGTTGTTAATTTTTGATTTCTTCTGATGCACCGAATTTTCGCGCACATGCCAAATTATCACCGAATTGTTGTAGCCACCAAAAATGTCTTTCACCAAAAATCTGTCTTTCACCAAAAATTTAGCCAGCGAGTTGTTGATTGCTGGAACAAGTTGCCTTCGTGGGTAGTTGAGACTGAATTAATCCAAACTTACCTGTGTGAGAAGGGAAGCACATAATTTGGGATGTTAAAAGTTTGCATTTTCTATCTTTTTATTTTATTTTTCTCAAGTGCAGAAAAAGCTTGTAACTTTCTTGCACTATACGGCGAATACTATTACTAATTGTCATGCAACGGATTGAGGCGTGGACCCATTCGCAAGACTTGCATTTCTGCTAACAGCATGCTGTTAGCAGTAAACGCAATCTTTAATGGTCCCAAATAAGTCCTTCCTTCCATACACGCAGATGTTATCAAATATGGCACAAAATGGAAAAAAAAGCTGGTTCGCTTAGTACTTTAAAAATAATCCGTAATCATTTAGAATTATTTTGGAATGCTTCAACAGTATTTTAGCACAGTAAATAGCCACCTACGTGACTTCAGCAAATGCTTTTAGTGGAGTCTCTTGGGCACGGAAGCTTATACATAGATGAACAAGTTAGTTAATCTACACTCTGCGTTACATTTCAAGCGCGTCCGATTTTTGATGTTAAAAACGCTTTTACTGGCGTTATTCCAAAACGTTTGTAACGAAAAATCGTCAAGCGAAAAGCGTTACGGAAGTGACGTCATCTTCAGCTTCCGCCAGAAGCTGAATTATTTTAACTAGTATTATTGGAATCATATTTCTATGATGACAACAATAATTTATTTTCTACTTGACCAAATTTAATGAAATTTTTTCAGAAGTTAGAAAGTTTTTCTAACTTCTGAAAATTGCATTAGTTTTTCCAGGATAGTGGAAAATATAAACATGTGATCAGGGAATTTTCTCGCGGAATAAATGGAGTGATCCAGACGTATAGCATATCGTTTGAAAGCTAAGGAATTTATAAACAGAAATATTAAGGGTTTAAGATACAAAAACATTTCGTAAACTGGGAAATGCGTTAATTCGAAAACGCATGTGTCACCTGGTGTTTTCAGATTGGATGTAATTTTTTTCTTTACAATTAAACTCTGAGGTTGTAAAAGAGTTCTGCACATTTATAAAAACCTTCTTAAACTTGGACATGTCATCATATCTTTTGATAAATATTACACGTAATGGAACAACTATAGATGATGTATTTAGTGGTGAACTAAAATCTTTTCAATGTAAAATTACATATCCTACTTTAGTGATCACAGACAAATACTTTCAGTAACCGATATGTAATTATTATGAATTAAATAAAAACATTGTTATATTATTAATCATGAATTTTATTAATTTCTGAAAATTAAAACGTTTTTAACGCCTGTCGATGACTCAAATGTAAAACACGTAAAATATACTAACAGCAGGACATGTTATACGCTGATACTTCTGTCGTTTTATTTATTTAAATAAATTATTTTTTTCGTGGTTACTTGAAATAAGAGTAAATATAGTTCTCCTTATCAATGAATTACTAAAATAATAGTTTTATATAAGTTATAAAAATTATATTGGTTTCATTTTATTACATTCTCTGAACTTAGCCATTTAATTTAATTACAACTGTATTTATTACTCTCTTCCTCCCATATTACTCTGTCTGCTTTCTCTCTCTATATATATGTATCTCTTCACGAGCAGCATCGCATTAAGGGTCTGGCATAACAAGAAACGTGAAGAGCGCGCGCACGCACAATATAAAGCTAACTATATTGCATTAAAATGACATTTAATCTATGAGTTTATTTTTCCCATGTATGAATAAAGAAATAATTACCGGATTTCTAGTTGTCGGATTTTAATTAAATTTGGTTTGGCTCTACAAATATTTTTATCCAGCCTAAATACAAAATTTGACGAAAACCCGTCCACATGACAGCCTCTTACATGTGCACTTACGAACAGTCATGGTGAAGACAACAGGCTCTTAGCATACATATTTTTATGCCAACTTGACTAAAATGTGTTAATTAAAGAAATTTTATTTAGGGGAAAAAGTAGCATAAAATAATTTTCTTTGTATTTATATTAAGGCCGCCGTAGCTAAGGGGTCATACGTGACTTGAGTAACCGGGGTTCAAGCCCGTGACTGCTAAATATGGTGCTGTTTCTTGTATTCTCTCTATCATTATTATAACTCCTCTGACAGCGGGATCGTCCCAGATTATAAACGGAAAATTTATAAATTTATTTTAACGGAAAACATTTCTAGTATGTATATATATATACACACACACACCCAGCAGATGGACCAGCTACTATTAGAGCTAAAAATTCCAGGTAGTATAGCTTTCAAAATAAAAACCAAACATCCCACTTATTCATCGTTTAGAATTCAACTAAAGCATTGTGACCTACAGCAATATCTAAATCCTGATATCTGGCCAAATGGTCTATTCGTCATGCCTTTTTATGGAGCTATTGGAGGATCGGTAAACAACTCTAGTGAAAAGGTACCAACTAATTCTCAATCTGCTGAACACTTTATAGCTAGAGAATAATATTCCTGATTATCATCCTAATCCATCATTTATCCTGACACCTAATACATCTGTTTGCAAACATCCTTCCAACACATATGTCCATCTCAGCATTTTTCGTCGAAATGTAAGAAGCATAAAATATAAACGGTCTACGCTTATTTCATTAATGGTTGAAGAATCGCATGACATCATATGTTAAGTTGAAACGTGGAGGCAGGAATCTTTACAAGATGTTTTCCTACTGCCGAAGAATCTCAGCTACACGCCATTCATGACATCAAGAATTAATTGTAGAGGTGGTGGGACAGTAATAATTTTAAAATCCAATATTAAAGTTTTGAACACATACAACTCTACCTCCAACTTTGAGGGAATTTCCCTACTAATCCAAGTTAAGGATTTTCCGCCCTGACCTACTGATGACATCATTAATGAAGTAATAATCTGGATCACTACTGTTCTTAAGCCTCAAACTAACATCATTATAATGGGCGACTTTAACCTTCCTTGCCCGAACATAATTTACAAATGAAGCTGCTGTCCGACTCATTTTCAGTTCTAGGAGCTAAAAAAATCAACGTCCCTGTTACAAGAGGTAATCAAGAGCTCTTGTATACTCTAATTTTCCACTGCAAGAAAAACTTAGCAGCAACATTACATTTAAATCTGACCACAAATGTATAGAACTGCGAGCAACAATTTTCTGCGGGAATCCTCGCTCCTCTCTGCAAATCACCAAAAGAATATCATCAATTAAATTCCTTCAGAAAGAAAAGTTTTTGAAGCTCTTAAAATACTACCCATGGGATTCTCTTAAAAATATTCCTATACAGGACGCCACCTTTCTTCTTATAAAATGGCTGAATCAACTGAAAACAAGAGTCGGCATTCAAACTTGTTAGAATATCTTCTCACTCCAAACCTTGGTTCAAATCTCACATGAAACCATACTTTAAAAGTAAGCAAAAATATCACAGACAGTGGAAGAAATACGGCACTTCATCAGCACACATAAAATATAAAAAGAGCAGAGCATTGTTTCAACTCAAAATTCAGTCATACAAAAATTATGCGATGTCCACGCTAAAGCACAACAAAAGAGCACTTTCTACAAAACAACAGCTACCTTACAGCATGATATAGTTTTTGAACGGATAAGATGCAATATAACGGATAAGATGCAAATGTCAGAAGCAATTCTGACATTTGCACTGAAGGTATACAAAACAGATTTATAGCATTTCATTCCTATGAACAAGCAGACAACGTGCAGCATGATGTGTCTCCGGATTAAGCCCTGCTAATTAACCAACTTGTGAACAAGAACACAGTTCAGCGTGCAGTTAACCAATTACGCCCTGATAGTAGTGAAGGTCCTGACCGCATCCCTGGTTTTATTATTATTATATTGTCCAGCGTATACATCATTGATTCGTTAGTGCATATCGTTTATTTATTATTTTATTTATTTCCAGGTGCATCTCCCAACCATTCCTGTTTCGTCAATAATTACCAACATTTTTGAAAAAAAAAAATCATGCACCCATATCTTCAACGTGCAATCTTCGCTAATGCCCCTGTCAATATGCATTTTGGTTCTAGAGGGCGTTCCACAACAACAAGCCTAGATGACACCATTGTACGCATCCAAACTGCGTTTCAAGATAAGGCACAATGCGATGTATTTTATTTTGACATCAAAGGTGCTTTCGACAACATAGATCTCAAAAAAGCGTTTAAAATACTAAAAAATCATTTTCTCGTTGACACAATGATTATTTCCTATCTTCAATACAGCCTAAATCGCAGACTTTTCCTCTTCCCCACTAGTACTGACAATATTCTCGTCACAACCTCAACAGGCATTCCCTTAAGGAGCTGTTCTCTCTCTGCAGTACTATATTTTCAGCATCTCTTCAACCATTTCTACAAGAAAATCCAAATGTACTGGCATATGCTGATGATTTAAAGTTATTTATAATCTCCAAAGCCAGTGATGATATTTGCAAAGTTATCAATGATGTGAATTCACAGATTTGTGAAATCATCAAGTATGTGAAAGATCTCAATCTGACTATAAATGCAAGCAAATCTGCTCAAATTACTTCAGAAACAACCCAACCACAATAAAATAAAAAATGCAGATGTCCCAATCCCAAATGTTTATGCTCACAAAGACCTTGGAGTTGTTTTTGATAAAAAAATCTCTCCTTTAATGCCCACTGTTTATATGGTGCTCAAAAAATTCAAAAAACAAAATGGTTAATCAAACAAGAAACAGCAGCGATTCAAACAGTCATTAAAGCATGTTCAAGATGCATCTTTCCTATTCTTCCGAAATCTGGTCTGGTGCACCTCAAGTAACTGTCAAGAAATTTCTTGCCCTAGAATATTGGGATCTTAGATGGCTCAAAAGTAAGGTTCCTTTTCCCTATACAATATCCAGGCAACAGCTTTATGAATACCTAAAAACAAAGCCTCTGCAACAGATGATCAACGAGTCTGGAGTCATGCTTCTTGCAAAGTTAATCACTTCTGCATGCGACTCACCAAACTTAGCCAATATATAATAATACATAGCCAATATAATATAATCCCAACAGGAAAAATTCAAGAAACCAGTGATTCAACTCCAACCTTTCCAGGCTCAAACAAATGGACAGAATGTTGCCCAATGCATCCCTTCACCTCATAAATCATCACAATATTGACTGCAACAGGTTAATCAACTCTGAAGCCTACAGGAATCAGATCTCCGATAAAATTAAGAAAAATAATCCAACCCAGTAATTTCATGCCAACCCAGTAACTGAAAGCCAAATGTCCTTTTCTGTAAATTCTTTTTTAACTCATAACTATAATTTCTAGTCATTGTTAATGTCTGTATGAAATCTGGTATGTACATATATTCTATTATTTTATGTCATTTCCTTTGTACTATTATCTGCCCCTAGCCACGTGCTGTGATGGGCTTGCTGCTATATTAGCAATCTCTCAGATCTTTCAGAGAAAGTCAAAAAACTTACCTTCTCACTTCTGCGTCTCTCTAACCAATCTTGGGGACTTAATTCTCGCTCTCTACGGTTATATTATAAAGCTGTGTTTCTACCAATTTGTTCCTATGGAGCGACCGCCTGGTTCTGGCATATTAAGAAGGTTTCAGTACAGACTAAACTTCATATCATTCAACGTAAAATGCTTTTTGCAATGTGCAGGGCCTGTAGGACTGTGTCTACCCCTGCTTTGCAGGTCCTTAACGGCTGTCTGCCCCTCGATCTCTTTCTTCTGTACCGAGGCCTGTGCTTCTACTTTAGGCACACTGTCCCTGTTACCTTTCTTGGTATTACTATCGATGTCACTGTGGATCCTAAGGCAGAGAAAAGACGCTGTTGGAATACTTTGATGCAGAGTTAGCAAGACAGATGGTTCGCTACCTCTAAGGGTCTTGTTACTTTAAAGTTCATCCTTAACGTCACCTTTGCCACATTAGAGTCCACTCAGAAATGATTTAACCCTGGTCTGTGCACACTCTATTTACTCTCTGGTCATGGCTCCTTTAATGCCAAACTAGCAACTTTCAACCTTGCTGAATCACCTCTCTGTTCTTGTGGTGACCCAGAAGACTGGGAACATATTTTACACCACTGCCATCAATACCTAGATCTTCGACAGAACCTTCTTCCCTCCACTAATATCACTGTCCCCGGAAATGAGCCTAACTTCCTGAGCCCCAGAGAAAATTTCCAGTCCCTGCAAGAATTTGCTCATGCTTTTGATAGCTGGAGACTCCTTCTCACTCAACTACGGAATACCTCCTAGCCTTCCTAGTGGAGACTCCTGCTGGCACCGGCCTTTGGCCATTGCGGGATCAGATATATATTTTTTCCCCCTCTCTTTTCCTTCTTTTTCTCTTTTATTATTTAGTTTTATTTTTTACTTATTTATTTTTTTTTCACTTTTTACTTTTATTTATTTTTGTGGGTACCCTGGGTTTGGGCTGCCCTAGGGATGGGATTTTATTATTTAGTTTTCATTGTTTACATTTCTAAAAATTTTTTTGTTTTATTTTTTATAATTTTTATTTATGTATATATTTTGCTCTGATGTTAGGGCAGTAAGAGCTGGTAAACCAGAAGATTCGGAGGGCGGCCGCGATACATGCGTAGTTGTGGCCTACCTCCCCGTGGTGTAGACGGACACTGGGCAAGCTTTCCAGGTGATCGCCTGCCTGGTGACAAGATGGCCAGAAACAACTAAACAACACACACATTATATATATATACTTAAACAATTATATAATATATACAAGCACGAATATAAATAGCCCAAAATAAGTAGCTTTGAAATAAATAACTATTTCTAAAAATAATAATGCATACTCTCCTTTTTCCACTCTAGCATAACGATGAATTATTATTTTTTTTTTTTTCAGAAACTGCGACATTTTCACAACGACAATGAAGTAGGGCTAGACCTGTCAATCTGTTCCGAGCCATCTGGTTTCTTGCACGTTTAAACTCATTAGTGATGTTGCCAGTTCGAGTATGTGCACAAATAATCGATTATCAACCAGACAGTTTTCGATTATTTGCGGAATCTGTGTG
The DNA here is from genome assembly GCF_048544385.1 of Mastigoproctus giganteus. NCBI lineage: Eukaryota > Metazoa > Arthropoda > Arachnida > Uropygi > Thelyphonidae > Mastigoproctus > Mastigoproctus giganteus. Next base: position 109,414,324 of record NC_143581.1, on the reverse strand, counting down.
GACAATGTCAATGAACAGGGGTATGTATCACTGGGGCTGTTCATTTTGTCGGTATAGTTAACCTGTAACAAGTCATTAATGGCATGCTCGTTAAGTGTGTTGTCATACGGTCCATTACTAACTGAGTATAATATCGATGTAGATACACCATAGTTTATCCATAAATTAAACTACGTACGTACGTAGTGTGAAGGCATCGTTTTTAATTGCATCTCATATTGTGGCTACCTTCACAACGAGATACCAGGTATTGCACTACTTCGAATAAGTTACGCTTCTCTAGTAGAGAAAACTAAAGCTTGAACTACTAGTCTTCTCTACTAGAGAAGCGTTACTTATTCGAAGTAGTGCAATACCTGGTATCTCGTTGTTGAAGGTAGCCGCAATATGAGAAGCAATTAAAAACGATGCTTTCACACTACGTATGTAGTTTAATTTATGGGTAAAGTATGGTGTACCTACACCGATATTATATTGTTAATTTAAACCCATATCATATTATGCCTTGCGCATTTAATCTTCAAATTACTAATTGAGTGTGCGCGTGTTATAATTTTCTTTTGTAGTAAGCATCCTAAAATCTGAGATAAAAGACTGGATCAAAATTATATGAGGATTAAATTATGGAGGATAATAATAAATATTATACAGTTGTAATTAAATTAAATGGCTAAGTTTAGAGAATGCAATAAAATGAAACGAATATACTTTTTATAGCTTATAAAAGTATTATTTTAGTAATTAATTGATAAGGAGAACTATATTTACTTCTTATTTCAAGTAACCACGAAAAAAAGTTTATTAATCTTTTTCGAGTCATGATATAACATTATAAGTAACAAAAACATTGATTTTCAGGAATGAATTTGAAACTGCAGATTTCCATTTTTAATTTAATAAAAAATACAAAAAACATGAATTGATATAATTTGGATATACATATACCCAACCCTGAAATGGACCAGAAACTAGAAAGCCGTTCCGTCCCTTCTTTCCTAAGCAATTACTGATAAGTTGAAAATATCATTTTCAAAAATAAATAAATAAATAATATCATGGTCACATACTAATGTCTCTGAATGTTAATATCAGTGAGAAGTCTATAAACTAAAATGTATTCTCATTTTCGTTGCCAAGTTTAACCTTTTCGACGTACCTTTCCAAATTTCATTAAAATTGGATAAGCTATGAAAAATATTACTTCATTTTTTCAACCCTCATCTAATAATTTGACTCAGGACAGGTTTTCATGAAACTTTATATTTTAGCCTTTCAGAAAGATTTGTGGAGAAATTTAAAATATCAATAAAATCGGACTAATAGAAATCAGACAATTATTATATCTTTATCCGTCCGCATAAATCGACTCTCACTGTACAGATTTTCATAAACTTTAATATCTGGCTCTTTTGGAACGCTTTCTGAAGGCTCTACAAATGTCGAGCCTTCAGAAATTTCATTAAAATCGGACCAACAGAAATCTGTAAATTTTATGAAAACAATGAAAAATGAACGAAAACAAATTATTAAAAAAATCGTAAATATCACGCAGAAGCTGTACCATATATGGTAACTGAAGCAGACATTATGTTCGCTGCCATGCGCTTATTGTAGGAATGAATGGGCAATGTTGCGGATGTGCAATTTTTTTTCAGTTAGTTCATAAAAGTCGCTGCTTTTTGCTCTTTTTTTAAAATCATAAATCATGAATTAATACCATTCACTAACGCGCCTGAAATGTGACGCACTGCATACTTTAACTAACTTCTTTTCTCTTTTCGAAATGTCACAATCCTTCTGCATCATGTACTATACAATCACAGAACGCATCAGTTCTATCAGCAAAAGATCATTTTCACCAGGAGCTGTATACTTTTTTTTTCGTGCAACACTGTGTGTCAGTTGTGATCATTTCGCAGGAAGACCGTTTTAAGCCACTGATGTAGGTAATTATTAATTAGTTCTACAACAGGACAGTGACTATGTCACACACCACTCGATTGACATCATTCAAATCCAGCCGAGAACTCAAGATTTTATACGACGCCTGCGACAAAATTAACCAATCTTCGATGAAGATATTTCTTCCAAATTTATATCAAGCAAACAGAAATTTGCAGATAAGACACTCGACAGCCTCATTCACAAACTGCCTAATGCCCACTATCTATAGTTCACATCCAGATGATACTTAGCTTTTGTGGTGTCTGTTCAGAAGAGGTAGACAGAAAATAATGTATACCGTCCTCCTGGGATCGCTCTCTGCAGCTCCGAACGAAGAGGACTTCAGCAATTTCTTCAGTCGACCACAGGAATCGAACCCAGGCCTCTCCAAACGAATGGCAAACAACTACCTATTATGCCAACAAGGACGGCTGTTTTGGTAATGTATTTTACTTGCCATTTCCGGTTTCGCAAGCATGTAACAACTCGACTCCCGCTGGATGGATTTCGGTGAAATATTTCTTTTGAAAAATTTGTTGAGCCATCCTAAATTTCATTAAATTTGCACCATTTTGTCATGCCAGCCTCCGGCAGAAACTTGTTGATAAATCGGGAACATCAGCTCTGATCCTTTTCAAAATTTCAGCACTCATTTGAAATATTTTTGTACCTTTCTACCAAACATTTAATGAAGCGCGCCTGAGATGTAACGCAATTCCCTGTATTATTGAACTTGCTGATATTTTATTTGAGGTGTCTGTTAACCGACATACAGCTCTCTCACTGAAATTAAAATTATTGAAATTTTGGGAGATCCAAAATTAGGAGATATAGAAATACGTTTCGAGATTATCCTTTCGAGTTAAAAAAAAAAAGGATGGTTTTTTACAGTTTTTCTATATATCATTGCACGGTTTAATTCTAAGCAAAATCAAAATCATTTATTCCTTGTGACAGATAATTTAAGTAACTAATTTAGAATTAAATATTTATAAAGTGAGCCTTGATTTTTTCGTATGTTGAAATAATTTCTCTTCGTGATTTTAGTCCACAGGTTTACGTCCTCTCAATTCAATTACTACTTGAACAGCAAATATGAAGGAAGTAATTATTTGCAAGCCGATTCCACTGATTGCTTTGAGATGCCAAGATACAAAAGGCTGACAGTGATGGAGTAGCTAGAAAAACCAACAATAACACTAAAGTGAAATGGATGTAGTAATGAGAAACGAAGCAGGAGATTTCTACAGAATTTTCTTCGTGCTATCTTTTTGAAGGAATAAAGATGCATACAAAGAAATAAATTATTACACAGCATCACTAAGACAACGCATTTACGTCAGTTCCTTAATGGACTTAAAAGTAGTTGATTATGCGTGTAACTTCTCTGAAAGAAACATCAGAATATTGTTTTCTCACTGAGTAAAATCATCAATAGTCAGTAAACTGCAAGTTACACTTCGCTATCATCAACACATTCCACCGTACACAGAAGATAGCTGCTGAGTGACTTCCGAATTAACCGTTACAATTCATCATGTGGAAGTACATTTATGCTATAAGCAACAGTAATGTGTTTTATTTCGAGTGTAATCCATGCGGCTTATGAAATATTCAAATTAACTCGTGTATCTCCTAAATCCAGTATTCAGCAGAGGATAGTTGAGATCAAAATGGGGGAGGATATATAATTACACCTCACATCCTGACAACAGCAGTGAACTCTAATGTTGCTAATGAGAGTATTTAATTGTCGTACTAGTAATAAAGTACCCGCTTTCAGGAGAGCAGTTCATCACTCATGAAAAGTTAAGGCGCTGGCTGATGATTTGAAATTGGACTCTCCACAGTAGCTCATACACGTTCAAGTAAGGTCTATAAACCTCGGCGGCTAGGCCATTAAGGAAGTATCCTAGGTCCTTAGTGCGAACGAAGCGTTCCATCATTTCTTTCTATGGCGAAGTTATTCTCATTATTGTTATATTTTTTTACTGATCTTAATTTCACCCCGCCTCTGGGAAGCCAGCTGACTTAAAGGATATTCATAAAATGCAGAGAGAAATTGAAAGCTCGTCAGAGACTCAAGTGATGCATCAAGGGGCATCATTTGATTTGCCAAGTGATACACCCTCGAGTCGGGTCCGAGAAAAGAATAAGTCGCTTGCATACAGCTCTGGTAGAAGAATAATTAGTTTTATTGGGCGATTTATTGTAAGATAAACAGGTAACATTTTTTGCAATAAAAATAGGTGAACCAGAACGACGATGTTTTCTGGCAGCAACAATTAATGATCTCGTCAGATTTTAAGGCAGGGAGAGCGGGGATATATGTAACTGTGATTTTATGTTTCAATAAAAAGAAATGAAAGTATGCCAGTAGCGTGACAAACCAGAAGATTTGGATTTATGTAGCGTTCGAAATATAGTGGTTCCCTGACCATTATGGCCTCGTGGTCCAATGACGAGATGGGGCATAATGGTCAGTCTTTTCTATTCAATTAGATATTATGGTATGTTCTATTTTTTTATTTTTTTCTCTATTTTTACTTATTTCTTTATTGTTGGTTGGTTACATTTACATATCGTGATATTTCACGCAATTCGGAAACTGGTGCTTAGCAAAGGGGGGGGGGCACTGCTAAATTTTCCTTTAATCTGGACTATGTTCTAAATTAGTTAATAATATTTCTCCAACAATACTCTGTTCTTAATTTTTGATGTTAAATTCTTCTTCGCTCTACAGGTTTGCCACGCTACTGGCATAATTTCATTTCTTTTTATTGAAACATAAAATTACAGTTAAAAATACGCAACATGTTGTGGTTTTTGTATATTTGCTGCCACTGATGTCTGCTCCACTGTCCTTATTTTTTGTTTTCGCTCGGTTTTGCACTTGTTTCTGCTGTATTCGATACATTTGGATTTAATTAGAATTATATATATATATGACCATGTTGAAAAAATTCCGTGAGTTAAGTCAGAATGTGTATGCAATTCTGCCCATAGACGATAGGATGGATTATATGCTGAAAGCTTTCTGGATTAAATCAAGACTTGAGAGAATCTGCAAGGCTCTCGGGGGAAATTTTACCAGCGTGACCCGAACTTGTAGATAGAAGGATTTTTTTTTTTTTTGAGACTGTATTCATTTGAACAAAAGTGGTGCACGGATACTTAACCATCATTGAACATACTTAACCGACAGGAAAGTGCAAGTAACAAATAAATTTTGAACGCTGTTCAGATACATCTAAGGCGGCTGTCCGGGCTCTGTTCTCGGCCCGTTACTCTGGTCCGTGGTCATGCATGAGCTCCTGGGTATGGACCTGGAGGGGAGGGGGCTGACCCCTGATCTTTATGGACGATCGTGCCTTACTGGTGCGTGCCGACACCCGTCTGGCCTTGGAAATTATATCTAATGGAGCGCTGGAGAGGTCCAGAACCAGGTAGCCCTGCATAACCTCGCCATCTCAGGGAGTAAAACGAAATCTATTCTCCTTAAAGGAAGATTTCAAATCAGAAGGCCACCCACAATAAAGTTAAACTTCATTCGCATCCGACTGCAAACAAATGTCAAATACCCGAGTCTTTACATCGACTCAGGCTTAACGTTCCATTACCGCCTCAAGTATCCAGCCACTAAAATTCAGAGATATGCTGCCATGATCAGAACGGTGAGCAGAGCCAACTGGGATTTAAAATACAAGGTCTTGATCTTAATCTACAGAGAAGTTTGTTTCCACAGTGTGCTATGGCGCTTCCATCTGGTTCAGACAAGCAACGACAGTGAGAAATATTCAGAAACTGGCATTATCCAAAGGTTCATGCTACTATCAATTAGTAGGGAATATCCCTGCCTTGCAGGTGCTAACAGGATGGCAACACTACATCTCGAAGTGATCAGACGGGGCCAAACTCCACCTCCTTGGTGCCGTCAGACAACTAACACTACCTCCCAGTGGTGGTGGTGGCAGGCAACGTGGAATCCCACTAGGAGCTTATGGCCAAGCAACCAGAACATTACAGCAGAACCCAACACAACACTTTTCGCATACAACACACTACATTTTTGGTGGCTTTTAGAGATTCCGTATACATCACAAGAGTACAAGAGCACAGATTTGGGAATCCACAGGTGGCACCTTACCCAAACACTATGCCAACTACCTCAGAAAAGGAATACCAATTGAAAACAGACTAGAAATGCATGCAGTTTACGGAGATATTACATTTGGGTAGATGAGTTTGTTCTTTCGGACAACCTGAATATGAAATATTTATTATTGTCAAAGACATTGGCATTACAGCGGTAGCAGCTTCTAAAATCTGAGTGGTAATATCATAATGAGATTGCATTATGATAAAATTGAGCGTAGATGGCATACATTTCAAAGCTTACAGATGATTAACAGATCAGTGTTCAATGAGTCATCGAATATGGTGGTCATTAAACCATTAGCACAATTTCCTTATATACTTTTTTAGATTTTTTCTTTTATTTTTGTATACGTTTCTTTATATTTCGTTAATTTTGCTTTATTTATTTATTCTTAAGTTTATGTTTTTTTATATTATTGTTGTTGTGTTAGCCTGTAAAATCCCACTGCTGCGCAAAGGCCTCCCCCAATTTTTTTTCATTCTTCGTGGTTCAATGCCAGTCTTGTCCATGTGGGGGCCCATAAGGGATGCTAACTCATCTCTCCACTTGGTTTTCTGTCTTCCACTATTTATTTTTCCTTCTCTGGACGCCAAACAGTTGTGAGCTTGTCCCAAGAGGTTTCTTGTTTCTTGGCGAGATGTTCTGCTCACTTCCATTTTAAGGACTTTGAATCATTGATTTTAGTTTTTTGTGTGACAGAAATAGATTTCATTATCTTTTTTGGTTATACCCAGCATTACCAGAGAGTGCCAATCAATGGACGCTGCTCTTCGTGTACTAATGTTATTAGTAGAGTCCCCCAGGGTTTGGTGTTGGGCCCACTGTTGCTTTGAATATTTATCAATGATATTGATTGATATTTATCAATGATATTGAAAAGGTATATCAGGCTCAATGTCCAAGTATGCAGATGATAGAAAGGTGGAAGGGTTGTTAATGACAGTAATGGCAGTATGCCTACTGCAACAGGATATAGAAAAGTTCAGGCAGATGGGCTGAGAAGTGGCAACTGAAGTTTAACATTGACAAATGAAAAGTACTGCATATGGGTAGTAATAACCCGCGAGAAACGTACCAACTGTGAGGTACTACACTGAGGGTGGTAGAAAATGAAAAAGACCTGGGAGTAATTGTGCAGTCAGATATGAAATTTTCTGAGCAGTGCGGATAGGCTGCCAGAGTACTGTCATTACCACATTACTGATGGGGTAATGCCAACAATAATATACAGGAATTTTGCTAGTAGAGAAAAGGGGGGTGATTATCCCTTTGTATAAGGCAATGGTTAGGCCACGCTTTGAGTACTGCATACATGTCTGGAGACCTCAAAATCACTTTAGGTAGGATGTAGAGTTGCTTGAGCGAGTACTGATAAGGGCAACAAGATTGGTGAGGGCAATGAAAGGGTCCTCTTACCAAGAAAGACTTAAGTTCTGCAAAGTGCGGCGTCTGTAGACTAGACACCTGCGAGGCGATCTAATTGAGGTGTGTAAGGCCTTGAATGGGTTGAGCAGGCTCAATCTGATGGGATTCTTCCTCTTGCTCAGATTACGAACCCAAGGTTGTATAAATTCAAATTGAGGAAAGCCAGTTGTAGAAGAGATATTCAAAAATTTGCCCTTAGCCAGCGGGAGTTTGATTTATGGAACAAAATTCCCTCTGCCGTTATGGAAGTTCATAGCTTGAATGAATTCAAGTAACTGGACAAACGTTTAGAGGGAATGGATGAGTGAAATAGTTTTATTTATTTTTTTATTTTTAGGCTGATGATACATGAGCTTGATTTCTTGCATCACATGCCCCTACTACTATAACTTTAAATTTAATTTTTTCCCATCCTTTCCGGTTTTTTCCATTCGTTCCATTTTATTACAGGGTTTATTTTTATTATTTTTTTCCGCTATATCAAAGCCTACAGCTTAATTGTACTATACGGCTAATAGTAATACTAATTTACGCACACACAAACCGCTACAAAAATAAAACAAAACAGATCTTTTTCCAAAATAGTATATCTTGATTTAACCATACGCACGTTCGTTTCCTGACCCTATTGAGAACAACCGGGTGTCATTACTTGACCACTTACCACACATATTAGGATGCTCTATATGTGTACATTCAGGTCTACATCTTCCCCCACCAAATTAAAAACAAAACAGCAACAGAACACACGAGTATTTAAAAAAATGAAATGCGTCAATTGCCTGCCACCGTCGATTCCAACTAGAAATCAGCAAGCTCAGACCGCTCGGGTGTTTACACTGTCATATTTTCGTCTCCACTCAATTAGAAATGATTTGCTACGTTTCTTGGGCTAGTGAAACAAAATTTATTAGAAACATAAACTGGTGCTTCGGAGCAGGTGCAGATTTTCCTCTCTCGTAAACTTATCGTGGTGGAACAGTGAAAAGTTTTTTCTTTAGCATTCTAGATGTGAACATTATCTCAGACAACGTCGATTGGGTTAAAACGTTACACCCTACGACAGTTATAAAAATAAAAACCCTAAAATTTTTGGCGTGATTTCAAAATAGACACTTCCAGAAAAATGTTTGATAAACCATTTTACGTTAGCAAATGGTATGATGCTATCTTTATACTCAAAAATGGCATTCTTTTCTGGAAGGCGCTGTAGGGTTTGCAAACTGGAAAGCTCATTAATATTGCTTTCCCATGAAGAGTAGTTTCAATAAGTTTTAAAGGACTTTCCAAGTTGTTCACTTTTCATATTCACCGTATTTCTATTACAGGAATCGAACAGACTTTAAAAATACAGTTAACACAAATTAAAAGATTTCAGAATTTCTTTTCCTTAAAGAGAGGTACAATTATTATCTTTATTGCATAAATAAATAAAACACTATTGCTATAAAGATAAACATGGTTATTTCTCCAGGACTATTATAGAAGGAACTAATTACCGCAAAAAAGTAGCAAATTAGAATAGACTAGAATGGAATCTTTAATTGCAGTATATGATGAATACGATAAATTCCATCACGGCATTAGTGGTGCCAGGGATTTAGAAACAAATGTATAAATAAATAATTACGATAAACTAATAAATAAACAACTAAAAAGCATTGATATATTATTGCAGTATTTAGAAGTGACACATTATTAAGAATGTAATCAAGGTTTTGTTGTTGTTTGTTTTTTGTTTGTTATTTGGTTTTTAGGAGCATTAGCAACTATGGCCATATTGCTCCAGGATATGCGGTGGTCATTCCCTTACCTTTCCGCATCCTCCGTATTTGGTGGTGACGGGCTCGAACCCCGGTCTAATCAAGAAGCGTGTGCTACGCATTGCTGCTCCTTCCCACCTGGCTACGGAGGCGCCTATCAAGGTTTTGGCAAGGTCCTAGATAGCAAAACAGCATCTTGCCAAACATAACCCTAATTGTATTAATTTTCTATAATCATTTCTTTTGTGGTAATTAGTTTCTCTTTTTATGATTGTCCTGAGGTATAAATACATTATCAGAAAACAACTTCAATGGCACAACACCAGGCTTAGCATCAACGTTCAGCCTTCGTTCAACTTTCTACAATAATATAATATAAAACATTTTAAAAAAAAACCTTCGCATCACGAAACTAATGCAGCAAATTAATGCTACAATTAGAGTTATACTCGGAAAAGTGCAATTCTTCTACCTGCATACCAAATACCTTAATATTGAGAATAAAATTAAATCATAAACATAAGAAAAAGACAGAGCAACGCTCACCACCACAGCCGTGCAAATGCACGACTCAGCGCCCAAGGAAGCGCGCATCTACAACCACCAAAGGAAGCGTGTCATTCAGTAAATGAAATTGTCCTAATTCATTTTACAATAACTGTTTTTTTTTTGGTAGTTAAACTTGAGGATATTACGTGAAATTCCTGGTGAAGTTTTAGCAAACAAATTTTACCACGCTAAATATTTAGTCAATTTATTGTAATGAAAGGACAATTATTACAAAAACCCAAACAGTCCCAACAAATAAATAAATTAGCTATGTTTCAGATTTCAGTGTTTTAAATCCGCCTTCGGATTTGGATTTTTGGTTTGGAATAAGTTTACAACTGGACCATTGAAGACCAAACTGCTGCAGGCGCTACCAAGGTATGCTACTGAAGAGAACTTGTGCCAAAGTGAATTACAATTATGCGCTGTTAATTGGAGTATGTGGTTCTAAGTCACTTGTAATCCGAGCCCGAAGACTGATTTCAACAAGAAAATCCGAAACACAGCTAATTCATTTAGTTGTTGGGACTGTTTAGGTCTTTCGTAATAATTGCCCTCTCGTTCCAATAAATTGACTAAATACTTCACATGGTAAAGTGTTTTTATAAAAGTAATTTTTTTGTTAATCACTGTTTCTCAGTTAATTATCAGAAGTCCCTTTCATTTGTCTTGAATAACCAGCAAACGGAAATATATAGCTTCCATATATAGTAATACCTACAATGTATTCGTGCTCCCACGATACGTAATTGCATGTTGTATCGAGATCATTCCTTTTGTTGTAAAGCAGCTACATGTATCCTACAGTCAGTTGCACTTTCTTGAATCAAGAACAGAACGCATAAGTTAAGACATATTTTAAACATATTTTTACCCAGTAACGTCACAAAAATGGAAGGACTTAAAACTCTGAGAGAATAAGTCGTTCTCAAAGACTTCGCGAGTAAAGCTGTCAAAAAATGAAATAGCAAACAAGTATGGAATATCACAATCGCATGTGTTGCAAATCAAAACAAAACAGAAGGCAATCATGGATCAATTTATAGGAAATGCTAATCCCAGCAAGAAACGGGCCACTTCTCACTCCACCTCGAAAAGGCAGAATCTTTAGCTAAGAAACTGGATGTGCAAGAAACGTTTAATCGATAATGGGTTCATCGATGGTGTCGACGTCGAATGATTCAATTAAAAAAAAAAAAAAAAAAACAAGGAGGCAGCGGAGCACTGGCTACGCAATGTTTGGCTTGGCTTAACAATCATGAGCACTATAAAGTCCAGGACACCTTTAATTGTGGTGAAACTGGAGTTTAATACCGTGTCCTCCTGGACGGTGATTCGCAAACGACTAACCATCTAGAGCCAAGGTGAGAAAAGAAAGAATAACCGACCTCGTTGCTTGCAGCTGAACAGGAACAGATAAAAGAAGAAGGCTGCTCATTATCAGTTCATCAGCCAACCCAGTATGCGTGCGTGGAGTGCAGTCAATACTGCTGAAATACGCGTCTAACTGCAGCGCTTGAATGACCCTTCATATATTTAAAGAATGGCTCCTAGAATTCGACAAAGATTTGGTATATGCGAGACATACCTTACAAATGCGTAAGGTATGTCTCCTGTTACATAAGTGCGGGTCCCACAAAACTGATGTTAAAACCCACGCAGTGGAAATTATTTTTTTTCTTCAAACACGTACAGCCTCATACAACCATTAGATCAAGAAATTATTAAAACACTATTACCGCCGTAGTATAATGAGAATTATTATGCCAGATTAACAGCGGGATTTTGATAGTGTATCGAAACTTGCAAGGTCCATTACACTGTTTGACGCAATTCACCTCCTGCCCAATGCATATACCCGAAACAGTCCAGACTTGTTTTATGTCCAGCCTGTCCGCTGAAGTATCCGACGTTTCTGAGAGATTTTCAAAGGAAAATGTGCTCGAAAAGATGGGTAGGGAAGTGTACAGAAAATATGTAAAAGTAGACGGCGACACACCAACAAAAGAGGTACTCAAGGATAAGAAATTATGTGCTAGTCTTGGAAACTAGGAAACTTAAGAAAAAGAGGAATAAGCTGTTGCTGATCCTTCAAATACAGCTGTGATGGAAGGGCTATAGACACCCTTAGGAATCGCATCTGTTCTAGAGGATTTCTGCAACTGAGATATTATGGAGGCTTTAAAAACCCGTGTAAGACAAAAAATGTGCAAAATTCAATTAAACTAAACCATAATAAAAGACTTTCGGCTTTTTATAAAGCTTAGAATACGATGTAGACAAAAGAAATTCGGCAATTATATGTCAATTGGTATGTGGACATGTGTTTATGTAAGGGGCGGCTCCTAGAACGTCAGTTCAACTCTGCCTCGTATCTCAGTATCACTACAAATGGGCCAGATTTGTGTGTGACGTCGGTTTGTGTGTATTATGTGTGTTCTGTTGTTATGTTCTGGCCACTTGGCTACCCAGAAGCATCAATCATCAATGTCCAGATGATTCTGGGACGAGTACCCAGAATCATCTGGACAGATGATTCTGGGTACTCGTCCACACCACGGGAAGGTGGACCAGTTGCAGTAGATGGGACATCTATGGTCTCAGAGTATGAGACAAAAAAAAAAAAAAAAAAAAATCCTTCTCTGGGGCCCACACCAGAGGAGGAAAAAAAAAGAAACCCGAAAGGAAGAGAAAGAAATGAATAAAAATAACTAAGATAACAAAAAAAATAAAATAAAAAAAATAATAATAAAATAAAATAAAAAAATAATAATAATAAAATAAAATAAAAAAATAATAATAATAAAATAAAATAAAAAATTAAATAAATAAATAAAAAAATAAAATAAAAAATAATAATAATAAAATAAAATAAAAAATTAAATAAATAAATAAAAAAATAAAATAAATAAATATATATACTAAGTATATATTATTTTTTAGCATATATACGCAAACATACATATCATCATCATCATCATCAGCCATTTTCAATCCACTGCAGGATGAAGGCCTCTCCAGCAAATTTCCAGTTCCTTCTGTTTTGAGCACTGGCCATCCATTTACTACTCAAAAACTCATGAATTTCATCTATCCATCTCCGCCTTTATCTTCCAGGTTTTCTTCTAGCTCCTCTTGGGTACCATTCTGTTATTTTCTTAGTCCATCTGTCATCATGTCTTCGAGCTATGTGTCCTGCCCAAGACCATTTTAGTTCTTTAGTTTTGATAAGAATGTCCTTTACTTGAGTTTGCTGCCTAATCCACGTGTTTCTCTTCTTATCTAACAGTCTGATTCCCAATATAATTCGTTCCATTCTTCGCTGTGTAGTTCTTAGCTTCTCTTCCATTCTTTTGGTGAGTGCCCAAGTTTCACTTCCATAAGACATGATGGGGAGTATACATTGATTCATTATTTTACGTTTCAGACAAACTGGGATATTGCTCTTCAGTATGTGGCTGTATTTCCTGAATGCTATCCATCCAAAATTTATTCTTCTCTTGACTTCCAGCCATTTATCATTATTACAGCTAATAACTTGTCCCAGATAAGTATATGACTCCACCTTTTCAATTACTGCTCCTTCAATCATTATTTCCCTTTCCGTGGCATACTTGTTCATCATTACTTTTGTTTTAGCCATATTCATCTTTAGTCCAAAATCCTTACTAACTGTGCATAACTGATTAAGATTTTCCTCTAATTCTTTGGGATCGTGGCTTATGACCACAATGTCATCTGCAAAACGCAATGGTTTATGTACTCTCCATTCACGTTGACTCCTTTCTGCGACCAGTCTAATCTTCTGAAAGCTTCCTCAAGGGCAGCAGTAAACAGCTTAGGAGATATTGTGTCTCCTTGTCGAACTCCTTTCTCGATTTTAAATTTGCTACTGTCTTTGTCTAGTCCAATAAAGGAGGTAACACTCTCATATATTTTCTTCAAAATCATAATATATGGAGTATCTATGCCTTGTCTTTCCAGTGCCCGAAACATTGCCTTATGCTGTATGGAGTCAAATGCCTTTTCATAATCCACAAATGCCAGGCATAATGGTGTTTTATATTCATTTGCTTTCTCCATTAGCTGTGATATTACGTGAAGGTGATCCATAGTTGAGAATCCTGTCCTAAAGCCAGCTTGCTCTTTCGGTTGATTCTCATCAAGTATTCTTTCTAATCTGTTAGTAATGACCCTTGTGAACAACTTGTAGATATGGGATAACAAGCTAATTGGTCTATAATTTCCAATTTCTGATTTATCTCCTTTCTTATGCAGCAAAGCTATGATTGCATTATTCCACTGCTTAGGCATCGCACCTTTTCTAATGCACTTTGTGAAGAGCCTTGCCAGTTTTTGTGTTATGTCTCTTCCTCCCAATTTTAACAACTCTACAGTAACTTCATCTTCCCCCGGGGCTTTCGAATTCTTCATTTTGTTCAATGCATGTTCTACCTCATCAGGAAGAATATCGGGTATGTCGTATGTGTTGCTACTTTGCAATCCATCTTCCCCACTGCTGGTATCATTCCCTCGCTCCTTGTATAATTCTCTATAGTAGTCTTCTGCTATTTGAATTATGCCTTTCTGCTGTTTATAAGTACACCATCGCTATTCTTCAGTTTCAGTATCATTTGTCTTTCTGTATTACTGCTCATGGTTGCTGATTTAAATCCTTTGTTTTCCCTTAATGCTTGTTCTACTTTTCTTGTGTTAAATCTTCTTATGTCCTCTCTGAGTCTCTTTCTAATGGCTTTGCATAACTCAGTATACTCAATTTTCTCCCTGTCAGTGTTTTTCTTGCTCTTCATTTGTCGTCTTTGGTTCATCATGACAAGTGTTTCTTGACTAATTTTTTCTTCTTTGGATTTCTGTTTCCCTATAGGTTTCTTGGGCTTTATCACTTTCAAAAAGTTGTAATATTCCTCGTCGATATCTTGGTCCTCAGCAGTCTGCAGAAGCTCATACTTGTTCTTAAGTTCCAGTACATACTGCTTTTTCTCCTCTTCTGTTATCTCAAAGACCTTTGTATTATTTACTCGAGTCAGTTTTTTCCTTTCCTTTCCTACATCTATATCAAGTGTACATCTTACCATTCTGTGATCACTTCCAACATTTACCTTATTCAGGACGGTAACATCACAAAATTCACAATATATCTTCTGTTAGTGAGGATGAAGTCGATTTCATTAGTTGTTAATCCATTTGGACTCTTCCATGTCCACTTTCTGTTCACCCTTTTCTTGAAAAAAGTGTTCATTACTGACATTCCTTGAGATTCTGGAAATTCCACAAGTCTTTCACCTCTTTTATTTCTTTCACCAATTCCAAAATTTCCTATAGTTCCTCTTTCTGCGCTGTTTTGCCTTTTTCCAACCTTAGCATTGAAGTCCCCCATAATAATAGTGTAGTGGGTTTTCTGCTCATCTAGAAGACTCTCAATTTCAGTGTACATTTCTTCAACCTCTTCATCATCATGGCTTGATGTTGGCGCATAAATCATAATCTTTAGCTTGTACCTCTTAGAAATCTTGAGTATTAGTCTTGACACCCTTGGTGATGTACTTTTGAATTCCAAAATGTTATTTTTAAAATCTTTATAGACCAGAAACCCAACTCCACCTTCACTCCTTTCACTGTTTCTATTGGTGTACAGCAGATTTCCACTTGATAAACTTATAAGTGATTCATTTCTTCTTCTTGTTTCAGCCAAACCGATGATATTCCAATTCACATTTTCTAATATTCCTTTTCCAGCTCTAATATCCTGTCTTCACCGATGAGTGATCGTACGTTATAACAGGCCAAGTTCAGTTTCCGTGCATGGCAGCCTGGTCGTACCCAGAGATTCTTAGCACCCTCTGCTTCCACTCTGATCCTCTCGCTGCCGTAAGAGGGAGAGTGAAAGCTGCTGGGGACTGAGGGCCATTTGTATTGTTGTGCTCTCATTGCTGGAGGGTTTGGTCTTTTCCTCTTCACGCTGACCAGGCGTCTTGAAGAGAACCACTCTACACGTTCGTTGCGACCTAAGTGACGTAACAGGGCTTACCATCGAGAAGGTGTGCATGAGTGGATTTTAGGGAGGCAGGCCAACCGGACTTCTCCAAAATCTTCTGTAATAAAGAGATATTGGATCCATCAGTGTTTTAGGCTGAGTGTCTGATAACACACAGGATACCTGTTCCCCCTCTAAGCCCCTTACATACATATATATATATATATATATATATATATATATATATATATATATATATATATATATATCTGATAATTAAAATAAATATGATATTTAAATAAAATCATCAGCCAGTAGTACGGCAATAACTATTTTACCTAACTATTACCTCACATAATATATATATATATATATATATATATATACACCAAAAAGGGAAAGGGGAAAAACCAAGGGGGGAAGAGAGAGATAAAGAAAAGAGTAGATCTTCCAGTTGTGCAACCAGTAAGAACGGTAGCATAAAAACACTTCGGTGCCTCCAGCCAGATGGATTTGATCAACCTCGTAGTCACTGGAATCATACTTTTCCTTAGTTCAAATACTTCTTTAGCAAATACCTGGAGCATCTGAAATTTACTACAGTCTCTTAAAAATACAGCTTCTTCTCCTGGAGCTATACTCTCAAGAATTTTGCGTATCGCTGTCCTGGCATTGTCATATATTCGACAATCATATAGTATGTGCCGCGAGCCTTCCCTGGCCCCGCAAAAACAAAGGTCCGTGTTACTTAGTCCTAATGCATATAATTTCTCATTCATTGACCCGTGCCCTGTTAACAAAAATGACGACTGTAAACTAGGTTTAAACCAATTGCGAACCTTTTTATCATTGAGAAAAGTCACGTTCGGGATAAACAAGTTGGTCACTCTTCCAGTAGGTATGGTATCCCATCTTGTCTGCCATAAATTGATTATTTCATCCATACATCTTTTCTTTTCGCCTCTGCAGTCAGAGCGAATATTTATCTCTATACCAAAAAGTTCTGTAGGAATTTCCCTCTTAATTCGGTAGCAAAAACCACGATACAACAAATGTAGATCCAAGCGTAGCGCTCCGGCCAACACCTGCAGCGCGGCAGTGGACACCGTTCTGCACACTCTTAGAATACCAAGAAGCATGATGCGTTGTATGGAATTTAGTTTAGCCCGAAACGTAGCTATTTTAACTCTATGGAACCAGGCTCCTGCAGCGTACGTAGTTATAGGAAGGAATACTGTCTTGTAATACAGAAACAGTTTTATGTGATAGGCCCCAGTCAGACTTTGAAATTCTAATGATAGCACTAGAAAATTTCCTGATTTTATTGCTTAAATATAATAAGTGCTGGTGAAATGATAACTTACTGTCCACAATAATTCCCAGGTATTCGGTATCGAGGACCATAGGTAACTGTACACCATTCAACTTGATCTGAGGAGGTCGATTTATATCTAAAGCTGTTTTAAATAACATCATTTTAGTTTTGTAAGGACTAATAGCCAGCTTAAAGCTTTCAGCCAAAGAACTTAAGTCTGTCAGCACACTACTAGCTCTCTGTTCTAAGAGTGAGCGAGATCGTCCTGCAATTATAATTGGTATAAGTTTTTTAGTGGTGCAAAGTTAAAAATCTGTAGTTTACTTAGAAAATTAATTTCAGTGCCTGCATGCACCATCTTAATTTTCGCTGCTTGTTACAAACACGTGTTTAGCAAAAATGGAAGATTCCGAATTACTAGAAGCTGCAATCCTTGAAAATAAGATTTCTGCTTTTTCCGATTTTCACCACTGCATACGTAATTTCACAGTGATGGATCGAACTAATCAATTCTTAGTAGAAGAGCGACGTATCAGACTTCAATTTCGCGACGCTCGGAATATTTTTGCAGCAACACGGTCTTTATTTCTGTATTGAAGAGTATCATCAAGTAAGAATGGAGACATTGATATTATTCCTTCCTAGTTTTCTGAATAAAGGTCGTCAAAATTCCGCACTCTAGAAGAGATGAGCTTCAATAATGAAAATTTTTGTTCCCATCTGGTACAAGCAACAACGAAAACCTAAATGCTTGTCGATAATTCGTTAAATTGAAATTATTTCAGGTGACGATCTCTATTTCAATGTACACAGGGAGAAGAAAGCAAAACACTCCACATATTCATTAGTTTTATCTTAGAAAAGCACAGATTCACCATAAGTTCCCCTGCACTCGGTTGGAAATCTTTCTGTCGCGTATATTTTATGTGGAATATTTTACAGCATCTTTTATTCATTTGCAGACGCTCATGTGTTCAACAAGGTTACGTATATAAAATTTATAAGAGGAAAAAAAAACACCTCTCCATTTCTTTCAAGTAATACTACTTCGGCACATGTATTGAGTACATCTACATGCAAGTCGTAAAATTTAAACAAACTAAATTTCATGTGATATTGCTTAATGCCACGCTTACTATGTTTATTAGTAAGCCATAAATTGAGCCCTCGTGTCTAGCTCATTAGCTATCAACATTTAGCATTCAGGGAAACTTCGTCACGTAAGAGTTAAGCACAGTAAAGTAAAAGTTTTTATTACTGCTGCCTTCATCCATAATTTATTTGTAGTGGAACCGAAAACCTTCATAAATTATCAAATCTTTTCTGACGCGCTTTCACACGAAAACTTCAAAGTAGTATGCGAGTGTTATACAGGGTGGAAGGAAAGCAGGGTGAAACCATAAAAAATAAAACAGCAAACTTTCATTAAATTGCTGGAAAGACAGTTTCAGTGGGGATTTTAAATGTTTTTGAATCTGCTTCGAAGTTATTATTCTGTTCTTTAGATCAGAATAATCCTCAGTCTCGAAGAAACTATTAAAAAGAAAACATTCAAATTCGACTTCAAATAGTATGATCTTTCAGAATAGTATTCACTTCACAGATCGGTGTGCGCGTGTTATTTATATTCCTCTATTACTCGTAATTTTACTGTAAATCCTGTTGGGATTTCATTGAATATAACTATTGAATATTGAATATAATATAGCTCATTAATATAAACCGGTGCATTTTTTTGGGATAGGATAATAATCAAGAATGTTTACAGCTACATTTCTATTACATATAGTAAGGCCAGTATAAGTGGGGGCCCAAATTGGAATTACTGATGAAGCCCTCGTTGGATAAGACGTTTACAGAGACAAAACACAGAGGGTAGTCGAAAATTGGCATTCTTCAGAGTGGACAGGTTTAGTTCTAGCAAGAATCAAAGATGAATCCCATTTCCTGTTCCTAATATTCCTTAATGACAGTGATTATGATTACTGGGAAAGGATGTCAAAGTTTTTTTGACGATCTCATAATTAATGATATCATGCATGTTTTTCCAAACTGACTTGAACCGGCTTCAGATATGGTCTTAAAATTGCAGATAAAGTAAATTTAAGGTTAAACATCTGAGGAACAGAATCCAGAAGTTACTTGTTCACGTCAAAAATGACTTAAGGGTTTGATTAAAACATATATGCATTTTCAGTGGAGTTTAAACAGTGGTGGCGCTCTGGTAGTCAGCGGGGTTGCGCAACCCTCAATTTTACATTTATTTATTCAATAAATAAATTATATTGGTCTCGATGCTGCATTCATATACCAGGAAGGCAATATAGAAGGTTATACCTAAGATGCATGTATTTAAAATATAGACTAAAGCTGGAAAATTCCGAATATAAATTAGTAGTAAGCAGAAAAGCTTGTATTTGAAAATAAGTCATCTGGCAGTTGCTTTCAAAAAGAAGTTTTGCTATTTATTAGTAAATATAAAGATATGGACGTTTATTACGAAAATTTCCAGTCAGCTCTTGATCTGGTCCCAAAAAGGGGATGTTTTGATACTCATGGGTGAAATTCATTGTTCAATTCAATATTCCAGTCGTTTTGTGTTTTATAGATTATGCAAAAGCATTTGATTGTGTTCAACATGAGAAACGATGACTATTATGGGTTTCTCAATCCACATAATTTAGCTGATTAAGCTACGGTATCAGGAACGGGAAGGAACTTTGAGAACGATCATGGGAAACACGGACTTTTTCACAATAATAACGGTGTCAGGCAGGGCTGTATTTTGTTACCTCACCTTTTTAATCTTTATGCCGAAGATATCATGCGTGAAGCTTTGGAAGATTTAGAGACTGGCATCAAAATTGGAGGACTGAAGATAAACAACCTTCATTATGCAGATGATACTGTGCTAATTTATAATTCTAAGGATCATCTTAAAGAAACTCTGAGGAGAGTATGCGAAGCAAGTAAGAAAAAGGATTGTTTCTGAATGTGTGTAAAACTAAAATTATGGTGATTGGTGATAACCCAGTGAAGTGAAGGTTAATGGGCAAGATATCGAAGTTGATGAATTTGATTACTTAGGCTCAAGAATAAATATAAACAGTGACTACTCAAACGATGTAAAGAGACGACAGAAAATTGCTAAAACGTTGGTCGCTGATCTGACAAAAGTATGGAGAGCTCATGATCTGCCCTTAAAGACGAAACTGAGAATCATTGATTTGTTAATTTTTCCAGTTATGGATGTGAAGGATGGAATCTGAAAAGAGTTGACATGAAGAAAATTGAGGCATTTGAAATGTGGTGTTACAGGTGAATACTGCGTATTTTTTACTTGGATCGAAGAACAAATTAGTGGGTATTGAATAAAATTGGCAGGCCTAAAATTCTTCATAGCATCAACAAAAGAAAACCAAGTTTTTTGGTCATATAGTAAGAGAAAAAAACTCTGTTGAAGAATATAATGGAAGGGAAAACCGAGGGGAAGAGGTGCAGAGGAAGACCTGCAACTAGGTGGAAGGATGGGATCAGTGAACATAGGAATGACACTTTGCGATGCTGTTCGTATAGCACACGATCGATGCAGTTGGAGGAATTTGTTGGTGGCCACAACAGCTCCTCAAGAAACTATGTGACTGGAAGAAGATATAATTATAAATCATTTTAATTATATACACACTCTGCTATAAAATGCTATTATTTAATCCAGTTCGGTAACAAGCCAAGCCAATATAACATAACACCATAGAATTCAGAAAATCCAGAACCTTGAGGCCTTCCTCTCCGGTTTCGGACTTCAAATCAATCCTGAGAAGTCAAAACAGTTGACTTTCTCTCTCTCAAACGTAGCCCAACAATAGTACAACCCATTTTAAAGGATGCGCGATTTCTGCCGTCCAGCAACATACAGATCTGGGCGTTATTTTTGATCAAAAGCTCTCCTTTGTACCGCACATAGACAACTTGCAAATAAAGTTTTGTCGACTCCGGTGGATGATTAAACAACAACTAATGCACGTCCATGACCAGGCTGTTGGGTGCAGATATATTAAGACATGTGTTTATCCGGTAATATTGTATGGCGCCGAAGTCTGGACCTCAACTGCTACGACCCATCTTAGACGGATTTTCGCGGGGGAATTCTGGCTACTGAAGTGGGCCATATGGAAATTTCGGCTTCCCTCTACACCAAGGACCACCCAGATGGCAGCAGCTCTCAACATGAGACGTCTTCCTGCCATCATTCACGAGAGAAGACTCGTCTTTGCCATCAAAATGATGGTCGGCATTATTTCAGTGCCAGATTTCTGGGCTAACTGTGGATGGAGGATCCCGGTCCTAAGCCTTAGGGCTAATCCAATCCTACAGGCCACTCCAAACCGGTTAAATCTAACTGAGCGGTTCCTACCCGTGCAAATGCTGCAAGACATACAGTCCTTGGACGGCGACCTCTACAAATTCGCAGTCGACAAGGAATATAGGCAGAAAGAACTCGGTCGATTTCCTTCCCAGGACCACGTTAGAGGACAGTAGACCCTGCTCCCGGAGACCTATTCATCACTGCCCTGAATCCATCATCCCAGTGTACAAACTTTTCAGGAGTCATAATGCTCTTTTTTTTTTTTTTTTTTTGTGTTTATTGTATTATATGATTTCTTTTATGTAAACCCCTGGCTTGTAGCCGTGAAGGGAGTTGTATACAGCAATGTGCTTTCTGTATATAATAAAGAATTCTTCTTCTTCTTATCGAAATATCGGCTATCCGAGATTTCAATTAACCGGTTTTTTTATTACTATTATTATTATTTTTCCCTTTATTTCACTCAATGAAATTGACACATTTAATATATAACTATTACATGTATTATATATAATAAAATCGTGATTCCACTTAAATAATTATGAACGAAGTAAAAAGAAAAAGAATAAAATTTAGCTGCTGATATTCGTTGCATTATACGAACCACACTTATGTGATGCATAAAAATTTAAATGCAAATAAACAAAGGCTATACAATTTCACCATTATATAAATTGTTGAAAATAAAAATTAGTCAATGTGTATGATAAACGATCCAGGTTGTCACATTGTGATAGATGATTAAATATTTCAGAAGATGAAGGCCATTATGAGGAATACACACCACGGAAATTTTTAAAATCACTCGTGATGGGTTCCAAAGGGGCTGAATCATAACTGATTTGGACGCGAACCTGTTAATGTACTTAAATAATATATTGAGTTTTGAGGTTAAAAAATAATTAAATAGATAATATTAATTATATAATTAATTACAGCAAACAGAAAGTCAACCAAAGACAGACGCAATTTACAAACGGAGCCTTAGTCGCTAATGAAAAAAAACCCTACAGTTTAGTTTTGAATTTAAAAATGGAACAAAGTTATTACCGATTAAAACTAATATTAACTTAAAACTTTCCAATAATAATAATGACAATTTTTTTAAAAATTATTATACATGTAGCGTTCTCTGGTATAATGATTTCTTTCATTTTGAGAATCAAAATTCAATTTAAAGTAATTCAAACCAAATTAAATTTGTAAACTATTCTAAAATACATTTTTAAAATATTTTTTTGTTATTTATTAAAGTGATTTTTTTTAACTTCTTAACGTAATTTTAAAATATTTTTTTTGTTATTTATTAATTAATTTGTTAATTAATTATAGCTGTTGAATTTTAAGCATGTTGCTCTGTAAGGATTAAGCAGAATCCCGTTAAATCATTGGAGAAATTAAGTTCACGAAAAATATAAAATCACCCATACATTCAGAATAATAACTATCTTCACCAGAATTTTGTAAAATTGCTGATGAAATTTCGTCTGTTTGAACTTTCATCATTATTCAGTGTAATTACTTCAAAAAAAAAAATAAAAAGCTAAAGGAAATGCTGATTTAATTTAGATACGAAGTTAGGCTAGCTGTTTTTGTTCTTATCAGAAACGAAATTTGTGTTTCCTTTTTAAACTTTATCACCTAATCAACGAACTAAATTCAAGAAACATTTTTTTTTTTTACTGCATATTTCTTCTGTCCCACTTTTTCCTTTTTTTTTAGTATAATGTTCCTCGCCACAGCCAATTTTCTCTGTTATGCTTCCATTTATCCTGGCATTTGCTTTCCTTAGCGAATTTTAGTATTAATTAATTCTACTATTGAAGCTGGTTCTGTTCATTATCATTTGATTTTTAGGGTAATTTTCATATTTGTGTTTAGTTTAGACCTGTCGATTTACTGAGTCGGCATTCCTTCGGGTTAGATTTGTTTGTTTACTCTTAAAGGGATTGAGCGTTACATTGCGTTTCTCCAGTTTGTCTTTTTCATTCTGATTTTGGATCGTATAGGAACATCAGTTGACATTTTGCAGCAGTTAACGAGTGAAGTACGATCGTTGTGGAACCCACAATCACTGATGATTTCTGAAGAAGCGTGGACTTAGCCAACTGGTCAGGGGCGTGAGTGCTGTAGCCCGCGCTCTTTGAGTGGACCCGGGCTCAAGCCCGTGACCGCTAAATACGATTAACATTTGTATTGATGATTTATTGTAAGCCCCACTGACCTGGTCATGGAGTTTACAATAAATCATCAATGATTGGTTGTGCCAGAGTATAAACAAGAACATTTATTGTAGTTTATTTTATTTAATTCGTTTATTTTGTAGAAGTAGCACTCGTCCTTTAGTAGGCACGAGAGGCTGTGTCCCTAGGCGGGCAGTCGTATTCTTTCGCTGCCGAAGGTCGTCATCTTTCTTTTTTGTTTATTTATTTTCTTTCTGCAGAACTATCCGCACTGCAGTCTACCCAGGAGGGTGGAGCGTGTCGTAACGACCAAAGGGGTGAAACGTTATGCTGTTGAAGTGAATGGCAGTAACATCAATGTGAAATCAACGGGTCCGGATTCTTTTTTTGTGTGTGCGTGAGCACGAACACAACCATCCACAGGATGATTACAATTTAACTGCATCATTTTAAAAACATGTAGAACGAAAACGCCTAATCGTATATGACCAATATTTAAAATGGATGACAGGGGATGCAGAAAGCAGTGAAGGAACAAAAAAGGAAAAAAAGAAATTACTTTGGTAAGATATCACAGGAAGCTGCACAGAAAGAAAAGCAGTAGGAGCAGATACACACAATAGAATTGAAGAAAATGACCTTTTTATACCTATCCCCGTGATCCTCTCTCTCTCTCTCTCTCTCTCTCTCTCTCTCTCTCTCTCACACACACACACACACACACACACACACAGCAGGAGGAGGAGGAAAACGAACTGTCCATGTCTGCGTCTTTAGTTTATCATAAAGAAAGAAAGAATAACTTATATTCCTCTTCACCATTTTAGACCAATTCAAGTAAAAGAGAATTTAAAATGAGCTACCTTGTCAAAATAAATAACAGCAACTTGAATTATCTCTCATTTACACTTACTTTTAGTGGAATTCTCAAGAGGCATTTTCATTGAGTGATATCTTTACACTAAGACACCATTGCTAACGTTGTCTTGACTTGTTGTCTAAGATAACATTGCGTTTTTTTGCCCTATTAACTCGTTTCATCTAATTTTCGAAAATACCCTTTAGGAAAACACCAGTCCGGTTGTTTTCCAGCACAAATTTAAATATACTGTATATATTGTCCTATTGAACACCTGTTCAACATGTAATAAAGACCTCCAGTTTGTTACTGATTATAAAATACTGAGCTGGACTGTAATTCCACCTGAAATGCTTTCGATAATTCCTCTAACCACAGCTATTTTATCATTCGTTGTCTCCTTTCAACAGGCCCCTCAGAATTGTCGAAAGGAAAAGAGAATAACTGGAACCGTGTAAAAAACCGAATTGCTTTACGAATGCATTAAAATTGAATGCCTGTTCTCCAAATATTTCTTAAATTTCTACGGTTAGATCTGTAGACACCTGTTAAATATAATAGCTAAATACTATAAAATATCCCATGTTTTAAAAACAAAATTTAATAATCATGGATGTTTATTTGATTTTCGAAAATCTCTACACAAAGTAGGTGGCTCAAAATATACTCTTATCTAATGTTAATTCCAATGCAAATGCATTTTACTCTACTCGTGTAATATTTCTGAACATGTAGAATGCAATAATTCTCTGAATATTGCTTTCTCTCTCTTTTCTGCGATATCTTCCCCTGGATATCAGTACTATGTTTGCATTTGAAAACCTCCTCTTTTTTCTTCATATATTTGTCATGTTTTCCTCTGTCTGATTTGCCTCCAAAAATATTAGCTGCCGCTTCTGTTCTAACTCATAACGAGACATTTTTATGTCTTCAAACACTGGGTTCCAACTACCCATTAAACGATATATGCGAAAACATCTACAGTGGCGCCCCGAATTTTCCATAAAGGAGTCAAGATTATTTTATTTTTAGTATATTATTTTTAATATATTGCATATTTTATCTGTAGGATTGTGCATGTCCTCAGGCTAATTTGTATGTTGTGCGCGCAGAAAAACAGGGAATAATTCACGAGTAAACTTCTACTCACTTTGCCTGAGATCAACGAACTCCAGCCACGATAGGAGACTCCGTAGCCAGGTGGGCAGGAGCAGCAGTGCGTAGCACATGCTTCTTGATTAGACCGGGCTTCGAGCCCGTGACCACCAAATACGGAGAATGCGGAAAGGTCAGGAAATGACCACTGCATATCCCCGGAGCAATATGGCCTTAGTTGCTAGTGCCCCTAAAACCCAAATAACAACAAAAACCAGCCATGACAGAAGA
The DNA here is from genome assembly GCF_048544385.1 of Mastigoproctus giganteus. NCBI lineage: Eukaryota > Metazoa > Arthropoda > Arachnida > Uropygi > Thelyphonidae > Mastigoproctus > Mastigoproctus giganteus. The sequence continues at coordinate 109,388,380 of NC_143581.1, read as the reverse complement.
AAACTTCAGAAATTCTTCCATGCGTCAAAAGGAATCGAAGCCAAACCTCTCCAAACGAATAAAAGTATGAGCTGCTTCATGCCAACAAAACTGTTACCCTATACAACAAAAGATTCTGTTTATCTACATTTTGTTTCTTTATAGATTCTTGTATTCTGATTCAGATCATGCCTTGGCTTTTCCATAACATCAATGGTGTGCCCAAAATTAAATAAAAGTAAATATACAATTACACCATGTCAGATTTATTTACAATGTTTAACTTCTATATAAATAGAGTATTAATCTTTGCGACAAGTAAACAACAGGCTAAAAATCAGAAATTAAAAAGTAGAACCCTTCTAGTGATAACCAAATAAATTTACTTAAAAATATACAGTTGAATGTCTGACTTTTGTGGTCAGTGTAATCATTCTGAACCAAGAACCGCATAAAGTCGCCCATAATAGTTTCTTTACACCTCCCGTCCTTGGTACCGCTTCTCCACTTGGACAAGTTGAATCTCACCACTAACATCTCTCAGATTTAGTGTCAAAAGTTTTGAACAAGGTCAATCAAGAATCCCAGCTTGAATATGGACTGGTGGAAGCAAGACTCTTTCTTGAAGACAAAGGATTGTTTTATACATATTATAGAAACAAGTTGAGATAGCCAGAAACATCCCATTTATATTGGTATCTAACACAAAGCTTCAAACTTTCACAGTCTTCTTTAATATGATGACAGTGAGCAACAGAAATGGATGTATATTCTCATTTGAAGTAATGCATTTTTCAAAATTTAACTTTCACTGTCTATGGAACGAAGTTCCATAGACATGAATCTTCTTGATAAAAGACCAGTAAAATCAGAACAATGGCACAAGGATTCTACAACAGTTTAAATGTGCATAAATGACATGTGTTTTTTTTTTTTTCCTTTATGTTTCAATCTTGTAGCAGGTTTTACTCTATTTAAACATTTATTCCAATGAATAAGAGGTTTCTCCAAAGTAAACCTCATAACATCCGACCTTATCCTATTTGTATCTTCAGGTTCTCTTTTCTTCAGCCAGCAAAGTATACTTCCTTCGTTCATTTTTCTGATTCCCCTTAGGTATTATGCGCCTCTATCAACCCTTGGTCCTACCCCCCGCCGAAACTGACTATTTGACAAGCTTTGAAGTTCACACTTTCAAGTTGTTTGCCTTCAGGCCTGAACAGAATATTTTAAATGCGGTCTCACTACCATCTTATACAAAGGGAAAAGTGATATTCTTTTCCTTCCTTGCGAAGGACCTATATATCACAGATAAGACACCATGTCACTGCCTAGATATCTATTTACACTGCGTGGAAAATTTATGACTGAATGAATCATATCCCCCAATCTTTATCATCCTGGACCATTTTTAACTCCACTCTCTCTAACTTATAAGGGGATAATTCCTGGATTTCTGTTCTAAGTCATTTTGAAGCTAGTTCTGGTCGTTAACCACCCTACCGATCTTCAAGTCATCAGAAAACTTTGACAACTTTCCCCTGCACTTTCTCATCAATGTCATTAAGAAAGATAAGAAACAGAATGGCCCAACCTGATCCCTGAGGGATCCAAGAATGTGTTATGTCTATTTACGAAAACTCTACATCCCCTTGACCAAACAAAGAATCTTGCTAATAATCCCAATTTGCTCCAGTTTATATAGCAGCGTCTCATGGGGTATTATATCGAAAGCTTTTCTGAAGTCAAAGATAAATAATACCAAAGTTTTTTCTTGTATCGCACTGTTTTATGACTTCGTTATAATAATTAACTAGATTGGTCAGGCAATACTTTCCCTCGTGAAACCTGCTGTGATCCATTAAGGGTACCATTCCTATTGAGATGGTCTTGTATTGTATCCTTTATTAGACCTCATGATTTTACCCACCACTGAAGTCAAACTCTTTTCATGTCTAGGAAGTTCCTACCGGAGTCTAATAATGATCTTATTGCAGCTGTATTAAAAAAAAAAACATAGTAAATCTATTATGTTGGTGAAACAGGGGCTTCGATATGTGCTGCGCATGTCCACAGTATGAAAACCAATGATAAGATCATTTGGCGATGCTGTCATAAGCCATTTTCTGTCACATTTCAACAACTTTAAAAACGATCATTATTGTGACGCGAAAGCAGCTACAAGTAAATTGATGGTCTCTGGAGTTTACTGTCTTCTGAGCTTAAGTGGAACAATTATTTTCAGTTTATACCCCTTTCCCATGCAATTCAAAGGAACGGTTTTAACGCTCACATTGAGTCTTGCTGCAAGTCCTGCAAAGGACTTGCAGAAAGACTCAATCTTCAAGTGTCTTCAAGTCCATCTTCAAGTGACTCATCACCTGATTTAAATATTTTAACTATTTTTGAGCAGTGTGTGCACTTACACAATATACATGGTACCATTACTTGGAACTCAATAGTAAGATTTCTGGCACCTACAGTACGCGGACAAGTGTAGCTGGCCTCCTCGTGGGTTGAAGGGATACTGGGAAGTAGCCATCCTGGTGATCGCCACTCAGAGTAGGAAAGCTCACCAGAAACAGCTGATCAACACACGTTACACAAACATGCACAATATCTTTTCTGGCCTCAATACTCATTTATAGAGATCCGTATCAGTGAAACACAGAGGAGTTGAACAACCGTTCAGGGTCTGCTCTACATTACACAACACATGTCCCCACTCAATGTATCTTTTTCGAATAGAGTGGATATATTACGTGCTGCTTGTTCAGATTTCGTGCCCAGTTTATTCAAAGTAAATATGATCGAATAACCAATTGGAACATCCAATTTTGTGTCATTTCTCACTACTTTACCAAACTGCACTTCCCACTTGCTAGGGATCAACTGATCGATGGATGCTCGCTCTCTACATGGCTTTCCGGTATTTCTTTTTCTGTCAAACTGTTAACTTTAAATTAACCAGCGCGAATTTTTTCGTCTCTTTTTAAATTCTATGAAAATACGAAAAAAAATATTAAAAACAAAAAACAAATACCTTGCACAAAGTAAAATATTTCAGTTCGTTGTGGGACTGTGTTCAACTCTCCGCAGTGCATCTGCGTTGATGCGAAGGTTATCACTACTTCGAAAGTGGCAGTTTCTCTCAGCATACACAACTGCAACGCTATACAATCAGAACACACAGACCAAGTAGCTTCATGTCTCCAAACTGAATAGGCTCAAATAATGAACAGGCTATTACCAATTCTCTAGAAAATCCTACACTACAGACGTAAAATAGCCAACCTGATCCAAAACAACCTGATCAAAACACCACTACATGCCCTACCATAGACATGTCACCTTAATACTGTTTCCAGAAATATAACTGAGAACTGCGCACCAAACATTAATTATTTTTTAGCAATCTATTTTTGTAGCATCTGTAAATTTTATTAATTCCTGTCCCTAGTCATAACCTGTAATGAGCTTGCCCGTGTTTTTGGTAGTAGGCGATCAGTTGTTTACTTTCTTGAGCAATGATTCGTCAATCCTCTTTTCTACTGTGGGGTTAAATAATCCCTCGAAGTGGATAAAGCAACAATTCGAAATGCAGATAAAGTGACAGAAAGCAGTTAAAAATGCTGATAATAAAATTTCTCACCAGCAATAACAAATATTAACGTTGTCAGCTCTATACAATTCAGCCGTAAACTAAAGAATGAACGTTAATTACAATAAATTTTCCTTGGTGTTGTCACAGACATTCTCTCAGATAAGCCAGACAAGCTTTACTTGCTACCTGGGAGTCTAAAACGCTGATGGAACTGATATTCGGGTGACACTCAAGTCAAGTGGACCCAATTTCGGCGATGTCCGGACGGACTGTGACAGCCAAATCCTCTGCTTGCACCTTCATAATGGTGGGACTGTTAGTAATCCTGGGTATAACCTTCATGCACAAGTACATGGTGGGTGACCACCCAGGTGTGAACCAACATAAGCAGGGTCGCGGTGTGGCGCCCACAACACATGGAGGAACTCCGCCCCTCTATGTTACCAGGCAGTACTAGGTGGTAGATGACTCTCGTCAACCGATGCAATACCACCACTTTGCTTATTGGAGACTTGAAATGGTGGAACCCATGTTTAGTCTATAGAGCTAAGTTCCGGTCAACCCTTCCCTATCTCTTCCATCATGCAGTATGATTGATTACTTTTGACGTTATGATGAACATCGTGACGAGATCCAATATTCCTTACATTTTGAGGGTACAGCTCTAAAACGGTGTTCACAGGCCGGCCGCTAGTTAGTACACCGGACCGAACCTATTGTTAACTCTCTAGTAGGCTTCCGGATCATCTAGTGTATAATCTTGCTACCTCTACTCTGCCAGATAGTGACTGGAGGGAGTCCGAGTACTGTGTATGCGGGAAGAATTGTCGAGGCCACGTTATGTCACAGATATGGATATATTATTACCATGTGTATGCCATATCCAAATATTTCATTACTTCGTACAGCATGTCCCACCCACTTTCTCGTACTATTGAATACACCACGAATTGTCAAACTAACAGGGAAAGCTTATCTGCAAAAATATCTAACCCTCCCAAGCACTTCCTAATTTATTTCACAAATATACGTGGTCTCAATTCCAATCTCAACGATGTCCATTTCCACTTGCAGTCGACCAAACCCCATGTACTTTTTCTGACAGAATCTCAGTTATCGGTTGATTCAACTACTGCTCATCTCAGATGCCCAAATTATTCGCTGTATGATTCCTTTCGCCTCAAAGGTGATACTTGTGCATATGTCCGTTCTGATATTCCCTGTCAGAGACTTGGCAATTTGGAATCTCCTCTCTTTGATCTTCTCTGGCTTAAAATCTCTCTACCTCATAGTGTCAAATTCATTTGTTGTCTCTACTGTTTTTCCAAATCCACTAATCACTTGGAGCTCTTTGACTTCCTCTCTTTGCAACTTGACTTTCTCCAGTCCAACTTTCCTAACAGTGAGGTAATTTTCCTTGGTGATTTTAATGTTCACAACTCCAGCTGGATTCCGTTTTCTAGTCACATTGACCCAGCTGGTCGAGATGCTGAGGCTTTTGCAATTGCTAATGACCTTGCACAGAGTGTTCATTTACCTACAAGCATACCGGACAATCCTAATCATAGAGCCAATACGCTTGATCTTTTTCTCACAAACAACCCTTCAAAGTACACGGTCGAAGTGAGAGTCCTTTAGGCACTTCAGATCACAACTTAGTGATTGTCTCTTCCCCAATGGAACCATTATCTCATGGCTATACCCAACCTCGAGTTGTTTGGCATTACAAGAATGCAAAATGGGATGACCTGCGAGACTTCTTTTCTTCTTTTCATTGGTCGGATTACTGTTTCAAAAGTTCTGATGTCAACGTTTGCTCAGATCGTGTCAGTGAAATTATTCTTGCAGGAATGGAATCCTTTATCCCACACTCCACTTTAAAATCTCATCCTTTATCTAAACCATGGTTTTCCAATAAATGTACTAAGGCTGTTCAAGAGAAGAATGTTGCATATTGTAACTGGCTTGGTTCTAATTCTTCAGTTTCATTTTCTGCCTACACCAAAGCTCGCAACAATTGTAAAACAGTTATTAATCAGTCCAAACTAGAGTTTGAACAGGCTAAGAGTAGAAAACTTGCTTCTAGCCCTAATGGTAGCCGAGCATTCTGGTCTCATGCTAAAGCTATTGCCCCATCTCTGCTCCTATCTCTGTCCAAACCAGATGGTTCTGTTGTCACTTCTACCAAGGAAAAAGCTGACCTGCCAGAATCCCATTTTTCTTCCAACTCCTGTATTAACGATCTTGGTAAAACACCTCCCACCATTCCCAACACATTCCATTCAATGCCTCCTGTGGTCTTCCGTCAGAAGGATTTTGACGAATCTTGATGCTAAGAAATCTCCAGGTCCCGATGGTATTTCTCCACTTGTTCCCAAAACCTGTGCTCCTGAACTTACTCCTATTCATTGCCGCCTTTTTTCACTTTCTTATTCCAAAGTGTTTTACCTTCTGCTTGGAAATTTACTCATATCCAGCCAGTTCCTAAAAAGGGTGACAAATCCCTCCCATCCAATTATCGTCCCATTGCAATTACTTCTACTCTTTCTAAAATAATGGAGAAATCAATTAACCGCCAAGTCTTAAACTACCTAGAAACCTTCCGTCTGATCAACGATCGCCAGTATGGATTCAGTCAGTGTCGATCCACTGGTGATATTCTGGTTTATATTGCCCATTTATAGACAAATTCAATGGAAAAGTTCAGTGAAACACGAGAAGTTGCTCTTGATATCTAAAAGGCTTTCAATCGTATTTGTCATAAAGGTCTTTTAAACAAGCTTCCATCTTATGGTTTTCCAACTGTTTTTTTGTAATTAGTTATCAAGTTTTTTCTGTCTTCTAACTTCTCCAGTAATGTTGGTGTCCCCCAAGGTTCAGTTCTTTCTCCCACTCCTTTCCTCTTGTATATTAATGACCTTCTTCCATCGACTGGAAATCCTATCCATAGTTTTGCCGATGATAGCACATTGCATTCCACTTTCAATTTTGAGAAACCTTATCCTGCTCAATTAGCTTCAACTTCTCGAAAATCTGCTACCAATTCCTTAAATGTCGATCTTCAGGTAATTCTTCAGTGGGGAAAAAACAACGTAGTTGATTTCAACCCTTCTAAAACTCAGTCTTGTCTTATATCTCGTAAAAAGGATTCTTCTGCTCCTATGCTTATCTTTAGTGACACTCCGATTTCTAGGCAAAATGATATATCTCTTTTGAGGATTACCCTGATTTCTAATCTCTCTTGGCACAAGCACATTACAAATATTGCTTCCTCTGTATCTAAAAACTTGGTTTTCTCTTTCGCTCTCAGCGTTACTTTTCTTCCAAACAGCTGCGCACTCTGTACAAATCGCAAATGCTCCCTACTATGGAATAGTGTTCCCACATATGGGTTGGTGCCCCCAAAACCTCTCTCAGGCTTCTTGCTTCCATTCAGAAGAGGGCAGTTAGGTTAATTAATGATTCATCTCTAACAGAGTCTCTCCAGTCACTGTCTCATAGACGTTCTGATTCTGCTGCGTGCCCTTTCCACAGGTACTTCCATGGGCACTGTTCTTCTCAATTGGGTTTATAATTCTCGCTCTCTCTTTCAAAACAGTCCGAACACGTGTCGCCATCAGCCAACATCCATTTACTGTCCAACTTCAAACTCACAGAACCAACTTTTCATCCTCTCGTTGTTTATTCGTTCAACTGCCGTTTTCTGGAACAACCTTCCTTCGTACGTATTTCCTGAAAATTACAGTCTACAGAAGTTCAAGTCCAATGTCAACAAATAGATTCTTTCGTCTTCTCAAGCTCCAACCCAAGCAAAGTACTAAGTATTATAGGTTCTTATACCTCTCGTGTTTGGGGTTTAAATAAAAAAAAAGTCTTTCTCAATAATTTGTTAGCGTATAGCTAACAAATTATTGAGAAATAACAAATTATTATAGAGAACACCGCTTTTGATAATGTGTTTATGAAAACCTAGCTAATTAATTATAAATCCTAAAAAAATAATAATAATTCGGAACTTGTGTGTTAAGCGCCCTGAGTACCTCGGAAGCTAGATTATCAAGAGGTTCTTTAGTGATGGCTTTATTGACTGCGAAAGCCTCAAAAGTCCACGCTATTTGAGGAACCGTTGTATTGCTAGCAGCGGTGAAAATGTGTCAAATTCCGCATAATAACAAGGTTGCTGAACCTGTGAAATCGATTTTCATCTCCAATGGCACAATACCAAGGAAGAGAGAAGAAATGGGAGCTAATATCCAATCACAAATAAGGAAAAGTAACACTTGAGATTCAATTGGATGGAGTCTAATGATATCAGAAATTATGATTGCTTGATAGCTGTAATGCAATAACAATATAGGAATAAAGCAGTAGAAGATGTTCACTCATGTGAATGACTTTCAGAACAAAAAATTATGAATGTGTTTAAAGGAAGAATTCTTTTTCAAGAACTGAACGAAACAATCGAATCTCATGTATCCATATGCATATGGCTCTCCAACGAAGACTGAAAAAAAAAGTTAGATTTATGGGGGAGTGAGAACCTCTACATCTACTAATTAATAAAAACAGTAGTGTAAAATGAAATATGTAAATGATATACAACCGAATAAATTAATAGCACGCATTTCATTCAATACATATGAATTAAATATTACTTTACAGCATCTTATTATTAGTTATTTATTATAAGGCAAAAAAAAAAAGACTGGTTTTATAACGAAAAGTATTCTAGTATCGTCTGAACTGCCAAACAAAACTTCTGCCATCGATTTATAAAATTGAAAAACGAATCTTCATTTGTGGTGACCTCCCAATTGAGACAATTTGTTTTGGTGTTCTATGGCGCAAACTGAGACAGTAGCATATATCATAATTTTTATGTTTACTAACCCATTCTTGATTAGTTATCTGTAGAGGAGGCTGAGAACTGATACACGAAAAATTTGGTTTTGCATAATTATGTTTAATTACAAAGTTTAATTACGATATACAAAAAATTCATTAATTTCTTTCATAAATAATGCAATAAGTTTTAAAGAAATGTGTTTATCAGGTTTTCAGCGCTCCCAAAGCCTAACTAATTTATATATTTCTTTTGTTAGATTCGACATTATAGGTTTCCTGACAGAATAGACAAAGAAAACACAAATTCCCATTTTTCGGCAATCATGAATAGTTAGATAATGTCACTCTGGTAAAAACCAGGAGAGTATTTTCGATGAAATGGATGAATATGGCAACTACCGATTATATCTACAGGTGCTGATATAATACAGTTTAGTGAGGCTTGTTATCATATTGTGATATTAAATGATGAATTTAATTTTGGATTTTGAGCTACTTTTCTCTGCTGCCTGAATGATGTAAGTCATATCCCTAGCCAGAGCAGTCTCCGAAGTCTTTAGTGGCAAAGTAAAGTTCAGAGTGAAGGTAGGCTACACAACAGCATAATAGTGATACGTACGATAGTCTCTTTACGCAACTGGATTGGGCAGATAAGTCTGAGCCTCTTGTTAAAGGATGTTTAAACTTATCGTGCATCGATTACAAATTATGAACTGGCAATTCGACTTTGCGTGATAAATGATGTAGATCAATGTATCAGGGAGGTGTATAAAGGGAATGAATATCGTTGATTAGGTCATTATACTATCATAATGTCACAAACATAACGATTCATATTGTCATTACTGCAATAATTAATTATGGACTAAGAAAAAGCAGCATAGGAGAATTACAGAATAACAGGAGACTCAGTTCGATGCAATAAATTTAAATTTAATATGGGGAGAAGATGTGAATGGCGTGGAGTGTAATGGAGAAGATGAGAAAGGCGTGTAGTGTAATAGCACACGCTCTTTGAGTAGACCGGGGTACAATCCCTTAACTGCTAAATAAGATTGCTCTGCCAACCCGCACTGAACCAGTAAGCCAGATTATGGTCCATTTCCCTCAACATGACTTGTTGAAGAGGCCTCCATCCTGTAGTGAATTGACAATGCCTGCAGATTTATTTATTTATTATGGGGAGAAGGACTAAGGATAAGGAGAAGTGGTCGTTGAGTTTGGACCTGCTCTAGGCGGAACACCGATGATAACAGCGCTGATGTTTGTTTCATATTCAACATACTACTCTGTGAGAGTGAGAGAGAGTTATTAACTCTCTCTCTCTCTTTTACCCCCTGCCATATACGATGGGCGTTCAATAAATTATCTACCTATGGTATTTCCCATAGTTATATTTCAATGATTGATGATTTATAATGTTCCTACATATCTCGACTTGAATCATACAAATTTGGGATCACTATGTGTTTAAGTTGTGCTGCTGTAACAGAAATAAGGAAGACACCAGTATCAAATTATGGATTTGTTGAAATTGGAGCATCGTTCAGTCATCAAGTTTCTCACTAACGAATGAAATGGGTCAAATGCCATTCATGAAAGGCTGGTGGCTGTGTATAACAACAGTGCACCTTCAATATACCAGGTGAAATTCTGCTAAAAAAATTCTAGTGGGGTAGAGAGTCTATCGAAGTTTATCCATGTCCAAGAAGGCCCGTAACAGCAATCGTTCAGAAATATGCCAAGCTGTAGAAACCTTGTGCTGAATGAAAGACGTTTAAAGTCGTCATAAATCTTTAGGGAATATGATATATCTGAGGGAACAGTTATAGCACTATCCTTACCCAAATTCCTGTCCCCTGTGCAGAAAAAAAAATTCAGGGTGCTGAGTTGAGGAGAATTTAGAACTTTATGGAAGGGGTCCTGAAACTTTTATCTCTAAAATTGTTACGGATAATGAAACATGGGTTCATCATGGGATCCTGAGACCTCCCCACCCCACCAAAACATTTTCGGACAACCTTCAAGCTGGCAAGATTATGGCCACCATTTTTTGGGATGCTAAGAGAATTTTGAACATTCACTACTTGGAACACAGGCAGACAGTCACTGGGAAGCCGTATGCTTCCCTACCGTACAACCGAAGGGATGTCATAAAGGAAAAACTCCATAGGAAAATTTAAGGGGTGTGCTGCTTCTTTAGGACAACATGTGACCAGTGCATAGGTCACATGCTGTTGCTGTTACTTTGAGAGACTGACTTTACAGAACTTACCGATCTATGTTATAGGTCCGGATCTGGCCCCCAGTGACTATTTCCTGTTTCGAAACCTCAAGGAAAACGTGCTATTAACAATGAACTGAAGTCTGCTGTTTCTGCGTTCTTTGATGGACAGGACAAAGAATTTTATTTGTCTGATATTTCTTCATTGCCAACAAAATAGAAGTTCAGTGTATTGAAGTTCAGGGCAGTTACATTGAAAAATAAAAAAATCATTTAGTGACTAATACCGGGATTGAGGGTTTGGCGCAACTTCCTTTTATGCACTGCGGGAAATTGTGGTAGGATCCGGTAACACATCTCTAGCATAAAGATTGCCTGCATGACCCTACTTTTATTACTGGGACTACTCTATAAAGGCGAACCAATCACAGTATCCAAGGATCTAACATCTTTGTAACATAGAGAAACACAAGTTTTAGTCACTTCGTCCTTTACTATCTGTGGTACACGTAAAGAAGGTGGTGAGGTAAGCCACTGCAACTATGCCCAGCACTAATTTTACAAGAATGAAACGTCAATGCAAAGTTGCAATTTGTACATATGCCTGTACATATGAGAGCGCTACTCTTCAATGAAATTCGTGATAGAGAAAACTTTTTGGAATATAAAATGGCTTGGGGAAGACTGAAATACGTAATATTCCATAAACTTTTAACCTGTGCTCATCTAATCTGGTTGCAAAATGCGAAGATAGTTCGTATATTACAATTTATTTTCATTTACTATTTGAAACACGTTACTTTCCGAATCTGAAATTTTTCCATATGATATTCAAACTCTTCGCTCACATGCGATGAAATATTATGAAATATTAATATATATTTGGTTCTGACGAATATCTTATTCATAAGAGAGATCGCAAAGCACACAAATCTATTTCACTGATTTATGGCACAGTTCAGAATTTTATACCATCTGACCCCAGTTCAGTTGTCACTGTTTAAATAATATATATTGTTATGTAATGAGTTCTTGGCGTGTTTCAGACTCCAAAGAGTTGATATATATATATATATATTTTGTTTTTTTTTTTTTATTCAGATGAAAATATTTCTTTAGTTCGACAGATTTATGTGACTTTTTACCCTCATCACCGTCCCATACAAAGTGAAATATTATTATGCAGTCTATGTTGCAAGGAGAGTTGGTGAATAGGAATGATTTATACAAGGAGGACGCCTGATGCTTTCAAAGATAGGTTGAAAGACTTTTATAGTATTTATTAGGTTGAGAACTGTGTTGGGAATGCTATTGTTGTCATACTCTGGTAATTTTCTCCGGCATCCTTTTGAAATGATGGGGATGCCGATAACTGTTCAGAATGATCTGAAGAGTAGAGCTTTGAATTTTATGTAATATTGAAGAGGTTTGTAGGAAGGATATACCTTCGGGATGGCGTGTGAATAAGTGATATCAAAAGGAAGCCCACAATTGGATTTTCGAATTGCGGGAATATATTTATTTGCTATTTGTTCAATTTATGATAGCTTTCAATGATGCTGAAATCCTTCACGTGAAATTCTGTCAGTTATATAAATTTAACATTATTTTGGCTAATAGAAAAAGAGCGTGTGAGAATATTATCCAGAAAACTGAAGTGAACTTTAGAAAGAAGATGACGTTAGAGTAGAATTTCATATTGTGACTACAAATATTTTCCCCTTTATTTGATAAAATGTAAGCTTATTGAGCTCACAGCTTTTAGTATAAATGCCTGTGGGGGAGGGGGTGTTTTAAATTTCCATATATGCTACGAAGCCTATGCGAAAGAGCCACTAAGTTTAAGAACACATGGTCACTTTACTAAGTAATAACTGGAATCATTTAATGCAATTGAGAATTTCAAAACGAAGTTCTCAATTGCTCAAATTTTCTTTATTAAGGAAATTTCTTAAATACGTACTTCTGGTTATTATAAAGGTGTCTAAGATCATTGCATATATAAGTGCTATCATTGTAATAATAGTATAGAGAAGGGAGGCGTATTATCTGATACATTATTTGATAGCATACCGCATCTATATTTTAAAATTACAAAAATCGAGACCTTGCGTTCCAAGTTTTCCTTAGAATTGTAAATATGAATTTAAAGTCATGTTGATGATGGGACAGCCCGGATATAGCATAATTTACAACATCCCCCATATATGTCTGATTCTGATTTGGCATCTTCATATTTATATCTGTTTCCTTATCTTAAACGGAAACTTCCAACTAAACATTTCTTTAACAATAATGCGGTTACTTTAGCAGTGCACTGGAGTTATAAATGGTGTTGCTGGGACATTTTTTAACATCAACAGATTTTCGAGAACCTGAAAAAAAAGTTTGGGATAAATGTTCATAGCGATTATATTGAGAGATAGTTGAAGAAATGTGCAGCCTATCAGTGGTATATCGTCTTATAACTCAAGGATTGCAGCTACATCGGTGCCCGAGATCATGAGATTCCCAAAAGGAAAATGTAATAGAAAATGATGCCAAATAATGATTCTTCCCATTCTGATAAAGAAATGTTGTACCAGGGTCAAAGCTTATGGTTGATACATAACTAGTAACTACAGTTTCTTTTCCGTTCTGTATCTCTCTACGTTGTGACACTAAAAACATTCGTGATCTTATTTTCCAATTTGCCTCGCATTATCCAACAGAAATTTAAACTGTAAGAGGCAGCATAAGCGATAGCCAGTCTTGACTACCCACACCTACTTGAGAGAGAGAGAGAGAGAGACGTACAATTCTTAAAGTATATTAGAGAGTTGGCAAAAACAGATTCAAAAATGGGGCCAATTACTCCTAACTATTCAGATTCTATTCGTTATCCCTCAGAAAATTTGTTTACCTGAAATATAAACGTACAAACCAAACGAAATCGTTATGGGAAGCAGTTTAAATCAGCTGCTGCCCGAAGTCCACCGATTAAGCAAAAGTTTGTGCATTTAAAGAAGATTTATTGGAACATTTTATCATGGAAGCTTTTTTTTTTTCTAACAGTACAATGTCATTTTTATGTAAGCCACGAACGCAAAGCCTTTTTAGACGCCTGTCTTTGTGTACCTTTTCTAAAAACGCAGTGACGCATTTTGGTAAAGTGTAAAAGGCCGTTACACTTCGATGACCAGAGTCTTACGGATTCTAGCGCAAATAAGACTTAGTAAATAGCACCGTCACTGTTAGATTTTTTATTGGAAATACGCCGCTACTTCATCTAAATATCTACGGTACAAAGGAAATGGAGGAGTAGTTTTTAATGATGCAGAAGGCCGTTTTATCATTCGGTTCTCCTTGAAAATAATCGGGAAATATTCCGATACATAAACTGAAATGCTCGAAGCATTATTGCTTTTTTAAACTGGAATTTCTAAATAAGTAATAAGAGTTTAATACTTCTGCTCTCGTACGTTATGCTAATATATTTCTTAGTGTTGCGTTTGAAGAGTCATGTGGGATTTTTTTCATTCAATTTGTTTTCCATAATAATGGGAATATCTTGAATACTTTGTATGTCCTATTATACAACTGAAGATTACGCGCCCGTATAGGAAACCATTTTTTTTTCTGCCTTTCTCATACTCGTTTATAAACATGGGTTCCTAAAACTTTGGTTTTATATTGACAAATTTATAGTAACTCGTGGCAAAAAAAAGCATATTCGACCAATGTTTCTGCACAGGTGTTACAATTTTATTAAACCTTTTTTTTGGAAGAAAAGGATTAAAGAATTTCAATGTTAATTTCGCTCCAAGTCATTTATTTATTTCACTTATATAATCTGAATTTCATGAAGAGTGGCTTGAATACCTCCATATCCCACCCTCGAAAAGAAGTTTTCATGTTGTTCATGTCACTCTACAATGTTCTAGCATTAATTCTAATTTTAGAATTATTTCGTTGCATCAGCAACGAGCAGGTGAGAAGCGATCTCTGCCTCCCCTTACTTAATCAACTAACTTACTTAATCTACGGGCGTTTATTTGCTCTGATGTTTATGCATTTGTTTTTCACGCGCATGCATACGTGCCTTGTGTTGCCATGAAAAAGAGGAGATGCAGGAGGGGAGGTGGTCTACTTCTGAGAAGTGGGGAGACGTGACAATTCCTCTGCATACAAGCTTCGATGTCTTTCCATTGCTCTTGACACGCACTTCGTACGCACATACCTGGCGCGTGTCAAAGGACACGCGTTGAGTTTTGACCCATGCATACCTTTGATTTGTGGGTAGGAACTCTCGTTGGTGCATAAATGGATCAATTCAATTTATGGATTTAGAAACGTGCACTGTTCCTGCGCGCGTAAGAAAACGCAAGCATAAATATGCCCTTTTAGACAAAGACCAAGGAAATCATCGCACTAACTTTCTTTTGAGACTTGTTTACAATAATACAGCATATATTTGGAGGTTGTTGTGGTAGAGGTTTATTGGTTCATAAGCCTCCACGACCAGGTTATGCACGTTAGTGATTTATTTTGGAGGGATTACACGGATTAATTCAGCCCGCATGGCTTTCCGGGTATATTCAATGCTTCACTGCACAATTACTTATTTACACATAGAACATATCGAATTTAAAATTATTCTTTCAACGTTGGACAAAGAGCAGTCTACTTACGCCACAAATTAAGTTCATCTCTTGCGTTTATCAGCTGAACACATTATGCAAATACTTGCCAATAGCATTCAAGCCTGCCTTCTTTTGTGAAGCAAACAGAAATAAATCAAATTAACTATAAATATCATGCTTTCAGCAAAACAAAAACATTAATTAAAGTCTAGGAGCTCCGTCTTGCATCACTGACGTACAACGCGCCTTAATTTCAACCCGGAGCAGGCAAGGACAGATATCCTTCTTTCATCCCCCACCCTCCTCCTCAACACACACACACGTGTGCGTGTGTTGTTTTGCCAACTTTTTATGGCTAACCATGGAAAAAAAAATGACACAGTTGCGACATTATCTCATTACTGTAGCCTTAATGAAGGTTTTCAGATGGCTTCTTCCGTCAAGAAAAATTACAGATATATTGATAATTACGTTCTCTTTAGTTTTAAATTCAAATTAGCCCTCGTGATTTTATTATGTCACTATTTGCTTTCTGCTGGGCAAGTGTGCATATATAATTTTTCCATCTAGGTACTTTATGGCATAAAATAAGCCGGTTTGCAAGATTGAAGGACAAGTGATTCACCGCGATTATTATTCATTGGAATAAGATTCCAACGTTAGATTTGGTCGCATTATATGCATAACAAAACTCAATCCAAAAATCACGTGAATTCTTCAGAGAATTAAAAACTTATAAAAACAGAAAAGCAGCAGAAGCTAAACGTCTTTGTGATAGAGAGAGGAGTTTGTAAGCGATGGGTTTTGAAGTGTGTGATGTAGATTACAATACAGAAGACTTCAAATTACAAATTTTAGGAAATAGCAAACAAAATAAGTTATACACTGGGCGAAGCTGAAATAAAAGCGGGAGGAAAGAGAGAGAGAGAGATATCGCGATAAAAGTTCTTTCGTGCAATGTAAACAGGCATTAAGGAGAGCCCATATTGTCCTTTTGATTTATCAAGCATTTGCTTATAGAGTTAGAGACTATACTGTAGATTTTAGTGTTTTGCACCAACCTTACGCAAAAATAAAAACACAAAGGAAACTGGACTTTTAATAACTGTGTTTATAATAAATTAAAATAACCTGTATTTACAATAAATTTAACTTTACGATAAACTATACATATAAAATATTAAAATCTGCTACATTAAGAACAATAAAATGCATTAAAATATACTAAGTTAAAAGCGATAAAAAACCATAGCTTTCAAAGGCTCCAGCCTTCTTCTTCAGCGGTATTTTCTTATTCTGCAGTACATCTTTAAATATCAGCAGGTTCATGGTACTCATCACGTGTTTCATTCTCACGCGTTCCGTTCTCTTGCGTTGTGGAACCGGAAGTGGCTCGAGCGGGAGTCATACGGAACCGTTCATCCCTTCTGAGGATAGTGGCCTCAAAGAGGGGATGAATCCGCGTACCTCTATCTCTATTAATGTTGATTGTAGAACAGATCCGCAAACTCTCGAGCCACTTACTCCGCAAAACACTAAAATCTACAGTATGAATATACCCAACCTCAGAGGCCTATTTGAAGAGTTAGAGACTGTTTCATCATCCCACTGTAAAAGGCAATTGTGAGGTTGTATATGAAGATGCGTAAAAGGTACCATCAGCGGACACATTAAGAACGCAATTTAAAACAAAAATTAAAGAAATTTTCTATATTTAATTTATTGTTTATTAATATAAAAATGCAAATATTTTTAATTTTCCTATATAAAAATATACAGTTTTAAATATTCAAAAAAAATGTTCTTATTTTAATTGACAAAGTGGTTTGTTATCTGTGGGTCAAAATATCAACCAATTAAGTGACATAATTGGATAATAGACAAATTTGAGGACGAAATGTTCAATTTAAAAAATATCAGTATGATGAGTTGTTTACGATAACGCTAGTAGGAAGTTCTCAGTCATTACGCAGACTCCTCACTGGTTTTTAGTTGGCTGAGCATCTTCAGCTATATTTTATTCCCACCTGATTGGACCGATAATAAAATGCTTTGATTGGTGGGTTTCGGGGACGAAAGTATAGATATATATTTTTTCTATAAGTTTTCAATTTGTTTTGTCAAGAGGAGTTCGATTCCACATTTCATTTAATGAATTCGATGCTGAAATCTCCGCCGAATTGCGCAATACTGTGTGGGATGTTATGAAGTCGCACTTGCCTACCCTGGGAAGATGCCCACATGGTGGTTGTAAATCAGATCATTCTTGGCGGTTGACAAGAAGCATCAAATGACAATGTTGTTTGTTTCTCTCTTCAAGATAAAGTTGAAATCGATGGCATTTCTACACCAATTTCTCGTGCTATCAGCATTACCAGCCATTTGGAAGCTTCGAATTGTGGCAGAGATTTCAGCATCATCTA
This sequence comes from Mastigoproctus giganteus, assembly GCF_048544385.1. Taxonomy (NCBI): domain Eukaryota; kingdom Metazoa; phylum Arthropoda; class Arachnida; order Uropygi; family Thelyphonidae; genus Mastigoproctus; species Mastigoproctus giganteus. Next base: position 109,370,683 of record NC_143581.1, on the reverse strand, counting down.
TGAAGCAAGTGTATCTTAAAACGGGGGTACAATTGGTGTTCCTTAAGCGAGACGGATTATCTTTTTGTGCTTAGCGATTTTATGAAAAAATGGCAGTCATTTTGTATCGATCGAGGACTGGAACTGACAATTCAAGACTCGTCGAACCAGTTGCAGAGATGCAGTGTTTTTATTTCTTATTGACCGAACATTTATTGATGAAGGCATTGTTAAGACAATAGAAAATTATTATTTTTAATAATAAAAAAGTATGATTTCTATGCCTGAATTATTTATATACTGTGTTTAAACATTTTTTTAGATGAATGAACAAACTGAACAGCGCTTCCCCGCGAAGCCGCGCAGCGTTGCTGCGAGCGCTACATTTAAGGATGCAACTAAAGTCAAACCTGGTATTGCTAACACTAAACAATTTTTGTATGGTTTCTACTGTCTTAATTATTTATATATACTGTGTTTAAACTATTTTCAGTGTCACTTGTTATGAATGAACAACAGCACACTGCTTATTACTCCACCGCAAAGCCCTGGAGCTTTGCGGGCGAGCTTCCTTTCAGGATTCAACTAAAGTCAAAACTGGTATTATAAAATCGCGGCTTCGCTCGAATGATTATACGCTACATAAATCACAACCGTTCGTAATCCATTAAAACGATTACGAATGGTTGCGAGCAGTATTGGACACCAGTATCAATGTGATCTGGTCAATTTTACTTCAATGGCAAATTTCAATTATGGATTCAAATATCTTTTCTGTGGTGGAATCAGAGGTGTAGTGGTCTGCTTTAGCCGTATTGCGTGGATAGTTCCTCTAAAAACCAAGTACGCATTAGAGGTTGTGCAGGCTTTATCAAAGGTGTTTCGTGCTGGTTCTCCACCCTACTATTTACAGAGCAATATAAGAAAAAGTTCTGGAATAAACACTTTCAGGATTTCTTTGAAAAAGGAAGGTGTTCATCTGTTTTCTACGTATGGCGATACTAAAGCGAGCCTGTTGGGGTGCTTTCACAGTACTCCACGTGTGAGAATGTGGCGATATTTTTCTTACACAAATGCATACCGCTATATCGGTATTCTTGCTGTTCCTGTAGAGGGAGCAAAACTATGCACCAAACGATAGGCATGACGCCTATTGATATCAAATTTTCTAATTAATCAGAGGTGTAGAGACACTTATACAGTATCCCCACTACTTCCTGGTCATCCATTGTTTGCCAAAGGCGAGGTTGTTCGTATTTCAGGGCAAAAATCAACTTTTAAAAAAGGTGCGACTCACAATTGGTCAGAAGAAATCTTTGTGGTGAACAATATTTATAAGACATCATTTGTAATTTACCAGCTAGTTGAAACATCTAATAATATCATCTCTGGAAAGTTTTATTCGGTAGAACTGCAAAACGGAGACCGCCCCGAATTTTATGTTCAGTACTGAAATGAAGAGTATCGTGGCAAGACGCAAATTTTGGTGAAATGACGTTTGTATGCACACCTGAATTGGATAAACGAATCAGAATTGCGTAGTTTATAATCGTTTTATCTGCAGTAGTATTAATCACTGCACTTGTATTACTGCTTGGAACGCCTTCTGTGAATATCAATGCAGGGAACTGTACATTTTCCGAACAAATTAGTTCTAACAAAGGCGTCAGGGTATGTGTTTGATATTTGTGCATTTACTGCGCATAATTCTACCTGGATTCCGACGATAAATAAAATTAACTTGAAGGCATATGAGTGGGACAGACTCCATTCCTTTCACAAGTCAGTTGATAAAGCTTGTAAGCTTTGAGACAAACGCTTCTGAAATTTTTATCATGTTATCTACCGAAAATTGATATGGACATTGGGTTGCAGTTCCAAAGGAGAGTCATTCAGCTCCAGTTTTTTCTTGGCATACCGGATAGTGATTTTTATAACTGGAGACTCACAGCAGCTAGAGACTCGAGTACATTCGACAGAATGGCAGACGAAATTTCCTCCCATTCCCTGTCGGATATAGACTTTCTGCCTGATTCTCATATATTGCTGTACTGGAAATAAAGACTGCAGAGTACAGACCCTTCAGAATCACTTCTTTCGGAAATGCTAGCAGATGCAGTACATCCACATTTTCAACGAGACAAAAACAGTTGTACAAGTTGCGAGGGCAGTGAGACAATTATTCATTTAACTATTGCTTTATCGAGAGTGGATTTGACAGAAGTTCTTTTGGTGTGTAAAATTCGGCCACTGTAAGTGTAAAAATCTTTTTTCACTACAATTTTTAGAACGTTGGTTGACATACTGCGGAAACTTTACGCCGATTAGAAAGAGCAATAATCCCGAGTTATTTTAGTTATGGAACACTATAATTAATAAAATTCATTAATTATAGTGTTCATGTCTGCCCCTCTTCAGTACTTTTGTAGATATGTATTGAATGCAGCCCACAGGAGATTGCGTTCGTGGCTTGCACTTGTCTGTTGCTGTAACACATATCGACGCAGTTTTTCTTGAAAAACACAATAAATGGAAGTGTCGGTCTGGTCCCATGTGAACAAAAATACCTCGTCGATTACTGTCGGCAATCACGACTACCTAGCGAAGTCCTTAGTAATGTGGTGAAATATTACAGATCGAAGCAAAGGGAGGAATGATCTAAGATGGCAGCTCGTCACAGGCTAGCTCGTATGTCTGTCGTGACAGGGTCGCGACTAAATAACTGTCTTATCTTATTTCTTCACTGTTCATAATGAATAATCAAACAGGATTTCGGTCTGATGTACAGGTCCTCAAGAAATCTTGCAAAATCCATTCTGAACTTATGGTTGGTGTAATTCTTTCTTCTAAAACATTTTAATAAGGATGAGAAATCTCGCTTTTTTAATGGTGGAAAGGCTTTTTATTATTAATACGACAGATGAAAATTTCTTTGCTGGCCATCGTTTAACCGAAGAATACACGTGAGTAGCATTTGACAAGATTGCTGCAAGGATTTCACCATTTGCTTCAGAAATCTTGCTTTCACCTTGATGACAGATTGATAAATATTTAAAAAAATAAGACGTGGCCAATGTTCCAGAACACTATCGGACATGTTATTCGTTCATACTAAATAAACATAAAAAAACTACAATGGTAAGCTCAATTTACTACTTGCACTGTCCGCGTGCAGTCGGGTTCATTTTCATAGCTGTTAAATTGTTAATGTATGTTCGTTATTTGTATCAGTTGATATGGGTACAATTATTTGTTGGTCACGCTAACTCATAATTCTGGTCTCATGTGAATGCATAAATCTGAATAATACTTTTCGATTTTGCCACGTTGTTGTTGTAGTAGGATTTTAGGAGCGTTAGCGACTAAGGCCACATTGCTCCGTGTATCATCATCATCATCAGCCATTTTCAATAAACTGCAGGATGAAGGCTTCTACAGCAACTTTACAGTTCTTCTATTTTGTGCAGTGGCCACCATTTACTACCCACAAACTCATGAATTTCATCTGTCCATCTCCGCTGTTGCCTTCCGGGTTTTCTTCTAGCTCCTCTTGGGTACCATCTGTTATTTTCTTAGTCCATCTGTCATCGTGTCTTCGAGCTATGTGTCCTGCCCAAGACCATTTTAGTTCTTTAGTTTTGATAAGAATATCCTTTACTTGAATTTGCTGCATAATCCATGTGTTTCTCTTCTTATCTAACAGTCTGATTCCCAATATAATTCATTCCATTCTTCGCTGTGTAGTTCTCAGCTTCTCTTCCATTCTTTTGGTGAGTGCCCAAGTTTCACTTCCATAAGTCATGGTAGGAAGTATACAATGGTTCATTATTTTATGTTTCAGGCAAATTGGGATATTGCTTGTCAGTATGTGACTATTTCCTGAATGCTATCCATCCAAAATTTATTCTTCTCTTGACTTCCAGCTATTTATCATTATTACAGCTAATGCCTTGTCCCAGATAAGTATATGACCCCACCTTTTCAATTACTGCCCCTTCAATCATTATATCCCTTTTTGTGGCATACTTGTTCATCATTACTTTTGTTTAAGCCATATTCATCTTTAGTCCAAAATCCTTACTAATTCTGCATAACTGATTAAGATTTTCCTCTAATTCTTTGGGATCGTGGCTTATGACCACAATGTCATCTGCAAATCGTAAATGGTTTAGGTACTCTCCATTCACATTGACTTCTTTCTGCGACCAGTCTAACCTTCTGAAAGCTTCCTCAAGGGCAGTAGAGTACCTATTCGGAGATATTGTCTCCTTGTCGAATTCCTTTCTCAATTTTAAATTTCCTACTGTCTTTGTCTAGTCTAATAAAGGAGGTAGCAGTCTAATATATATTTTCTTCAAAATCGTAATATATGGGGTATCTATGCTTGTCTTTCCAGTGCCCGAAACATTGCCTTATGCTGTATGGAGTCAAATGCCTTTTCATAATCCACAAATGCCAGAATAATGGTGTTTTATATTCATGTGCTTTCTCAATTAGCTGTGATATTACGTGAAGGTAATCCATAGTTGAGAATCCTGTCCTAAAGCCAGCTTGCTCTTTCGGTTGCTCTTTCATCAAGTATTCTTTCTAATCTGTTATTAATGACCTTGTGAACAACTTGTAGGTGTGGGATAACAAGCTAATTGGTCTATAATTTCCAATTTATCTCATTTGTTATGCAGAAAAACTATGATTGCATTATTCCACTCCTAGGGCGTCACACCTTTTCTAATGCATTTTGTGAAGAGTCTTGCCAGTTTTTGTGTCATGTCTCTTCCAATTTAACAACTCTATAGTAACCTCATCTTCCCCCGGGGCTTTCTGATTCATCATTTTCTTCAACGCATGTTCTACCTTATCAGAAAGGATATTAGGTATGTTGTATGTGTTACTAATTTGCGATCCATCTTCCCCACTGTTGGCATCATTCTCCCGCTCCTTGTGTAACTCTTTATGGTAATCTTCTGCTATTTGAATTATGCTCCGTGCATAGTATCTGTAAATTGCGTGTGTTCTGTGGTCGATTTTCTGTTTACTGGTCAAAAACTCCGAGGTTCAAGAGAAAAATCCATGCTACCCTCGCCTGACTAACTTAGCCACGTTGTGAAACAGGCTCATAAAAATTCCTTACGTCATCGACGGGACTCGAACTTGGGTCTTTTCCATCCGGTGTAGGGAAGATGGCGATCCTATCAATTGTGTACCCACGAGGGGAGATTATGCCACAAAAATTGAAAAAATAGATTTATTATACTCACATATTAGTGAATAATAACAATATGTTAACTACTACGTTATCCACAATCTAATGTTCTGAAAACAGTTTAGAACTTACACACCGAATGACACAAATTGTTAAAAGAATGCTTGGAAATCTGCAAGTACCAACTACTGGTACCTTTACCTTGCTGTGTCCAAATAGATAGACTATTTATTTAAAAATAAATAAAATAAAGCTGCCTAAAATAGGGGTCAAAGAGTCTGATAAGATTCATAAAAGATCTCCCATAAGAGAAAGATTTTGAATACGTGGGTTATTGTGCTTGGTATCTTAAAAGGGGAACTGATTGAAGTCTACGAAGATGTTATACGGCAGAGAGTGAAATTTTCTTGACTATAAATGCTATTAGAAATATTGAAAAAAATTAAAATTATAGGGAGGATAAGAGGTATAAACTGACTGTGTATTAATTCTTATTTTTATTTGGAATTATCATTTCTGGCCTTCGTAGCAATTGTAGGGAAGGAATAAAATTGTTTAAGTTAATTTACAACACATTTTACTGCGTTATATATGCCCGTCTGTATTGGGCAATCACACTAACGAAATTTTTTTTCAATCACACATATCTATACACTCTCATAAGTCAGCAGTTTCCGTTAAGCAAACTTTCTTCCATTTACAAATATCTTAGAAGACCAGAATGTCTTTCTTTATCTTACGTTTTCATTACGAGCGCTCATATTGTGAACCTAGAGAACTATTAGCTATCAGCATCTAGATGCGAGATTGGTCAGGGAACTCTTCAATTCCTTCGTATTAATATCAATTAGCTTTTGAAGTTATTATTATTATGATTTGATTTCGGAAATATTTATCGATTTATTAGCAGACTCATACTTTGTTTAAAGGTCTAATACAATCTTCTTTACTGGTCTTGTCCCGGCGTACCAGTTCAGTACGGCAGAGAACGCAAAAGCGATCCAACATTGGTGAAAAGTACAAAAGGTTGCTGTTATCAAGCAAGTCCTTCAATTATGAAAACTGCAGCGTCTGAAGTCTAAGCACCTGTGAGGAGATCTGATTAAAGTGTTCAAGGCCTTGAATGGATTGAGTAAGCTCAATGCTGATGGCATTCTTCCTCTTGATGAGAGTATGCACACTGGGGCATAAATTCGAATTGAGGAAGGATGGTTGCAGGGTAGATGTGTGGAAGTTTCCCTTAAGCCAGTGGGTGGTAGTTGTCGAACAAAATTCCATCAGTTGTGAAAGTGGGTAGTTTGATTAAATTCAAGGAAGACTAAACAAATTCTTGTAGGGGATGGACGGGTGTGTGTGTTTTGGCTGATGCTCTATAAGTTTACTTTATTGTATCATTTGCCACTGCTAATACATGTCACTCCCGCAGTTCTGTCTTCCGGATATTTTTCCAGATCTTCACCAAATCAGCAACACACAAATATATACTGGCTGGCGATTTTCCTTTTAAGAATGAGGTATCCCGCTAATTAAGAGAGACCCTTTATTTCCTCACTTTCGTCTAAGACAACGGTCAAATGTGCTAATTTCTTTTTCCCCTAACATAGTGAGAACTTAATTGAGCCAATTAGTCTAATTTTTTTTAGTCCTGCTATTATGAAATGTTTTCGCTTACAGTTTGCGAGAAAGTTTTACTACTGATTAATTCTTTGACGCTTATTAAGCGTCAAAGAATTAATCTGTGGTAAAAATTAATCTTTTCCCCAAAAGCAAATCTGTAGATTTGCTTTTGGGAAAACACTTACTGTGGATGGATTTTGATATCTTTACAGAAAGAAATGCAACTACGAGGCATAATTTTACAGGAGACCAGTACACATTGTTTGTAATCAGTGACAGTCAAGAACTGGTTTCTGATTCTCCGAATCGGTATTAAACAACGATAATCTTAGCAATAAATCATTGTGGAATATAAAGAAATATGACTATAATAGAAATTTAAAATTTAATATAAAATAGTGTTGACTTTTAAGATTATTACATGCGTTTTATTAGAGTAATGTGTCTAATTCAACAGGAATTAGAAACGTCACTAAAGCAGGTAATTCATATGGAACTTGCATATTTTACGTGAACGTAGCATATTAATTTAGTAAACCCAGTTTTTTTAAAGCAAAAAGTAATCAGCGGTTTGATCGAAGACCTTTTAAAAGCAAAATATTTTTCGCTTTTAAAAGTACTGTTCATAAAACCGCTCGTACATGAACTGTGGACAACTGAAATTTATATTTTTGGAAACTGCAAAGCAAAATGAATTTAACAATATATCCTGACTAAGTTTATTGCAATAACTGAGAACGAATTGACCCTAAATCATTGAACAGTCGATTTCAAATGCAATATGATATTTTAAGTGATTCCACTCCAAATAATATCAAATTTAATAAGGATTGCTTCAGAATTTTCGCAAACGAATTCAACCATAAAACATTTTTCGACACTTTCCGGAATATATATTTCCTTGTTTACACTTACGTGAATATAGCGAGCAATAATACGAATTGTATAAATTGGTTTCGGGAAATATCGTCATTTGTTTCAGAAATAAAACAAGAAGAATGAAAAATTGTTTTATTCTGGTAGCGAGTGTTGCCTACTGCACAAAGAATATTCGAGTAAAGTAGATATTTTCTCAGTTCTTGAATGATACAAGATGTGACGTCACCGAAGTCTAGAGTGATTGCTCCAGGGAACCGATACAAATGACAATGTCTGACAACACTTAAGTTTTGTTTCGATATGTATGAAACTCTCCCTCAGAACTTTGAAAAATAAGACAATATGACTTCTGTTGCAAAATATAAATTCGATCTGCATCTCCAAGTAGAGAGATCTGATCAATTGAGCTGTCGGGGAAAAAGTGGTTCTTAGATAGCACTATTTTTCTAGGAAGTTGCCCCTTTTTTTTTAAATACGAATTTACATACCCGCACATGTGTCAATACAAGGACTACGTGGATTCCGAATCGTTCAGAAACTGATGACATAACACATGCGCCAATTTTCTATGCTTCAACAACAACGTTAGGGAAATGGAATTTTGAATAAACGCAGAGGAAACTAAGCCATGAGTCATCAGTATATCTCTTTTGTAAAGAACAATCACTGTTTGGTCTGTTCTGTTCAATGTAAAACCCGAAATGCCAGGAGAAATAATCCTGTATTTCCCATAGAGGTAATCTCGATTACCTCTTGAAAAGGTCGATCTGCCAACAACGGATAAATCACTCTTTGTCTAGCGAGAACTGAACTCAGACTTTTTCAGACAGAGGAAAGTCCACTTGATCCATCGAAAAAAATTCTGTAATGTTTGTGTTTAAATTTAAAGCAGCATATGAAAGGTTCTCAATGACATGGTCATTGCCATACTTTTTATTAATAAAACATTGCCATACTTTTTATTAATAAAAAGTATGGCAATGACCATGTCATACTGAACAGCGTATAGTGACATGGTTTGAAGATATGGGCACAGAAAGCGTCACTGGCCTGTCGAGAGCACCCACCTTAACCTCAACTAAAAATCTCCAGGATTAATTGGAAAAACGACTTCGGTCCTGGCCAAGACGCGTGAAATTGGTAGCTGAAGTGACTGTTGTGTTGTAGGAAAGAGGGCCAGAATACCAACATTTGCACCTACACAGACAGGGCACATACACCTATAAATGTCTAAAAAGTTTAATTACAACATGAAATTCGAGATTAAGATAAATTGTATCGGATCTTTCATTTAAAATATTGTGAACTCATTACTTTGTTTGCAATGCTTCCAATGTCATGAATCATAATATCATTGTTATCCGAAACTGAAGGACCAGTACTGTGTTGTTTAGGGGTTTAATTAGGAAGAAGTATCTCTCATGCTAATCAACTAAGCTCTTGTGTTGTTCAAAATGTAAAGATAAGGTTGTCTTGCGCTAATAAATCTCACCTCCTTGCCAAGGGTAGATTTTAGTGCATAGAGGATGTTGAGAAAGCAATATGCCCAGATTCGTCTCCCTAAATCATCCGTGAAATACTTAGTCGGATTCAGGAGAGGAATCATGTTGGCCACTGCATCCAAAATAGTCTTCAGGTTGAAGGAATTCGTTGGCAGCCGAGTTATATTATGTTAGCATTGTCGCGAACATTATATCATGGACATTACTGAATTCATATCGTATTATATGCCTCATATAGAACTCGAGAATCTCTTCCCTCAATGAGCAATCTTGAGCAATCGAGATGTGCTCTAAAATATGAACGACTACAAGTGGTCGTTCATATTTTTGTGGTCGAACGATCACATACTCCAAACCTTTGGAGTATGTACTAATAATTTACAAACTCCAGGTGTTTTATAAACAGGCAAGTGGCACATACAACGTTCAAGAAAAGAAATGCAGTGCTTCCTTTGCGCATGAACGAAAAAAATTCTTCCAAAACTGTAAATTTTCCTTTAGATGAATTTATCCATGGTTGCCTTAAGAAGGGCAAGCGCTTACTGTTCCGATTATTAATGATAAATGGAGTTCGCCCTTTTCACTAATCACAATGAGTTGGAGTAAATTATTACAGTAAACCGTTGCTCAGTTGATTCTAGCAATTAACTTAGTACTAAAGTTACGAGCTTGGACGGAATTCCAATCTTTGGATTAAAAACTGTATTATTATACATCTATAATTTTATTAATAAATCGCTTGGTTCGACAGTATAACTTCATCCAAGGATCTGAAATACCTGTCAGCTGCCAACCATGCCGTTCTGTTCGATAAGAAGGAAGATCAGGAAAAAGTATTAAGTACTCATTTTGATTCACCATCAATCTCAATTTACTTCTCCCTTCTTAGGATGCCTTAAAGTGAATTTTTCAGGATACTTGGTCACAGACACATACCACTCACATTATGCTACGAAGAGGAGATCAACCATCACCTATAGTTACCAAAAGAAATTCTTGCGTGTTGGGTACTTAAATAGAGCTCTGCAAACTGTATTTCTTGACTTCAGATCAGCTTTTGACTCGGTCCAAATTGAACACCAGAAATAAGAACTTACCAAGAAACCAGCAGATGACGGGATTCTCAAGGTAGTTCACTATCTGCTTTGTTCTTCGCGGAAATCTGTTCCTCCCCTAGTGGTGCTATCTATGCTTTTTTTTGTTCTGCAGACGACAGTGTGCTAGATATACTATTTGAAGATTAAATGCGCAAGGCATAATATGATATGGGTTTTAATTAACTATATAATATTGGTGTAGATACACCATAGCCAGACGGCCCTTTCGAAGCTAGTTGGCTTCATCATCGGTGGGCCGGCAGGTACCCTAATAATGCAAACACTGGGTGGTGGTACCCACTGAGAATAAATAACAGTATTCTCCTCTACTAGAGAAGCGTTATTTATTCGAAGTAGTGCAATACCTGATATCTCGTTATGAAGGTAGCCGCAATATGAGATATAATCAAACGTTACACTACTTATGTAGTTAAATTTATGGGTAAACTATGGTGTATCTAGACCGATATTATTTAGCTAGATATACTATAAAAGGTCCAGAAGAATTCAGATAGAACGCAATTGCCAAATACAGTATATTGATATTTAGATATATTTTTACAAATTCTGGCGATACTCGATCCTATCAAGTTAAATAAATCCGGCTGGCCTTCTCTCCAAAACAAAACGGATGTCTCACCTTATCTTTCTCTAAAATCCGTGTCTGGGTGGGCATTCGATGTTATCTCCCTCCAGGTCAGTCAAATATCGCGAAGTGATATTCGTCTCCTGCCTCTCATACAAAATTCCTTTGCAAATCTTAAGAGTACTTACAACTTTAGTTGACAAACGGTGTTTTCTTATAAAACAGAGGAAAGAGTTATGAATTACCTGATAAAAAAATATCATCCTCCCCGCTTAACAGGCAGTACTTTTTTAAATATTGTCAATCTTTTGTCAGCTTGTGCACTTGTAGACAAAGTGTGAGCATTCGAATTTACCATGCATCGGAAGTCAGCGGGGCTCCAGAGCAAACTGACTCACTGAGCCCCTCCAATTCCTCTTTTCTATAACTTATGGCATGTCATACGGGCTCAGCACCACATGACGTCTGGGCATATTATAAACCCATTTTTTCGAAATTAATTTAACTGCTGCTAGCTGCTACATTCCATTAGGATACCTTTATATGACACACTCAGAATTAATACTTAGTTACTAAATCGTCTTGGGAAAATAAGATGGGTAGGCACATTCCAGTCATTTATATTTCTTCTGCTAAATAAAACATTTCGCTCTGAATCGTTTGTTCCCGATATGTGCACTGATGTCATGCAGCTACTTTGATTCTTTTTAATTTATCAATTACTGAGCATTTTTGCAAACAATACCGAAACAATTTGTTACAGATAGCACGTCTTACTATTTATATGGTAATAAGAGTAGTAAATTAAAATATTCGCTCAGAAGGTAATTCAATAATCCTTCTCTGCAAACAGTAACCGCATTTGTTGTCCGTGTAGAAAGTTTTAAGAAAAAAGAAATCTTTAAAAAGCGTACAGAAAAGTAGAGTTCATGAATATTTTAGGAGCTAATATTTCCGACTACGGAGCCTTTTTTTTTTTTTGAGCATGTTGAACCACTTTGATGAAGGACGTGTCACTTTACCGCCGCTAATTAAGTTATTCAAGTAATGGGAATAGAACGCAGAAAGAATTTTACTTAATTAAATCATTTATTATGGAACTCAAATGCCGTCTCCCTGCTGTTGCAATCTGAATGGCGAATGAATTCTTTGCTAAAATTATAAACTGAATGAACTTATCCAATGGAGGGGTTGCTTTAATTTTTAAAAGGGGAATAGATTCATCAAATTCTGTTTAATTTCTCTTCAGTTCGTTTCTCTAATTTCTAGCTCTGTGTTTTTACGTAATATTTTTTCCCAGCGTTAATTTCTTTCACTACTTCTTCGCCGAATTATCAATTTCTTTTACTTTCATTATCTGCCAATTGCTTTCTCCTAAATTATATGCAGTCCGAAGTAAATTATTCTTTTTCTTTTCTTGCGTCAATATCTAAAATTATTTTGCGATCAAGCCCTCAGGTAGAGTAAACACAATTTATGCTTTAAACCTGAGAATTTTGCCGAATGATATTCAATTATTTCATTCTACGTTGTCAGCATAAGCTAACTTTGACAACAGAGTTATGCATAAATATGCGGAGAAGCACTCATGGCGAAGGAGCACGTCCACACCAATGATAGCTGTCTGTTCCAGTTGAATGATTATTGCATCCTTCAGAGGTGAGTGCTAGGCCCTTCGCTAGGGAAATGTAATGCAATTTTGCACTGTTTGGACTATGAAGAAAGACGTTTATTAGGTTTTTGAAAACATGCCAGTAATACTGATGATTTTTACTGAGTTCAGCTCTTCAGAAGGCAACGGTGGACAGAAATAAAGTTAACTCGAATTCTTTATATTAGCAATCGATTATATTGTGAAATAGCATCTGTGTTTGTCAGTTGCAGGTAATAGAAATTTAAAGCGTTCAGAAATATTAGGGTTTATTATTCGCTTGCAATAATAACACTAATAATAAGAACAGTAAGTTTGGGAACAGTAGCATCGGGTTTACGATTCTGACTCACTCCAGGAGGCAGTAAATTACAGTGGATTCCAAGTTGTCCCCTAACACACACCGCAAAAATATCACTTAAAAAGTAATTTGAGGGCAGTAAACGATAATACGCAATATACTAAGAAGCATATACAGACAACAAAAATTGACAGGTGTACGTTCACCCCAACGTTTGCTGCATTGCTGTTTTTCTCTTTCTTCGTGAAATGCTCAATCTAATTTGTTGTCTTTGATGCTTATACCGAATTTCAGTTGATTAACAGATGGGTAAGAATACTCCAAGTCCGCTTAAGTCAACAGTGGCAAATTGAAATCTGGACAGAAATTCCTAACGATTCAGGCAGTGTGCGCACTTCCTGGAATCATCACTGCCAGGAGTTGACAACAACTGAAACATAATTTTTAAAATAAACTTCGCCCTGTTTTGGAGAAACGAACACGACAAATACGCGCTCTTATTAAGCCGGCTCTGGCGAGTGACTTTTTTTTTAACTCTGTAAATTTGTATTTGAAGACTTTCCGCAGTAACGTATATTAGTTTATATTAATGACCTCCCCTACCACCAAGTATATCTGGGCAAGAGGATATATATTTGTAATTGAACTTCAGTTATTTATCAGTTTCCAGTACGGAATTCTACTTAGAAAAACTGCAGGAATACGTGACTCTCATCAAGTAGGTCACGTCTTTTGAGGCCACATTCATTATATATATTTACCAACTGGAAGTAAAAATGAGTCTCTAGAAGAGAAAAAAAAAAGAGATCAAATAAGGATCGAACCTTTTTTCAATGTCTCCTGGAAGCGATAAATTTGCACCAGTATGTGGGTGGAGGGGGTAGCCATAAACTGTCTGGATTAACTGAGGAAGCAGGAATCATCCATACCGCAAACCCTCAACCCTATCGTGTTTGGAATTTAAGAAAAACACCACAATCTCAGGTGCACTTTGGGCTGCATTACCAAGAGAAACATGGGAACTTCACTCACTCCAGGAAAGATCAATAATTTGATCTTCCTTGCAGATTGGGGAACGTCTGATCTACTGAAACCGGCTAAACATTGAAAGACTGAACCAGTGCTCCTTGAACTTCGACCGGACCAACTGTCATGTGTCTTTACATGAGAGTTGCAGGTCCAACCCAATTTCTCCCGGGGTATAAAAATATGATGTGCCACCTTTGAATGGAAGTGTCTGCTATCGATGGACAGAGCGAATAAGATCAACTTAAAATAAAACTTGCAAAATGAAAATAAAATAAAAACAGAAATAAAAATTTACCGTGTTTCTAATAAGAAGCATGCAATTTTATTTTACATTTCTAAAACTTTTATTTTAAGTTAATCTTTCTATTATTCACGTTTATTATTTTAAATTGATCATATTCACTCAGTGTTCTCTGAATCTATTTCTCCGTTGGGTCAACTGTGAGAGGACTTGTAATAATTATGTGCTTAATCGACATCCATTTTGGTCTAGAGTTCACCATCAAAATCTTTATCCATAATTATATATTATTAATGAATTATTAGTAATTTATTATTACAGTTTAAATATAATTTGCTATAGTAACAGAGGCTCTTCATATTGTAGACTTTCCTCTCAATTTTATGAGTACTTTTGTTTTCCTTGTATATTTCGTAAATTCACTAAGATAGACTTTCCCAAACCATGTATTCACATTATGATAGTTAGGTTAATTTTTTTTTTGGCAGGCAGTCCATAAATTATCTTCAATAAGGTTTAACAATTACGCGCATAGCACATCATTGCAGTAAAATTCTTTACCACCAAGTGATTATAGTAAATTGTAGTCTGAGTATTACACGCGAGTGGAGAAGTTTGAAAATGGAGAAATAGCTTAGACAAGAAAGGCGTTATTAAAGAACAAAAAATTGCAAAAATTCCACTATTATTGAATAGAAATTATTTACCCTAAAGTGAATATAATGTCGAGTATATGGATAACTGTTAACTTTTAATTGACTTAAAAGGTAAGTTTAAACTTAACTATCAATAACAATAATGGTGCATGTTTGCTAGCAGTACCTGTCATTTGTTTCATCGTGACTGAATTTTCTTTTCTGAAGCTGAAATTCGAAAGTGAAACATTTTAGGAGATCCATACGTTTTAAGAGGATGCACTTGCAACTCGTAGACTATTCCAATGTGCTCTTTATAACGACATCTAAAATGTAGACAGCAGTGAAATGAACATTCGAGTGTAATGCCCATCATTACCCAGAAACGTCAAAATAATTCGATTGTGGATCACCATTAACTTGTCTTCGGAAGAACTGTAAACGATAGCGAAGTTGTCTATAAGATAAACAGGGCTTCTGATATAAGAAGACAAACAGAAGTTCGCAGTACAAAAAGCGAAGTCTTTTCATGAACAACATTAATCTCATCGTGATGCTGCCGCTACGAAATCCCCCAGTATTGCACTACAAATAATGAGCACTTCTCAAACGAGAAGTAATGCTATTTGTAAGTAATCGCAACGTTCACCTGGACAGCCTTTTAAAAGTACCATGTTATCCACACCTAAGACGCACTATTTTTTCTTGGAAAATGCTGCCTAAAACTCTTCTGCATCTAATGGGGTCGAAGGTGTGCGAGGTGCCCAAAATGATATACATAACGTAGCAACATAACCCTACTGCTGAATTAATTTGAATTTAAAAACAGACACCAATTTAATGATTTACGAAATTAAGCAATATTATTGTTGTTATGGGAGTTTAATGGCGCATAATGATTGAATACTATGGCTATAATGCGCCTAAGCAATATTATACTATGTTACAGGAATTGTTGCAAGTAATTCTAGATGCTAAACCGTCATACAAAAAAAACTACCAAATAAAAATGCAGATTGCCTTTTCTGTATTTTAAATTTTATTTATTTATATACGATTAACGCTAATTCGATATTTAAAATAATATATATTTTTTTAACTTCGTAGTTTTATTTTTATTATTTATTTGTTTTCTCTTGTCGGAATGTCGGAAAGGTGATAGTCGACACTTCGGCATTTAAATTTGCAACAGTTCCTGCAACGTGAGCTATCAATATTTAATTTTGTCAATCATTATTTGATCACCCCACGCTAACCTTTATATTTTCGTGAATACTAAATTTAGTTAGCAATATATAAAACTAAAAATACAAAACAAAAAGTAGTCTTAATTATGCTTCAGATATTCAATGGAAACGCTGTACAGTTGCATTCCATTCAAGCCAGTTTTACTACTTTATATATGGCCGAACGAACGAATCAAATCAATCAGCTTCAATGATTTATTTGAATTTTATCGCGCAAAAACAACAAGGTGCGCAGCATCATTACGAAGTTAAAGTTCAAAACAGAGAGGGTGAAGAGTTTGGTAACCTTTCTTTATACAGGGTGTCTCAAAAATACACGGCATAACTTCAGGAATGAATTCCTCAAATGTAGACAATAAAAATATTTTATATCAACGTAGTTCTGGAAATGCTTGGTTTCCGAGTTTTGAAGGTCTGTCTGTGGCACTTAACTGTTCACATCACCTTACCTTACAGTAATTGTTCAAAATGTCCACCTTCTGCCTGAATACAGGCCTCACATCGACGTCTCATGGACTCGCGAAGACGATGCCAAATTCATGGCATGTTTCGTATTGTCTCACAACCTGCCACAATTCGATTGCGGAGAGTTTCCACATCAGCTGGTGTTCTCGCACACTCTCCAAATAGTGGAATGTTGAACAGCCATTTGCATTGCTATTCTGCGTGTGCTGATTCCAGGAGTGTCATGCACAACATCCAAAATCTCCTCCTCTACTTCAGGAGTCGTAGATCTTGGTCGTCCTCTGTCGGCAGCACGAGGTGTAAAGGTCCCATGTTCACAAAGGCGGCGATGGATACCTTCAAACGTTTTCCTGTCTGGACATTTTCGTTCTGGGAACCTTTCGTGGTACAAACGACGAGTCTCCAGAGCATTGCCGTCCGCCAAACCGTGCATAAAGTGCATATCCGCTTGCTCCTGATTTGAGTACATGCTTGGAATGGAAAACCACCAGATTCTGTCAGTACCTTGTGATGAAAGAAATCACCTGCAGGAGATAAGACATTCCGGTTAATAACTCGGGCACCAAGCATTTCTGGAACTATGTTGATATAAAATATTTTTATTTTCTACATATGAGGAACCTATTTCTGAAGTTATGCCGTGTATTTTTGAGACACCCTGTATGTCTCAAACTAAAATAAAATCAATAATGAATAATATTAAATTGGATATTTCATATCAGTGTATATATACACTGGTGTGCAAAACTTAAGGACCAACACTATTTCTAAAGGTTACAACCACAAATTCTTTACTTAAGGTACTCTTTACCGATGAGAGTAGATTCAGTCTCAGCAGTGATTACGGACGTCAGCTAATGTGGCGAGAGGTTGGCACACCGTATCGCCCAGGAAACATCACTGAAAGGGATCGATAGATCAAGGGGTTCTCGTCTCGGGAGGCGTTATCTTGGATGAACGTACACAACTTCAGATACTGGAAGGCGGTACTGTAACCAGTACATGCTACTGTACTGAGGTAATCCTTCCCCATGTGCGTCTGTTCCGAAGTGCCATTGGCCCGCGTTCGTGTTTATGGATGATAACGCACACCCAATCGCACTGCAGCTGTTGATATGCTTTTGGAAAGTGAGGACATTGTTCGTATGGATTGGCCTACCCGTTCCACCGATGTAAATCCCATCAAACACATATAGGACGCTCTAGCGAGACGCCTAGCGGCACGTCCACACCCACCAGAAAATGTTCATCAGCTGAAGATGGCGCTGACAGAGGAATGGACGATGTTACCTGTTGTTCAAAGTATGGACAAGCGGTGCAAAGCCTGTATCGACATTAGGGCTGGCCATATCTCTACTGAGGACCACCTCTTCCCTTTGTTCCATCTTTGGCAGTGATGCACTGTATCATGGCAACCAGTTCTATGTTGCTATTTTTGAATAAAGTCACTCTGTACCGTTTTGTTTCCGTTGTGTCGATGTCGTTTCCTTCATTTCTGTACCTCACGAGGTTCCTTTGGTTTGCTTTTCCCATATCCAGGCCACTCCTATGAGAAGTTACAGGTGAAAACCTGACTGGTCCTTAAATTTTGCACACAAATGTATTAATTGCTTTTAAAAATTTAAAAACTGCTGACACATTGTCATTTAAACTCTGAATGAGTGTATACGGCTCAGTAAGATGGGTAAAAGCGGTAAAACTGGTACAGTCAGATAAAATACATTAAACGAATAAAACGGTGTCGCATTGCTCCCACATAGAAGGGTCATCAGCCCTCAGCAGAAAGAAGTGTGTCAGACGCCTGCGTCCTATGAGGAGACGAGCAAGAACAACTTCCTCTTTAGATCCCTGCTTAGGCTGGACTGTCAAAGATGGATCGCAGGCTTAATGCTATAAAGCTTGTCTGTAAACTGGCAATGCCACGAACCTTGCCACTGAGAACGTAACTTACTACGGATTACTTGACTGTAGTCTGTATGGGGGCTGACAGGTCAAGATGGGGGTTGACACGTCAACCACATCGTTTCCTCTAATCCTTATGCGTCTGATGATCTCGCAGAAGCGAATATCAAATCCCCTTTCATAGAAAGTGTATATCATCTGCTGAATTCGGGGCAGGATTGGATGATTAGTGTGTGTCATCACTGGTGAAGCCTGTAGTGCACTCAATGAATCCTTGTATATAATATATTCGTATATATATTATATATATATACACGAATATATATTCACCATTCGTATCGGCTATGTATTATGTATTCTAAAACTAACTCTATAGCATGCAGCTCTGTAGTGTCTATGCTGCATTCAACGGGAGTCTGCTCAAATATACGAGATTTTTTCTTTCCCGGGAAAAACTACCATGGAGAGAAAAATTACCAAGGCCCCGAGTAATCGGTGCCCTTAAATGGGACAGCGGTGCGAAGAATCTCCGTACTCAAAATGGTGGGCAACATTAATAATACCAAGAAAGTAAGCTGATAACTAAGTTTATCTGATCTTGTGTAGTACTGGTGGCTCTCTATGCATCGGAAACTTAGTCCTCTGCTCCTCCCGACTACCTGCGGCTGTTCTTGGAGATTGAGTATTGGTTTCTTCGATCCCTCAATAGGACTTCATGACATCCCTTTACTATCTATAGGGGTATACTACGTTCACTGCATGGAATGACCCCCTTGGAAGCAAATCATCACCACTCGCAACATAATTACCACCTCTAAGCTCGTTTCCGTTAAATTGGATGCTCCTAACATCGATAGCCTCATAATCCTGCCCAAGAATAACTGAAGAATAAGTAATCAGCAAACATCTGTGATCCGACCTGCCCTCAACCAAATCAGCTCGCTTATTCCCATATGTTCCCAGCAAACTGTCGCTCAGTCATATGTTCCCCAAATTATTCGCTGTATGATTCCTTTCGCCTCCAAGGTGGTAATTGTGCATATGTCCGTTCCGATATTCCCTGTCAGAGACTACCTCATTGTGTCAAATTCATCTCTTTTCTATACCGTTCTCTCAACTTCACTAATCACTTGGAGCTCCTTGACTTCCTTTCTTTACAACTTGACTTTCTCCAATCCAACTTTCTCAACAGTGAGTAATTTTCCTTGGTGATTTTAATGTTCCCAACTCCAGCTGGCTTCCGTTTTCTAGTCACTAATCCAGCGGGTCGAGATGCAGAGGCTTTTGAAATTACTAATGACCTTGCACAGATTGTTCATTTGCTACAAGAATACCGAACAATCCTAACCATACAGTCAACACGCTTGATCTTTTTCTCACAAACAACCCTTCTAAATACACAGTTGAAGTGAGTGGTCCTCCAGGCAACTCAGGTCACAACTTGGTGATTGTCTATTCTCCAATGGAGCCATTATCTCATGGCTATTCCCAACCTCGTATTATTTGGCATTACAAGAATGCAAAATGGGATGACCTGCCAGATTTCTTTTCCTTGGTCGGATTACTGTTTCAAAACTTCTGATGTCAACACTTGCTCAGATCGTGTTAGTGAAATTATTCTTCTAGGAATGGAATCCTTTATTCCACACTTCACTTTAAAATCCTGCCCTTGATCTAAACCTTGGTTTTCCAATAAATGTGGTAAGGGTGTTCAAGAGAAGAACGTTGCATATCGTAATTGGCTTTTATCCAATTCTTCAGTTTTATTTTCTGCCTAACCTAGCAACAATTGTAAAGCAGTTATGAATCAGTCCAAACTAGATTTTGAACAGGCTAAGAGTAGAAAACTTGCTTCTTGCCCTAATGGTAGCGAGTATTCTGGTCTCTTGCAAAAGCTATTGGCCGCAACTTTGCCCATCTCTGCTCGCACCTCTGTCAAAACAAAATGGTTCAGCCAAGTATAAAGCTGACCTGCTAGCATCCCAATTTTCTTCCTTCTCATGTATTAATGATCTTGGTAAAACAGATCCCACCATTCGCAACACGCTCCATTCAATGCCTCCTGTGGGCTTCCGTCAAAAGAATGTCAGCAGGATTTTGACGAATCTTGATGCTAAGAAAGCTCCCTGATTGTATTTCTTCACTTGTTCTCAAAACCTATGCTCCTGAACTTACTCCTGTTCTTTGCCGCCTTTTTACTTTCTTATTCCAAAGGTGTGTTTCCTTTTGCTGTAAATTTGCTCATATCCAGCCAGTTTCTAAACCAATTGCAATTATTTCTACTCTTTCTAAAGTTATGGAAAAATCAATTAACCGCCAACTCTTAAACTACCTAGAAACCTTCCGTCTGACCAACGATTGCCAGTATGGATTACGTCAGTGTCGATCCACTGGTGATATTCTGACTTATGTTATCCATTTATGGACTAACTCAATGGAAAGGTTCAGTGAAACACAAGTAGTTGCACTTGACATCTCAAAGGCTTTCGATCATGTTTGGCATAAAGGTCTTCTAAACAAGCTTCCATCTTATATTTTGCCAACTGTATTTTTTTTTTATTTATCCAGTTTTCTCTCTGATCGCTCACTGGGGTGAGGGCAGATGGCTCTCTGTCTATCTTCTCCACTAATCAATGGACACTGCTCATCGTGGACTAATGTTATTAGTGGAGTCATTCAGGGCTCAGTGTTGGGTCCATTATTGTTTTCTGTATTTATAAATGATATTGATGATGGTATATCAAGCTTAATGTCCAAGTTTGCAGACGATACAAAGGTTGGCAGGGTTGTCAAGGACACTACTGACACTATGCTGCTGCAACAGGATCTGGAAAGGTTGAGCAGATGGGCTGAGAGGTGGCAAATGAAGTTTAACATTGACAAATGTAAAGTACTACACATGGGAAACAGCAACCCCAGAGCAAAGTATCAACTCTGTGGTACTATACTGACAGTGGTAGAAAATGAAAGGGACTTGGGGGTGGTTGTGCAGGCAGATATGAAGTTCTCTGAGCAGTGCAGACGGGCTGCAAGAGTAGCTCATGGTGTATTGTCAATGATATACAGGAATTTTTCCAGCAGGGATAAGGAGATGATTATTCCCTCGTATAAGGCAATGGTCAGGCCACACCTAGAGTACTGTATAAAGGTCTGAAGGCCTCATTTCAAGAAGGATGTAGAGCTGCTGGAACGAGTACAGAGAAGGGCAACAAGATTAGTTAATGGAACAAAGGGGTGCTCTTACGAAGAAAGGCTTAGGTTTTGCAAATTACAGTGTCTGGAGACTAGGCACCAGCGAGGTGATCTGATAGAGGTGTATAAAGCCTTGAATGGTTTGAGCATGCTCAATGCTGGTGGGATTCTTCCTCTAGCTCAGAATAATCACCTGAGAGGGCATAAATTCAAATTGAGGAAAGACAGATGTAGGATAGACGTGCGGAAATTTGCCTTTAGCCAACGGGTGGTTGTTTGGTGGAACAGACTTCCATCCCTTGTGGTGGAGGTTGATAGCCTAAATAAGTTTAAGGCTCAGCTGGACAGGTATTTTGAACGAACAGAGGGGTGAAGTGGAAGTGGTTTTTTTTTTTTTTTTTTTTTTTGGCTGATGCTGCATAAGCTTGTTTTCTTGAATCAAATGCCTCTACTAATGCTGGTGTCCCTCAAGGCTCAGTTCTTTCCCCCACTCTTTTCCTCTTGTATATTAATGACCTTATTCCTATCCATAGTTTTGTTGATGATAATACATTACATTCCACTTTCCTGTTTGAGAAACCTCGCCCTACTCAATCAACTTCTAGAATATCCGCTACCAATTCCTTAAATGCCGATCTTCACGTAATTCTCCAGTGGGGCAAAGACAACTTAGTTGATTTCAATCCTTCTAAAACTCAGTCTTGTCTTATATCTCGAAAAAAGGATTCTTCTGCTCCTATGTTATCTTTCGTGAAACTTTGATTTTAGGCAAAATGATATATCTCTTTTGGTGATTACCCTGCCTTCTAATCTCTCTTGGCACAAGCACATTACAACTATTGCTTCCTCTGCTTCTAAAAATCTTGGTTTTCTCTTTAGCTCTCGGCGTTACTTTTCTTCTAAAGAGCTGTTTACTCTGTACAAATTGCAAATCCGTCCTGGCATGGAATATTGTTCCCACATCTGGGGTGGTGCCCCCAAAACCTCTCTCAGGCTTCTTGATTCCATTCAGAAGAGGGCAGTTAGGTTAAATAATGACTCCTCTCTAACAGAGTCTCTCCACTCCACTCGCTGTCTCATAGACGTACTGTTTCTGCTGCATGCTTCTTCTACAGATACTTCCATGGGCACTTCTTCTGAAGTGGCCTTTTTAATTCCTGTTCTCTCTTTCAAAACAGTCGGAACACGTGCCGCCACCAGACAACATCCATTTACTGTCCAACTTCAAACCCACAGAACCAACTTTTCATCTTCCTCGTTTATTCATTCAACTGCCGTTTTCTGGAACAACCTTCCTTCATTCGTATTTTCTGAAAATTACAATCTACAGAAGTCCAATGTTTGGACTTCTCAACGACTTAAACATCAACCCTGAGGCAATTTCGTGTTGACAACGCCTACAGAACAAGTTTTTGCATATACTTAGGCTATCTTGCAATTTCATACCTTCATTTCACCATCGTCCTACGTGACGTCTGTAATTGAGGATCATCTGTGCTCCTTCTCCTGTTGCAGTCAGCCTACAGCATTCTGCCGGCATCCCCGCACTCTGCTTGGACAGACACTGACTGTATATTGAGCATTTAGGTCGAACAGAATCTGTTTTCGCCTTGTATCTTTATATTTGTATATTTTATATTACCCAATTAAATTTTGTATTGCTATATTATGGTTTTGTTTACGCTCCTATCATTTGATTGCTGTCTAGGGGTGAATGTAACTTTTACTTTATATAAATTAAATAAATAAATAAAAAAAGAAACACGAGATTGAGAAAAACACTTTCATAAAAATTGGAACTTGGAATTTAAGAACATTGATGAAAATAGAAAATTTAGAGGAATTTAAAGAACAAGCAAGGAAAAAAGAAATTGGGATAAAGGGAGTCAGTGAAGTTCGGTGGCATATGGAGCAGTGAGTGGCTACAGGTTTATATACAGTAGTGGACAGAAGCCAAAAAACGGTATTGGACTTCTGCTGACAAAAAAAAATGGGAGAAAAAGTAATAAACACCTATCATCTTAGTGAGATGAGTGCTGATGGCAACAATGGGAGCAAATCCAGTGAATTTAAATAAAATACAAGTCTATATCCCACCAAGCAACTGTGATGATGATGAAATAGAAACATTGTATGAACTGGACGAACGAATAGGCACAGTAAAATTAAGAATACCTAATATAATGGGTGATTTCAATGTAGTGGTGGAACAAGGAGGGACATGTGAAGCAGGACCATTTGGATTTGAAAGAAAAAATAAAAGGGGAGAAAGACTGAGTTTTGTAAATAAGGATTAATCATTGGCAACACACTTTGTTAAGTACGAAAAAGATGTGCACTTAGAAGGACCCAGGAGGCTTACAACGATAACAGATTGATCATGTGAAGAAGAGATGCAGAAACCAACTAAAAGCTTGTTTCAATCATCCGGGAGCAGATATGGAAAGTGATCACTCACACTCACTAGTTATTACAAAATGCAAGCTGAGGCATAAGAACAAAGAATAAAAAGGTGGAACGTCAAACTATTACAGGAACACAGAGTGGAAGAGAGTTTAAGAAAGAAACAGATGAAATACTTGAAACAAAAAAGACAGACCAGATTGAATGGAAGTTAGTGAAAGAGACTCTGGAAGATAAAGCAAACAAAGAAATTGTACACATGGGACTACAACCAAGAGAGTCATGGATAACAAATGACATTCTCAACCTGATTGTAGAAAGAAACAAAGCCAGAAAGATGAATACAGCCGAAGGACAAGAACAGTACAAAAGACTAACAAGTAAGGTGACTGAGGAATACAGAATGGCAAAGGAAAAGTGGATGGATGAAATATGCTAGGAAGTTGAAGATAATTTAAACAATGAAAGAACTGACATAGCATACAAAATGTTTACCACATTTACTCGAGACCCTAAAACCAAAAGCAAAGCAATAAGAGATAAAAATGGAGAACCACTGATTAGAAATAGAGACATAGAAATAAGATGGAAAGAGTTCCTGGAAGACCTCTGTGATCGAGGAAGCCTTGGAGGGCGAACATAAAGTAAAAGAGAATTTTTCGGGCCAGACTTACTAGAATTAGAATATAAAAGAGCTCTAAATGAGATCTCCAATGGAAAAGCAGTAGGGACAGATAAAATTCCAACTGAATTGCTAAAAAAGCAGGAGACAAAACAAGGAAAGAAAATGTTCAATATCATAAAAGCCGTCTATGAAGAAGGAAAAGATGTGGATCACTTTTTCCAAAGCAGGAAAATGGCATTACCGAAAAAAGGAAATGTGACAGTGTGAAAACTACTGAACCATCATTCTGCTTAGCCACGCATCCAAAATACTTTTAAACACAGAATTAAACCGAAAACTGAACTGTTTTTAAGCGAAGGTCAGTTTGGTTTTCGAAGTAGAAGAGGAACACGAGAAGACATCATAGCGCTATGCAAAATTGTAGATCGAAGAACAATCATATAAAAACACACACAGCTTTTATTGATCTAGAAAAAGCATTTTGACAGCGTTCTCTGGGAGAACGCTTTTCAGAGTCATGAAGAAGGCCCAGTTTGATTGAAGAGATCGACGAGCCATCAAAAAATAACATGAAAATCAAACAACAGAAATTAAATTTCAAAATAATGAGGAATAGCCAAGATAAGAAAAGGAGTTAGGTAGGGGTGTGCATTTTCACCATTAACTATTTAACTTGTACATGGAGGACGCTCCATAGAAAGGGAAGTGTAAAACCGAAGGAATAAACAAAGGAGTCTGGTGCAGTTCGTACGTTTTGCAAATGATATAGCAGCATTGGGAAAATGAAGAAGAATTGAAAAACACAATAGAATAATGGGAGAAGTTTTCTTAGACGGGTTCAAAATTAACACAAAAAAGACAAAAATAATAGTTGCCGGAAAAGAAAGTCAAAGTTGTTGGGTTTGTTGATAAAAACCAAGATAACAAAGAAATTGAACAAGTAAATTCAATTATGTATCTTGAAAGCAACATATATGAGGATGGCAAAAGTCATTTAGAAATAAAAAGAAGAATTGCAATAACGAAAGAAGCAGTTAGGAAAAATAAATAATTTATTGCAAGAAAGATAAACAAAGAAAAGAGGAAGAGATTCGTGAAAACCTATATATGGAGTATAATGCTGTTTGGATGTGAAACAGTCAATAACAGCAACAGACTCGAGTAGAATTGAAGCATCTGAGATATTTTGCTAGAGGACATTGATAAAAAATCAACTGGAGAAACAAACAGACGAATTCCTTATAGTAGCTGAGCGACAAAGAACAATAAAGAAAACTATAATAAAGAGGAAGATGCGGTTCCTAGGACATCTCTGTAGACAATGATTGGATAGTAAACATACTAGAAGAACAGCTTGAAGGGAAAAGAAGCAGAGGACGATCAAGAATCACACCACTCGATGACGTGCTCCGACTCTCAAGAATGAACTACGATGAAGCAAAACAAAACGCCCAAATTCGAGATGAGTGGAGAGATCTCTATGGCGACAGGGCTTGGCCCTAAGAATGATGATGATAGTATTATCTTTTAAAAAACAGCAGCAGATTATACACACGATTCCGACGAATTTCGTCTCTGCTATTATTGGAATGGTGCTTTGTCCACGTTGTAATTCAGGCTCAGGGTAGAGGTTACGTTTGCGACAAAAATGGACGCAAATGGTCTTGTCCGGTGAGAACCGGAAATAATTGGCTGTGGAGTTAATGGCTTGTTGCAGTTGTCTCTCAATAACACTCATGTTGCATAATTGACAACATATGCTGAAATCATCTACATAGAGTGCACTGTTTATAGTTGGAGGAAGTTGTTCGGTAATGGAGTTTACTTTAATGACAAAAAGCGTAACACTTAAGACAGATTCTTGCTGTACCCCTCCTCGACAAAAGGGCCGGAAAATGGTGGATCCTACTCGAACTTTGAAAAAACGGGAAGATAAAAAGTTAATAAAAACAGGAAGGTGGCCTCTAAGACCAAGGTTGTAAATATCTTTTAAAATACCAAATCTCCAAGTTGTGTTGTACGCTTTCGCCATATCAAATAAAATTGACATCGGGTGCTCTCTTTTAAAGAAAGCATCTTGAATAGATGTTTCCAGCCTAATTAAGTGGTCTAAAGTGGACCTGTTCCTTCGGAAGCCCCGCTGAGGGCAAGAGAAAACGTCATTCGATTCTAAGTACCATAAGAGACGAGCGTTGACCATTCTCTCCTAAGTTTTGCACAAGCAGCTAGTCAGATCAACAGGACGACAGTTTTTCGGATACTTTCCTGGCTTAGCAAAAGTAAGAATAGTTGCTTTGCGCCAGGTGTCTGGAAACTGCTCTTCAAGAAAGATTCTGTTGTACAGAAAGAGGAGAAGATCCTTGATTTTGGTGACAGGTGTTTGATCATTTCATAATGGATTTCATCTGGTCAAGCATCGGTAGCCTTTGTGAGGGCAAATGCTGTTTTCAGATTGTAGATAGTAAATGGCCCAGTATAAGGATGGGAATCCTCTGATCAACGACCGAATAGTAACCTGATAAAAGTTAAATATAGCAAACTGAGATCGGAACACGGAGCTCAAATGGATATAAACCAGATGTAACATGCAGATGAGGCGCCTGTGATTTAGTTCCTGCTTTATATTAATTTATAAATAGTTTTTAAACTGAATTGTTTTGCGAAATTTGTGTTTTACCATGTTCCTTAGATGATTGTAATACACAAAAGAGCTATGGGATCTTGCTTTGAAATCTGAGTTTATTGAAGATGAGTATGAAATATCAACAAAATAACACTGGGTTGGAGTTAACGAAGTTTTATTCGCCTAACTGAAGAATTGCCAGTGGATTTTGATAAGCTAACGTTTGCTCAGAGCATGGTTCTTCAAACTGGAAAATGGAATACCGTATCTCATCATTGTCAAAACTATGCATAAGATTTCTAGTCAGCAGCAGAAGGCCACTAATATATAGGATTAAAAAAAACGAGTCTCATTTTGTGAGAATTTAGGAGTTGTTTGTTTTATTTACCATTAGCCGCATTATTACTATTTAGAATTTAAGATTTCTACACAGGATGATCAACTAAAATTCGAATAATGGGCCAACCTTAATTTTAATCCTTGTTTTTGAAGTCTGCAGGTGCTCTTTCCTTTTCAAAGTAATCTCTTAGGTGAATATATTTGCAAGTTTATTTATACTTGAAAACTACACTTGACTATATTAGACTACACTTGAAATACTGTGTTCAAATATGGAGATCGCACAGAAAGAAAGACTTCTTGAAAGAGTCCAATGACGGGTAATTCGCCTGGTGAGATTGGCAAAAGGGCATCCATATAAGGAAAAACTTCAGATATGTGGGTTACAGAGTTTGGAAATTATCACCTTAGAAGAGAATTCATTTAGGTGTGTAAGGCTCTGAGAGGCATAAGCAAAATGAATGAGGACGAAATTTTCACGGTTATAAATGATTCTAGAACTAGGGGCCATAAATTAAAGTTACGGGGGGGCGGAGATGTAAGAAGTGTAAGACTGGATTGCAGGAAGTTTTATTTTAGCCAGCGAGTTATAAATTACTGGAATAAGTTATCTACATGGGTGGTAGAGGCTGACAGCTTGGTGAAATTCAAAGGTCATAAAGGAAATGCATAGGTTGTCCATTTCCTTTTCTCTTATTATTATTTTTTTTAATTTCTTCTTATTATTTTTAAAATTTTTCTTCCTTTTTTTTCTTCTTATTATTAATTTGTTTTTATTCTTAAAATTTTATTTATTTTTGTTATTTATTTTATTATTATTTTTTTGTCTGGTGCAGCATAAGCCGAAGGCTTCCTTGCACCATGTGGCCATTACTAATACTAAATACTAGATCAGAAATTGGCCACCTTTCTCACCATATGAGCTATTTTAAAAATAAACAAGGTCTCACGATCGACGTATCGCAACTTTTTTCAAAAGTTCATCTCTATTTCTTTTTTAAGAACTTGACTGTGTTTTTGTATAAACAAACACCAGAAAGCGAAATATTTAACATTAATATACAAACAAAATTTTAATACCCAGAAAAAGACTGATGTTAATATATTTGGCGAGGTGCTTGGGATTGTTCTTTACATCTATTATTATTTCTATGCTCCGCGATCAACAATTTTCCCACCTCCTAGTCTGGACGAAAGGCTTTTCCTCGATTCAACTTTTGCCAGAAAAATTTGCTACATTCGTACTTCCTCGTTGTGTTTGCATACTTTTAGCACATGAAAGGGGTGGGATTTCATGTATTCAACATTCGGTCTCTGTGCGAGGATGACAAACCTAACTGTTGAAAGACAACCACATTCGAAAGTAAAGGAACATTCCAAACATCTCAGATACACAAAAAAAAAAATGAAGTCTATGGTATCATTTCCATAAGAATGTTTACAGCCTTCTCTAAGTACCCCACGTGCCGTAGCATGTTTTGCGACTAGAAGACACTAGCAGCGGGAGCTCAATAACTTTTCCAAGAATAATCGATAAACAACGTTCATCCCTTTGGATGATCCGAGGTTGATTTTTAAATTAAAAAAATAATTTTAAATGCAATAAATACGTATGCATGGCTTCGCTACCAATTTACAAAAACATATTCAAACATCAACCATTGTCATTTTTAATTGCTTATCTCTTATCATGGCGAATGAGATTCAGTCTGAAGCCTTATAAAACTGATAGCATTCCTGCGTCCTTGCATGGCGTAATATCTGCATCATTGCTTTGTCGAAATTTCTTGTAATAAAAGCATTATTTAGCAACGCAGTTATCTGAAATCACTGAGACTTAATGTTCCATCTCTTAAGGTAAACCACGTAAACTATTCCTATGGAATTTCAAGAACTACTTTCCAGGCAATTCGAAGAATTGGAGAATTCCTTTGTGGATATGAAATGGCTACAGTTACCATTCCAAGGTGCAGCTCATTTCTCTTATTACGTGTACTGCCTATCGTGTCATTTGCTTTGGCAGAATTTCTGCATTCTATGAAACATCCAAATATGTTCTTTAATAGAAATAATGCTTCGGCATTTCTGTAACTGATTCGTTTTATTAAAGAAATTGTGAACGAATTTATAACAAGAGGATAAAGAACTACATGATACTGAAATTATACTGACTAAATTACCCTCTCAGTAAGGACCACAATAAAACAAAACTTTGACTTGAGGATATTTTCTCATTACGCCATTTCTTTTGTTAGAAAAATCTATTCAGCTATAATCACATAACAGGAAGCTCAAAATAGTAAGAGAGAGACAGATAGAACGAATCCTATAATTATGTGAAAGGAAGAATTGCAATATGACTTGCAGCAATCAGCCAATGACCAAAACAAATAATCTTTGGAAACAGAACTCGGAAATGAGATAGTTTATCATCTGTCCGATGTGCTTCTCTGTTGATTTGTAGCCGGGCTATTTCCTGAGTTGGTATCATAACTTTTGTTGCAAGCGTGTTCTTGATTTCGAAGACATTTATTGACACTGATGAAAGAGATTAAGATAAATGTCATCATATGACAGGAGTGCATCTTTCCGAAATCTTGCCACTGTATCTAAGGCTAATGCAGAACCTTCAGAAAGGAGAAATAGATTGCATTTCTTTTATTTTATTTTATTTATTTGTATAGCTGGTAGGTATAGGTTGTAGTAGCTAGCGTGTCAAAGTTAGTATTCCAGATTATGATTAAGTAAATCTTTTCTTATTCAACCGTTCCTGATCTTTACGATTTGGATGATCCGACTATACATAGGACACTTCACGTGAAGAATACGGCAGGTTTTCGCGTTTTCACTCTTATATGAAAAATGGCACCATTAATATTTAAAGAAACTAACTAGAAATACCCTAAAAGGTTCAAAACATGTGATAAGAAAGGAACAATCCATTATTTAGAGATACTTGTTAAAAAAAAACATATCGAAAACAATGGGAAATATTTTTATTCAAGAACTCATTCTTTCACAATAAAAATGACCTCAGAAACTCATCTACAACTGACTTTCAGTTCCAGATGTCCGTATGGATGTCAGAGCTGTTAAATATTTCACATGGTTGGGAAAACAGCTGGTTCAAAGACCTTCTTTCCAATTTTAGTTGTATAATATGTTCTGTTTTTCTGCGAAAAGTAGAGACTGGTATTTCGGTCACTGGGGAAGATAACCTGCTGAGATGAGCTGACAAGTGGAACTAACTGTAAGGCAACTACGAAGATGGTGCAAAATCCTCCTTCATGTGAGAGCAGTCTTCATGGTGCATCACCAAGAGAAACTCGTATAATCACACAGTATAGCGTGCGAAAGTCAGCTGTTAACAGAACTCCTAGGATATGAATTAGCTGAACTACCGGCACTAAATGAAACAAGTTTTACTCTCTGTAATGAGAATCAGTTTTGAACCGTCCGTTAACACGCGAGGTCACTCTACACGTTAATTAAACAAAAATAAACATGGACAAAAGAAAACAAGTTCCAGCTGATGGGAGTTTTGTTCATGATGAAAATACATTTTGTAGATACCGAAAGAGGAGAGGAAGTAACAACATTCTTTTTGATGTTTTGTGGCCGTTTTTACCACTCTATAGTAGAAACGGAAAAATGGTCAATTTATTCATCTCTACTGAATTACAAGTCTCTTTCCTTTGCTAGAAGAACCTAGTCGACCAACTCAAATAAATATAATATGAAGGACTCTCACGAAGAATTCCAATGAAAACTGCAAAATTTATATTAAACTTAACAGATATTTCAAAGGTTTGGATAAACAGTTTTTCAACACAATCTCCATTACGTTCTAAAAATTCCTCCAACGCCAGCCCAATGAGGATTTATCGAGAATAACTCTTTTTGCTGGTCTCGGACCCATTCATACTGCCATTAACCGTTTCTTGTGAGCAGTCCTTCGAACGTTGCACTCACTGGCGATAAATGATGAAAATCACTCTGAGCTAAGTTTGAGTACGTGTATAAAGTTGATGTCGCAGTTAAAATCAAAGCACCTGTAGCTGTAGTAGCAGTATCAGTACATGTTGAATTTCTCTTAGATTTTTGAAAAGCATATCGTAATGTGTTTAAGTCGTTACAATTTCACGAGACATGCAAAATAGACAAAAGATATTACCGATTGTGCCCCAGTATGATTTATTGATTTCTGTGGATGATGTGTTGACTTTTGTTTTGCCAGTATAGTTTAAGGAATTAATGTTCCGCAAAAATTGTATTAGTTTTTCTTTCACATTTGATACAATTTACGGTGATCTTGAATTCATGAATTATCATGATAATTCAAGGCGAGAAACAACCCGAACTTTTATTGAATACAACAATGTTTGAAGTTGCAAAACTATTTCGTAAATACCTTGTTTATGTATTACTCATAATTCAATTTTATAGCTTATTTACTGAAAAGGAATTAGTATGTCTTCTTCATGTATTTAGTTTCATCACTTTTTATTTTAGTAACAATTTTATTGTATTACAGTAGACAATGAACACGTATTGCGTTTTATTACGTGTAATTTATTAAAGATCGCGTCCCATAGGCAGGCATATAGTTAATTCAAGTAATTTCTATATACATGGAGTGAACCAAGACGACAGTTTTGTGTTTGAGTTTATTGCTGATGCTAAAGTTAATTAATAGTAATTTACTCAAATATGAAGTATTCACTGCAAAGTTTGTGCAGAAATATAACATGTTGAAACAAGTAACAGCAACTCAATAAGACGAAATATTGACAGCCAAGATTATCTGTACATTGGTCAAGTGCGGTCTGGATGTTATCATTTTACACAAACTTGTATAATGCAAAGGATATCGTCGAGTAGATCACGAAAATAAGGAAGATAACTTGTCTTTGCTATTGTAAAAAAACAATACATGAAACTTAGACCTGCTAATTTTCTCATTTCGGCCTTAAAGAGCAACACCACTCTTATATTGTACGACCACGAGTCATATGAAAACAAGATTTCGAGTGGCTAAATTAAAATTAAGCATTGATACCAATGTTAATTGGTATAATAGGCTGTCTCCTACGTTCAATAACAGAAATAACATTTTATTCGCAACACTATATTAGTGCAACATCGTATTTATTTACAGCAGGAGTCTCCACCAGAATTTCGTTATCGAATGTGAATGGTGAACATCGATAACAATATGTCATATCCACGAGCGTAGGAATAAGGAAATATATTGAGGCGAAAGATAAAAAAACTGCAGAGGTTGACCCTCACCAGTAACAAAAAAAGAAAGCTGTCGTATTAGGGACATTTCACAACCAATTCATCTACCCACGTGTTCTCCGGTTGATTTGCTTGTTTTGGTGGTTGAAAAACACGAGTTTCTGGAAGAAGGGAAAAAACCTTGCTATCCACACTTAAGACCGACTAAGTCAGTCACAGAATGAGTAAAGCCCAAAAGATTCCTCGCATCATTGATGAGATTCAAACCCGGGCTTGTTTTTCTTTTGTGAAGGACTGTAATTACAACTACTATCCTACCCGCGCGGACCCTCACCAGGTACAATCTCACAGTTGTCACAGAAGAAAATTTAAATGCAGACAAAAACATCAGAGCGAAACGGTGAACGAGGCGTGTGCTCTTTGGTGGCATCATCAACGTGGCCAAGGAGCTAGATACTGCCTACAATTATCATCCAGTACAGATTTCAGTACGGGAAAGTCTGCGCCAACGGGTTCCCAAGTTTTTCAATGTTGAAATTGAGTTCGCAGCAATTAACACAATATGAAGATGAAAAAAAATGTTTATCGGATCGCAAAGTGCCTATGGGTGAGACACAGAGCAGGCACTTACTTAGAAAGCGAGCGATGGAGCATACAAGGAATAAGCAGTAGTGTCACTACAACAGAAGAAATTCAAAAATATCTAAAGCTCTGTGAAAGTTATGCTCATTTCGTCCATCGACTTCCAGGGACTGCTTCACAATTTTATGTATAGAGGTGAATACTCAAAGTTTATCGGCGAATTTCCATCGAAAATAAGAGACTATACGTTTTTCTGACAGTGGAAGTTTATTACACGGCAGTGCATAATTAAACACATCTGAATACACAATGCCAACCATCCAAATTGCACTTGAAATAATTGAGCATTCTTTGTACAGGGAGAGGCTCAATTAACTTCACTTCGGATTTTTTTTTATTTATTGTACTAGGCTGTTCCTACCAACCTTTGGAAACTCCGCAACGCGGTCCCATCTAGCTTTCCCGGCAACCTCGAAACCTATGTGCAATGCTATACCACTGAACAATGTTGATGTAAAATTCTCAGATTCCCTCGTAGAGGGTTAATTCGTATTCAGTATAATGCAATACCATGAAGGTATCTGACATTATAAAGTCCCAACATAAGGTTGTGATGATCTTCAAGGATCACCGTATCATTTTCATGTTTAATAAAGAAGGAAAAATGACCTGGAGCAATGTCCATTTCATCAGACGATATTCTGATTTTCATTTGCCTCACTCTGACACGGTATAAGGATTTCTAGTCTGTGATAGTTGCTTTAAGAAAGTGTCGTTTGGAAAAATATATGGGATGGAACTGGGGCCAATATCATCGTCTGGATTATCCCGACTAGTTAACAGATTCGAAGAAACAGAACGCCTGATCTCATCCATAAATTGAAAGACCGTCAATAAGCAACTTTGTCTGCTACTGATGAGCAAATTGGTCGCTTTATTGACAAGACGAAACAACCAGTACTCGTACAGTTTTGCATCAGTCACACAGTTCAAGTAATAGGTGGTGATCACTATGAAATAGATTACACCTTACGAAATTCAGCATGTATAGAAATCGCTAATAATCGGTGGGCCTTTTCAGCGAAAATAACTGTTGCGCACGAAAAGAACTAGATGTTCGTCGTATCGTGGATAGACACAGGAGTGAACACCCTAAACACAACCACTGCATTTGGGAAACAGCCAGCCCATATGCCTATGTGGAATCGGCTCTCAGGCAACATAGGTAAGTATGGCGTAGTTTATCGCAACGTTCGCCACCGTGCCATTTTATTTTGAGCAGCGTTTTGCTAAATAAAAAAAAAAAAACTTCATGGTGACAGATCAACGGTATATCGACCATAACATCATATTTAACTTCGGGAAAGGAACTTAGTAAATATCACAACATTCAACCATCCAATATTGCCGACCAGTAAAAAGAATTGCTGATGTCAATCTTTGCTAGAGATCTACTTGGCAGACACTGTCCGCTGGAATGTCTCCTTTAAACACCAGTCTTCATTCCAGTTGATTTATCGTAATGGATCTACTGAATTCTCGTGTATACAGAGGTAAACCGACATCTTCACCACCATTGTTGGAAGATGCCACACGCCATGATATTGCAGCAGTTCCAATGGATATGTTATTTAAGCTGAGAACAAGATAACACCAAGCGTTTACACCCATAACTAGAGGTAATGCTCACGTCCAACAGTTTCCGCTATTTTAATTTTTTTTATGAACCATAGGTCTTACTGCTGTCACTCTGTTCATTAGCACCCTCATCCCTGGTTATATTTGGAACCAGAAACGTTGATTCCATAAAATAAAAAAATAATAATAAATACAATTTGTTTGTTGTTGTTCTAAAGGACGAATTACATTGAACTGCATCGATAACAACCCCGATGGGGCTAACAGTTTCCAATTATCGATTTTTAAGGTATTCCCGAATTTTAAAACACTGTATATCACAGCTTTAATTTAATATTAATTAAAATTACTCACCATTTTTAAAAAGAGGAAAAAGAAAGAAATGCCACGCGAATTGAATCATGAGTGTGTTGCTACTCGGGGAGGAGAATATCATTAATTCATTTATATTTATTCTAGAATATTTCAATTTATACCTTTCCTCTATTCGGCTTCATAGACAGTCACAGTCCACGAAGAAATCCAACTGCTGTTGGAATTGTCTAAACTCTGAAAATGCTCATCACTTCTTTTGCTTTGAGCATTAGTTATCAGCAAGTTAGTGTGATTTCTTTTTAGTATTTTTTCCGAAATTCTTAGCCATCACCCAAATTTAAATAGTTCGCATTTTTTTAAACAATTTTTAAATTTTGTTTTCAGTTGGAAGCCTTATGCTTCCTAGCACTTTCACTGAAACTCTCTTCGCTGGCTTACTTCTCATTAAAATGATATTAAGGCACATAAGAGAATCAAGTGTGTGTTTGCTGTACAATTACAGGATGCCACGCGATACTTGGGAACAAAAATTAAAGAAAACCGCCGCACAAAAAAGAGATTCTAGCTCTGCTACGAAGTTATCTTCATCACATCAGCTTAGTGTTTCCTTTCTTATATTCACGGCACCGTGCTCTATTCACTTTCTACTTATGTAAAATCCGAACAAGAGTTAGGCTCCATTTGGAATAGAGTAGAACATGTAGCAGTCTGTACCCGCCGGAGCGTGTGCCTCTTCCGACAGCTTGGTGGTAGATGGAGAGACTCGGGCTTGGGATATTTTCGGCACTCTATCTTCGCTGCATTCGCGGATATCTGATATTTCCTGAGTGTGGGGGTTCGAGCTTCTACCCGTGTGCTATGTAAATGACCATGAACTTTACATCCGTATACGATTTCGGGGGTGGGAAGAACATTTTTAGTGTATCCAGAAATATGAAACTGCTATGTGAAAGAAAAAATCAAGAAAGAGCAGCAGAAAGATGAGATACACGGGAATGTAGTAATAAAAATTCCAGCACTGCTTCATATGAAAGCCATTACGTAACTGAATTTTTATGGGGCAATACTTTCTTCCTACCGAAAAATACCTCTCGAGAAAAGAAAAGTACTGATAGAAAAGTTACTCAAGAAATTGTTTCCAGTTTTGAAAGCATCCAGTTTATTGGTAGTTTAAAACACACTACTTGGAAGGTTCATCCCTAATATAAACTATGGATTTTACTTGCATATAGGAAAGGATGGCAAGTACATAAATTGGTGTGATTTTTAACCTATTTTTCAAAACTATAAAATGAGCTTAGGAGATCATATATGTCCCCATTTGCTAATAAGTTTCGTGTTTACAGTCACATTCAGACAAAATTTATAATTTATGTGGAGAGGACTGATTTTATTTCGATCTGAAACTTTTAAGAAAAATATTGAGGCAATTTTCAGTATTTACCGAAAGAAATGCAAAGGAAACTCCACTAGTTTTAGAGCGTCTCGTTTCCTTAAGGATTTTGCTTTTTCTACTGTACTTCTGCATTCCAACTACAGTGTGGTCATAAAGTCTTTCACTGGTTTTAAATTTTGATAGCTAATGATATAGAAATAAGGAAACTATTTAGTAAAAAATATGAAAGTTCAAGTCTTAAAGTTTTATTCTTAATGCAGTTTTTAATTATCACACCAATATGGCCGCCATCATTGTTGACTGATTCTTGGTCTCCCAGATCATGATTTGTCATTAGCT
This sequence comes from Mastigoproctus giganteus, assembly GCF_048544385.1. Lineage (NCBI taxonomy): Eukaryota > Metazoa > Arthropoda > Arachnida > Uropygi > Thelyphonidae > Mastigoproctus > Mastigoproctus giganteus. The sequence goes on along the minus strand of NC_143581.1, from coordinate 109,333,656 downwards.
GATCCAATTTCTTTAAAATTTTTCATCCATCTACTTATTGACTTATGGGTTGCATTTTTTTTTTTTTATAATGAGTAGTAAACTTTCTTCTCACAGCTGCTATTGATATAAACTCTGCAAGTCAAAACACGCAGTTAACGTGTTTTTCATTTGTCGCCGTTTGGGGTCGCAAATTGATAAAATATAAATACAACAAAAAGATGAAATCAATTTATTTTGGTTCTTCGCGAACCTCTCTTTCCTTGATAGTAATCAAAACCCCGTGATGTAGGGATGGGGTCCCGACCCACTGAATCAACATTATATGACAAAAACACTTGTTATATTTAAGCGTTTCTCGTATGTATTTTATACAGAATCCAATGTTTTTCTGTAGTGTCAAATTAAGGAATTTATGTGATCTTTATGTTGATGGCAGAATGTCAGAACTTGGGACATCCTGCGAACTCTTAATCACTGATGAAGTCTAGAGATACTAAACGCAACTAGCCTCTGTGACTGAAACTTAGCAGCGTCATTTGATGATTTATCTGCTGATTTTAACGTGAGCGTAGAAAAGAATAAAAGATGGTTTGCAATTATTAATGACAAACTTAATGAGACTCCTGCCACAAACTGATGACTGAAAACCAAAGGTCGCAGTCTATAGTGCAGCTCCTAACAGAAACGAGTACACAATCTGTGCTGCAAGGAGTCCACACTAATCTCTAATGATAAGAATGTATCTTCATTACATAACACTGTTCATGCAATTAGCCTTGTCGACAAGCTAGTTTGCTTAATGTCACCATATGTACAACCTTAATCCTCCACATCGCATCATGCCACTCAAATTACCTCCATAATGCCAACTTACTCGTAATCCAGGAAATGACAAGTTAACAGATTAGTACTACTATTCTGTAGCTACAATTTTAGTCGGGCAATCCTTTACCTTTTCTTTTAAATCAAACTGATCAGCAAATACTGTAGATTGGCAGTGTGTTGGGTCAGTAATTGTACTAATCTGATAGGGCATGAAGTTCAGAGGTGCTACTTTAGGAGGAGAGATTCTTAACCATATTCCAGTTAAGATCTCGCAAAATTTTGCGTGGAAAGGCTATTATGTATCGATGTAATTTAACTTTTATAATCCATGAAGAGAAGTTTTCTATGATTTGATAATCTATGGTTGGCCTGTGATTGTCATGTTTCCATTTTTTTTCCTTTTTCGGGGTGCTTAAAATTTCTTAATAGCCATTTTTACTTTTAGAAGTACCAGCTAGAAAAGCAGTCGAATGCTCTGAGTGAGAGAGATATGTGACCGGTCGAAGAATTTTGAGCTTGTTGGAACGGATACGTTTTTTGGAAATGTTTATCGGTACTTTTAATTAACGTATTGAATTGTGCTTGACAAATAGTTTATTCACTAGTTTTAGGGAACTTCGTTGGCTTATTTTTAAATTTAGCCAGTGATTGTGCAAATTACAACATTATTCGTACCGCTATTGTATCGACGTTTTGGCGCGAATATCGCAACTAGCAGTGCAGTGGAATAGCAGGGTTCAATTGTGATAAATAAGTAGCTCTAATCCCTGGATGGGCATTTTATTATTAGTTATTTATTTTTGTTTTTAGTCAAGAAATTTTACTCTTTAGTAAGGATACAGCTAATTTTAAACAGCGTACTTGCCAGCATAACATATAACATAAAACTTGATAGTATAATACCGAATCAATGCATTTAGGCATCTATTAGCTTAGTGTAGTATTGTCAATTAATTAATTGTTTTTTATTAATTTTCTTTTTATTTAATTTTCTTTGTTAATCAATTAAATTTTATTTAAACGGAGACCATTCCCCAAACTAGAGCAGCAAAGCATTAAGCGGAGTGCTGTGACGCGGGGGAGAACCGAAGGGGACGATTCTCCTAGAAATCACGGCATTAAAAAAAAAAAAAAAAAAAAAGTGTAACTTGTACAATGTTCATCGAAATTTCTGGAACAGGAAATGATATAGCCAAGAGGATGTCGTTGTGTGTGTGTTCGGTGCAGAGATTGTGAAGAAATTGGGCCCCAACTCAGCGTTCTGATGGGCATTTATGAGTTAAAAGAGTAGAATAGATGCTCTCGAAGGAATTAAAATAGGGATTGGGGCAATCAAGCTCTCATCTGTTCAACTCAACGCCATAGCTCACACTCGTGCATCAGGCAACACAGTAGCAATCTGCAAGGCATAATTCGCTGGTCCCACAGGAAGTTGTTATTGTCAGGGAAATTGGAAATACACTGTGCAAGAAGAATAGATGGAACAGAACCAAGGTATGACTGTCAGGGGAAAAAGGGGTTGATGTTTTAGAGAAGATATCTTTTAAGGGCACAAAAGATGATATTGTACACGTTGGCACTAATGATATTAAGAGTAGGAGATCAGACGATTTGCTTAAGAAGTAATAATAAATAAATAAATATATATTCATTTATTGCAAATACAGCAAGCCCATCACAGCACATGGCTAGGGACAGATAATAATACAAAGGAAATAATAAGGTAATGGAATATATTTAGATAGCAGATTTCATATAGACATCAGTATTGACTACAAATTACAGTTATGTATTACAAAAGAATTTGCAGAACAGGACATCTACTGGGTTGGAGGCACGGTGCAGTTTTTATTTCTCTTTATTTTATTGGAGATTGACTCCTGTAGGCTTCAGCGTTGATTAACCTGTTGCAATCAATGTTGTGGTGATTTGTGAGGTGAAGGAATGCATTGGGGATTATTCTGTCCATTTGTTTGAGCCTGGAGAGGTTGGATTTTAATTGCTGGTTTCTTGAATTTTCCCTGTTGGGGGCAGCTATTATATTGGCTACGTTTGGTGCATCGCATGCAGAAGTGATTATCTAAGAACCCAATATTCTAGGGCAAGGAATTTCTTGAAGGTAACTTGAGGAGCACCAGACCAGATTTCGGAAGCATAGGACAGAATGGGAAAGACGCATCTTTGAACATGCTTATTGAGTATTTTGCTGTCTTGAATCGCTGCTGTTTCTTGATTGATTAACCATTTTGCTTTTTGAATTTTTTGAGCAACATATAAATAGTGGGCATTAAAGGAAATATTTTTAACAAAAACAACTCCAAGGTCTTTGTGAGCATAAACACTTGGGATTGGAAAATCTGCAATTTGTTTTCTATGTGGTTCGGTTATTTCTGAAGGGAGTAATTTGTGCAAATTTACTTGCATTTATAGTCAGATTAAGCTCTTTCAGATATTTGATGATTTCATAAATCTGTAAATTCGCATCGTTGATAACTTTTCGAATATCAATCACTGGCTTTGGAGATTATAAATAACTTTAATCATCGGCACTGTTGATTAAAGCGATTTAGGCTGTATTGAAAATAGGAAATAATCATTGTGTCAACAGGAAAATGATATTTTAGTATTTCAAAAGATTTTTGAGATCTATGTTGTCGAAAGCACCTTTGATGTCAAAGTAAAATACATCGCATTGTGCTTTATCTTGAAACGCAGTTTGGATGCGTACAATAGTGTCAGCTACGCTTGTTGTTGTGGAGCGCCCTCTAGGACCAAAATGCATATTGACAGGTGTATTAGCGAAGATTGCATGTTGAAGATATGGTAGCATAATTTTTTCAATAAATTTTTAGTAATTATTGACGAAACAGCATTTGGTCGATGGCCGGGATGGTTATTACTGCAAGAATTTTAGGAATCAGCGTAATCATGAAAGTTTTCCATTGTCATGGAAGGAATGGCTGGGAAATGGCACCTGGAAATGATATGCACTAACGAATCAATGATAGACAATCTATTAATAAACCCAGGGATGGCGTCAGGATCTTCACCAATATCAGGGCGTAATTGGTTAACCGCAAGCTGAACTGTATTCTTGTTCACAAGTTTGTTAATTAGCAGGGCTTGACCCAGAGACATAACATGTTGCACATTGTCTGCTTGTTCATATAAGAATTAAATGCTATAAATTGTTTTGTATACCTTCAGTGCAAATGTTAGGATTGCTTGTTTCCATTTTGCATCTTATCCATTCAAAAACTAGATCATGCTGTAAGGTAGCTGTTGTTTTTGTAGAAAGTGCTCTTTTATTGTGCTTTAGCGTGGACATAGCATAAGTTTTGTATGACTGAACTTTGAGTTAAAACATGGCTCTGCTCTGTTTTATATTTTGTGTGTGCGCTGATGAAGTGCCGTATTTCTTCCACTGTCTGTGGTATTTTTTGCTTCCTTTTAAAGTATGGTTTCAGGTGGGATTTGACTCAAGGTTTGGAGTGAGAAGATATTCTCACTCCAAAGGTAGGTAATGGTGGAAGTGGAAGAAGGTAGTGGTGGAGCACTAGGAGGTACGGATATAAGAGTGGCAGTTGACTGTTTTTTGGGTGGGCTTTTCTGAACTCAATAAATAGCGTGCAATCGGAGTGAATGACTCTCGAGGTGGTACGGTCATCTCAGTTTGTGTACTGATAGTGCACTTAGCAGAAACTTTCTGGGCATATGAAGGTTTCCCACTATTTACTGGTTGGATACGTTTTCTGGCCTCTGAGTAGGAAATATTCAGCTCCGTTTTTAATTTTTGGATTTCTTTTTCATCCTTCCACCGCTGACATGCTAAAGAGTAGGCCGGGTGCTCTCTTTGGCAATTGACATAGATCCGTTTTGAGGCTGAACATTCCTTGCTCTCGTGGTCTTTAGCACCACATCGAGCACAGGCAGGGTTACCACGATAAGCTTTTTGTGAGTGGCCGTATTTTTGGCATCCAAAACACCTCAGTGGGTTTGGAATGTAAATCCTCACTGGGCAGTTTAAATAGCCTGTCTTGATGGAACTTGGAGGCCGTGGGGTGTTGGAAGTGAGGATAAGAACTCCGGTAGGGATGAGATTCCCATCCTTTCATATCGATATTCTCTTGACAGCTGTCGCTCCTTGGTCTTTCAATTCAGAGCAGGTCTCTTCTTTAGAGATATGAAGAAGGTCCCACTCTGATATAACACCTCATGAAGAATTCAGCATTTTGTGGGGGTTACGGTGATAAGTGTTCCCCTATGGATGTAGAGTTCAGGATTTTTGCCACTTGTTTTGCGTTGGAAACTTCGACCAAAAGGTCGCCCAGAACGCAGTCGTTTAACGAATTTTGGTGATCCTGCAAACCCTTCTAATCCTTTCTGGATAAAGAAGGGTGACATATTTTCGATTGACTGCTCTCCGGTGGAATGGAGAATGAGAAAGAGTGGCGCCACTGATGGTGACATGTCCTCGGTTCTGGCTCTTTTAACGGAGGTATATTCCGTGATATCATTTCGATTAGGTAGGGGCCTTGTTAGGGCCCCAGAAGTTACTCATAGGAGTAAAATAAAAATTTCAGATACCCTAAGTACCTTACCCATCACGGAACCCTACGAGGGGACGCCCACTCGTGAACTAGCAGATACTGCGTACACGAATGGGACGCCAAGTTCGCTCAGGAGCATCATACCCACGTTTCCAATAAGCCTTGATCTCGTCCCAGGACCAAAGGGAGGGAGACTTACTGGAACGCAGTTGACCCTAGCAGTAAGAATCACCCGCCGATTGATCCCAGTCGGGCCGGTCCGGGACCACCCATTTTGTCGAAGCAGAGGCCAAAGTGGTGTCATGGCTGGGCCCCTCAACCGCCAGGATCCCCCCCCTTTCCGAGTTTCCACGGGTCGCGGCGCACAGCTGCACACGCCGGATTCCAATGATGTAACCCTGGAACCAAGGTATGGGCGTTGGATCCCAGTGATGCTAATCTGGAAGACCAGCAGCATCACTAGGAGGTCCCCTCACAACGTACACGTGCCGATGCCGAGGGGACTGCAACTGCAGAAGCCTGATGAACAGAAGAGTGAGGCATCGGAGGGCTTTCGATCCTAGCCTTTAGTTCGATAAGCAAGTGGTAGACTTTACATTGCTGATCTTCTATTCGAAAAAGATGCTGTTTAATATATTCATTTTCTCTAAATTGCTTCCTCAGCAGGGAAGCAAATGAACAATTTGTTTCAGGGAAGCAAATGAACAATCATTCTTTGCGGCTGTTGAAGGCAGGGGAAACGGATAGGGACAGATCTGAGGGCTTAGGAGACTATAGTATATTGGCGGAGCGAGATGCAGGATGGTCAGAGTTAAGAAGGAAATCAGCATTTATTGGGGTATCCCGGCAGTTCAGCTGATGCTGACTAGGAGAATAAATTTGCACTTCCCTTGTTAGCACTTTTGCAAGAAGGTCATCTGAAATTGATTTTTAAATGACTTGATTTAGAAAAGTTCTTTATTAATGAACACGCATCACAAAAAACCTATTAGAAACTGCATTGCAGATAACCCAATTCTGTACTGTTTTTTGACATACATTGCATGACACCGCTTCCTTAGATGGCATGCTGAAGAGTTGAGAATGTCATTAACACCTAGGCTGTCCCCTCCCCTACTGTGCAATGTTGAGAAAAAGTTGAGTTAGGACTACATTTGAAAGTGTCCTGGCAGTTCTGCCCAGACACGATAGGAGGGAATATATGTTCAGAGCCTTATCAATCAATTCGGCTTTCAGATTGTGCAAGACACATGGGGGTAGAATTTTTCTCAGTGTGGTCTATATTTGTTAATATGAGACTGGATTGGATACACTTGAGTAGAAATGGTGCAAGAATATTTGCTGATGCTATCGAGGCAGTGATAACTGGGTTAGAAAACTGGAAACTTCTAGGGAAACTGGTAGCCGCAGGCACAGGTGAATGTGATCCTTGCACTGCTTCTATTGAAAAATGCAGCAGCCTGGAAATCAAGGTGTTGGGCATTTCACGCCCTGCTGCTGTGGGTCGCCGTGGAACATGAAAATACAAACATGGGCAGTGTAACTAAGGTAACTGCTAATACATGGGCAGTGTACAAGGGTAACTAAGAGTAATAATGTGCATATATATTCGCATGTACTCTAATGCACTGTAAATAAACTTGATGAATTTGAAGTACTGATTAAGTCATCAAATGCATCAAATGCTAAATTTGGATATGGGGAGTACAATGTATACAATGGATAGACAGAATAGGAGGGGTTATACTCTTAGTTAAAAATGATATCAAATCTAAGGCAGTACATCCAGTTGACCGTTATGAGTATACCAAACAGATATACAGGGAACGAGTGAGCCAGTAAATCAGAATGTCTTCTAATAGGGATTTTAACTTTCCAGATATTGACTGGAATTTGTGGGTTTGTCACTCACACTAGCAAGAATTTTAGATTTCTTGGATGAGTGTTTTCTACAGCAGCATGTTGGAGAGGCAACAAGAGGAAGCAGTACTATTGATCTGGTTATCAGAGTGATAGTTCATGCATTAAGAATCTGCAGGTAAAATACCCACTGAGTGACAGCGATCACAGTGTACTAATGTGGAATTTAATTAAAGACAACTACTGTCAAGGATAAAGAGAAAGGCTTCTGCTTTTGTAAAGGTGACTACAGTGGTCCCACAGTTTTTAAATTCTATGCAGTAGGACCAGCTGATGTTACCAACAGCAAATTATAAACGGGAAGCAATCAGGGAAATAATTAGAGAAGTTACTGGGCTTTTCATACCAACGAAGAAATACTGTTCAAAGCTTAGACCTAAATGAATGTCGGATGAACTACTGAGATATGTGGCAGAATAGAAAAGTGCATGGGATGCTTATAAATTATCAGATGATTCAGAAGATAAAATATTATAGATAAAAATTAATCTGTAATAAAGTCATAAAGGAGGTTTGATAAATTAAGGCAGACTATGAGAATTCTCTGGCAGGGCATGCAAATAAAAGCAGCAAAGACTCCTATGCTTATTAGCATTAGTAGAGGCATACGATGTAAGAAGAAGAACCTTATGCAGCATCAGCAAAAAAAAAAAACTCCCATTTCACCCCTCCATTCATTCAAAATTCCTATCTAGCTCAGCCTTAAATTTACTTAGGCTATCAACTTCCACAACGAGAGATGGAAATCTGTTCCACCAATCAACTACCCGCTGGTAAAAAGCAAACTTCCACACATCTATTCTACAACTGTCTTTCCTCAATTTGAATCTAATGCCCTCTCAAGTTCTTAATCTGAGCAAGAGGAAGAATCCCATCAGCATTGAGCTTGCTCAACCCATTCAAGGCCTTATACACCTCAATCAGATCATCTCGTAGGTCCCTAGTCGTTACAATTTGCAGAACTTAAGCCTTTCTTCATAAGCGCACACCTTTGTTCCCTTCACTTGTCTTGTTGTCCTTCTCTGTACTTGTTCAATCAACTTTACGTCCTTCCTAAAAGAAGGCTTCCAGACCTGTACATAGTACTCAAGGTATGCCCTGACCATTGCCTTGTACAACGGGATAATCACCTCCCTGTCCCTTCTAGCAAAATTCCTATATATTATTAAAAAGACTCCATGGCCTGCCTGGACACCCGTCTGCAGTACTCAGCGACGTTTCACTTGTGTTATTGCTACCCATATGCAATACTTTGCATTTGTAAATGTTAAACTTTAGTTGCCATTTTTCAGCTCATTTGCCCAACTTGTCTAGATCCAGTTGGAGTAGCATACTGTCGTTAACAACCTTGCAACCCATTATATGAGCAAGCTGAATCCTGATGGGATTCTTCCTTTTGCTCAGATTAAGAACCTGAGGGGGCATAGATTCAAATTGAGGAAAGACAGTTGTAGAATAGATGTGCGGAAATTTGCCTTTAGCCAGCGGGTGGTTGGTTGGTTGGTGCAAGAGACTTTGTTGTGGAAGTTGATAGCCTAAATAAATTTAAAGCTGAGCTGGACGGGCATTTGGAACGAATGGATGGGTGAAATGGGAGGTTTTTTTTTATTTTTTAATTGATGCTGCATAAGCTTGCTTTCTTGCATCGTATGCCTCTACTAATTCTATAATTCTAATATCATCTGCAAACCTGAACATTAAGCCTGATATACTTTCATCAATATAATTGATGAATACACAAAACAACAATGGGCCCAGCACCGAACCCTGGGGAACTTCACTAATAACATTCGTCCAAGAAGAGCAGTGTCCATTGATTGCCACTCTCTGTCATCTCCCACTCAACCATCCCTTTATCCATTGTAGAAACTTACCCTTAATACCCCTATAATTTGTACAGCAGTCTTCCATGTGCAATAGTATCAAAAGCTTTCCTGAAATCCAAGTATATGATATCAAAATTATTTTTTGCATTCAGTTCCTTTGTGACCACATCGTGGTATCCAATCAAATTGGTCAGACAAGACCTCCCTTTAACAAACCCATGCTGTTTCTTAACTATTACTGAAGTCTTGTGTTCGATATAAAAGGAATGAATCACATTGGGCTATTTGATATCAGTAGGTTAGCCGTTGATGACCCAGTTCGGGTTACTGACAAATTGAATAGGTATTTTGCATCTACATTCATACATGAGGAATTATTTAAGGGAGGGAATGCCAGAAGTTAATCAAACTACAATATGGAGCTAAATGATTTTATGTGAGAATGACTGTTATGAAAGAAACGTGGAAGAGAAATTGTTGATGCTGAACATAAAAAAAAAAGGCAGCAAAGGAGGTAAAGCAAGCCTTTAACCATAATTATGAGAGCATCTTTGGATTCAGGGAAGCCTCTATGGACTGGAGATATGCGAATATATCCCCAATTCATAAAGGTGATCAGAATGTTACAAGACTAATTACAGACCTGTTAGCTTAACATCTGTTCCAGGGAAAATGATGCAGTGACTGGTTAAAGAAATAAAGCAGAACCATCTGGACAGGAATAAGGAGGCAATTATTCCTTTGTACAAGGTCATGATTAGACCACATCCTGAGTATTGTACAGAGGTCTGGAGGCCACACCATAGGAATAAGAATGTGCATCTGCTGGAAAGGGTGCGAGGTCACAGTAAGATTGGTAAAAAAAAACAAAATGGTAATCTTACCCAGAAAAGCTTCAGTTCTGCAAATTGCAGCTTCTGGAGACTAGACATCTGCTGGCTGATATGATTGAGGTGTTTAAGGCTTTGAATGGTTTGAGCAAATTCAATGCTGATGGGATTCTTCCGCTTGCTCATCTGGGGGGGGGGACAAAATTGAAGAAGGATGTTGCAGAATAGATGTATGGAAGTTTTCCCTCAGCCAGCGGGTGGCTGATTGTTGGAACAAACTTCCATCTCTTGTGCAATTGGTTAGCTTGAATAAATTGTTCATCGTTCATTCAGAATCACTGTTCTTACAGCGGATCCAGATATAATCTCAAGAAAAATCACTGCAGGAGTTCCCCAAGGGGGAGTCCTCTCCGGAGCATTATTTACTGCAGTCATTATTTCATTTGTTCAAGAGAAAGAAGACATAATCTGCTATGCTGACGATATTAAGCTACACACCCAGATTAACCCGGGCGAACATATCTCAAAAATTAATGAAAAGATCAATCGAAAGCTACACGACTTAGAATCCTATCTCCATCAATTTGGACTACTTATTAATCCCTGCAAAATCAGCCCAAATTGTCTTTTCGTTGAAGCATCAACCCACTGAAATCCAAGCTTCTCTAGATGGAATTCTCCTTCCAGTGGTAAATAGACATACAGACTTGGGAGTAGTTTTCGATTGCAAACTGACCTTCAAGCCCCACATTGACAAGCTCATAACAAAATTCTGCAAAATGCGGTGCATTACCAAACAACAACTACTCCACATTAAGGATCTGGATGTGACTCGGCGGTACGTATACACCTCTGTATACTCCGTCGTGTTATACGCCTCAGAAATATGGGCATCTGCAGGCCCCACGAATATCAAGCGTGTGTACTCCTCCGAATACTGGCTCCTTCGTTGGATCACACATAAACATCATCGTCCACCCCAGCAAAAAAGAGCAAAGAATGCGGTTGCGATGGCAACCCGCACTGAACTTTGCCCGACTGCCAAATCTTATAATGGAAAGACGCCTCACCCTAACTGTCAAAATGACCACTGGAATAATCTCGGAGCCAAACATATGGGAACTGTGCAGCCGGAGAATCCCTCAACCCGGACTGTGGTCAGCTCCAACAATTATAGCCAACCATAATAGACTAACCCTTAGCGACCAATTTCTCCCCAAGCAGATGCTTATCACAGTCCAAGCAATCGAAGGCGACCTCTACAAATTTGTCAAGGATCGCAAATACCGGAGAGAGATCCTTAATGACCTAAACTCAACCAGACAAACTACACAGTAATGTCGCAGTATAATAAATTTAAAAAGGATGTCTGTATAATATTGTATATAATGTCAAAAATACTGTATAATATTTTTATGAATATTGTGAATAATTTAACTGAAACTTATTATGTAGTTATCCCTGGGGGATGAACCCGAACTTCGATGTGGGCATCGTCCTCAAGGCCTTTGTCCACCAGCCAATGTGAAGCCCCTGGCATTCCTGCCGTGAAGGGTAAATTGTATACATCCTTTTGTACACAATAAAGATTATATATATATATATATATATATATATATATATATATATATATATATATATATATATATTCAAGGAAGAACTAGAAGAATTATTGGAGGGGATGTACAGGTGATATGGGAAGGTCTTTTTTTTTTGTTGTTACTGTAAACTTGCTTTCTTGCATCAAACCACTACTACTAATCAAATCGATTCGGCGCCGTTGAAATATCACGTACACAAATTATTTAAGTGGCACTCTATTGTCATTCCGCGCGTGAAGTCAGTGAACTCCGTCGATCGCGGAATCTTGCATTGACAATCATCCTACTGTCTCGTCGAAAGCCTACAGGCATATTTATAGTTGCATCTGACATGTGGTGCTTGGATAAGACGTGAGCTATTAATGGAGGGTTATCCGGCTGTCAAAATGATAGGATAGTGTATGTTTGTAAGAATATCTAAACTCATCTGACCTTATGTGGTCGTCCTGGAGTATAAACAGAAAATTTATTTGCAATTTAAAACGGTTGCACGTATGTTTGTTTTCAACTTTTAATTATGCACATTTTAAGTGAGTGTGATACCGTAAGGTATATTTTAATAAAAATAAAAATTAACAAAAATAAAACTAACATAATTTAACACGCAGCACAGCGTATTGACATCTCACGACCTCAAGTTTCCGCGCTGCTTATTCGAAATCAATCACACGAAAAAAAAAAAAAAAAAAAAAAAAAAAAAAAGCAGTAACTTTCGTAATTTTCGAAGAAGGCGAAGTCACGAAGAATACTTTTTTAGCGACGTTACGAATTATGAAAGAACAGCCAATCACTGCCAATTTCTTTTTAATTTTGTAAGTGCTTGTAAGGTAGCGCCTGTAAGTTGGTTGAATTAATATCAGACTTAAAAAAGTAGACAATATTGTTGCGAATCGATATCGAGACATGAGTCCTAGGACGAGAGAGACACCATTTCGCAGCTGCACTCCGCTAGTATTTAGAGGTGTGATTTTGTTTTTTTATTCCGGTTTTAGGAATCTGGGATTCTTAAAACCGAAATTAAAAACAAAATATTCCAAAATTATTAAGTCCGGTGGAGAATTCTTGGGCAGTAAAAAATCGTTCAAGATAGCAACCGGCTATATACACTCTGAACAGCCTCCGCCGCCGAGTGGTCAGGAGTGGGAGTGAACACGCTCTTCGAGTAGACCGGGGTTCAAGCCCCTTGCTGCTAAATATGGTCGATCTGCCAACCCTCACTGAACCAGCGTGGCAGATTATGGTCCATTTTACTCAACATGAACCGTTGAGGAGGCTTCCATTATGCAGTGGATTGATAATGGCTGTAGTTTACCTTTACTTTTTATATATAATCAGTGATCACTGAATTGTGACCAACTACCTAATATCGCGCTGGCCCACTGTTCACACGGATTAACAGCCGCTATTCGCCTAGACATTGACTCCATTAAAGATCTGAAGATGTTTGTAGGGATCTGCAGCCATCCCGATTTACACATCGGAATAGATGATGGTTGCGTGTAAATAAGCGTCACTTTCCAATTCCAAACGCCGACCGGGCTAGCCGGGTGGGTAAAGTGCCTGCCTGGCAACCCAAAGGTCGCGGATTCGAATCCCGCCTCGGGCTTGGATCAGAGTAATGCAAAAACCTTGGGAGGTGCATTATGGCCACAGAAGCCGATGCGCCAACAACTAACTAAAACAAACCATTCCAAACATCATTCCACAGGTGTTCACAATTGGAATGAGGTCAGGATAATTTGGAGGCCAATCAAATTGGGTGATATCTTCACTGTGTTGCTCAAACCACTCGTGCCACACTTTATCACTTACACGACCAGATGCAAATTACCACTTCTCTAGCGAACAAAGCTGTTTGCCTTTTTTTTTTTTTAACTGTGAGCATGCAGTATAATGCATAACTGATGGGGTAGGGTCAAAATTCAGTGACCATTGAATTTGTTAGCACACCGATGAGTTCATGATTCCAAGTGTAACCCTTAGCAGCGAAGCAATCATGTGTGCAAGTAGACAACTTATACACATTGCTGCTTCGAAACAATCTAGTAACAAATTTTATAAATAAACGGTTTTGAAGAGATGAGTATCGTTTGATTTCGGGGACTCTATACAATTCATCTTTCAAATTTGTTCAACTTGTGTGCCACAGTAACTTTCTCAAATTTTCCTGATAATCGGATATCCAAATATTTACATACATCAAATCAGACTTCCCATAGTCTAGTAACATGCGCATTAAGAAGGATACACGCATTTAAAAAAAATAATTAAGTGCATAAATCGTCCAATATCGACGAAATTTTAATAACACTGGACTTCCATGAGTCTCCACAATAACAACAAAGTATTCGTAGCTGAATAATAATTATCACTACAACAGATGAAAACAAAGAAAAATTAAAAACAGAAAAAAAGAAACAAAGAAATGAGAAAGACATCCCCCAAGAATAATTAATTTTCACCACTCCGAACTATAATGCTAATGAACAGGACAGCGCAAGAGTATCGCACTTTTGTGTGAGTTTACGTCACGTACAAAGGTTTAATTGAAGCCTTCATCTCCAAATAGTTGTTTCAGCTGCTTATTATCAAGGGTAGTCATTTGACGTAATTCATTAACAAACGATGGAATGAATTCCACCAATTAGCGTTTACGTAAACAAACACTGTCTAAATTAGTCGCAGAGTTACAAAGCCAACTGTTTTCCTGCTTAGTTAGAAAAGGAAACAATTAATCTGTATTGATTTATGGCAGCGTTATTCTTCCTCAATAATTCTACTATGAAGTGCACCCAACTAAGCCTTAAAAGGCTAATTTAATGAAATTATCTAATTCTCCGAACACCAACAATAGACAGTCTTCTAATTCGAAGCAGAATTCTAAAACCTCCCTTTAGAGTAGACTATTTCTAAATTATAATTAGTCTCTTTCATCAGATCACCAGTTACACTAATATTTACAGCAATTAGCTGCTCGGTATCGTTCCATTCTGAGGTACGTCATTAATCGAATACAGTCATTTGCATAAATGATAAAAGGTAAGAACAGGCGAATCAGTAAAGTTTGGAGATAAATTTAGAAACACAAGACAATGTGACATACAACTCAAATATAGAGTATCTAGTTGATTATATAGTAGAGTATACACTGTGTTACCAGAAGTATTGGAAGAATAAGCGAATGAAACGGTTTACAGAACAGATTTGCGTAAATTTCAATATCCCCTTTATCCAGTATGACAGCATTTGCCACAAATTTAAAATCTTTTCAGACAGCAAAACCTTAAATGGAATCATAGATGGAAATGAATGTTCTCCATTCTTATGTCAGAAGAAAGATTTTAAATTGCGAAAGTGATGGTGGCCTCAATAGACAAACTCTTGTACGCCTTTTCAAGTTTGCTCACAGTGGTTTCGTTTTTGAAAAGAGAACATTATCCAACTATGGAACTAGCTTAAAAAAAAAACGAACACTTTTCTTTTTCCAGGAATGAGAGTGTCAAGTACTTTAGAGTTGTCTTGGAGTCATCTGGGTCATTCCATAAGTATATCTGCAACGATACCCATTTTGCATTGAAATGGCAGGTTTTATTATAAAGTATGGATGAAATTTACGTCGGACAGTACACTTCTACTGTACTCATTTCCAGTAATACGCAAGCTCAAAGAAGATTCGACAAAACAATCCCCTTTTTCATCAGGATACCTCCACAAAATAAAATCTTTACGTCCAGACATATCTACGAGAATAAAACATTGCCTAGCGAGATTCATCACTCCACAGCACCTTCCGCCAAAGTTCAAGTGTCCACAAACTTCGGAATCAGCATCATTCAAAACGTCATTTTGTCATTGGGCTTATGCATAGCTGCATCCCAAATGAACACAAAACTATGCAGCTGCCTACTGCTAATTGATGTGCTGATGGATATTTCTGTGACCTATTGGACCTGATGTGTAATGCCTTCCCCAGTGAGGTATAGTTTGTGCGATTTACAATTCGTGTTCCGTTTGAGAGAACACACGACCAGATGCAAATTACTACTTCTCTAGCGTAAGAAGCCGATTGAATACAACATACCTTTATTTCATTACAAGGTCACCTATGGGTTTCCATTTTTGAATTAAAACCGCCGCAGTGGATTTTGGGAGGTTCAGAAGAGTCTCAGTTTCGCGTAAAAAGTTATTAATGTGGTATCAGCCACTATCTCACATTGAAATATTCTGATCCATAATGAATACTGGCTTATAACGCACTGCCACGCAGGTAGAAACAAGATTTATGATGGCATGTCTGTTCCAATACGCATTGTGCGGCGAACCTCTGGCGCAGTGAAATATATTCGTGGAGGAGTAACCGAATACATTTGGTCATAAAGCGTATCATGGCGCTTGATTCGGAATAATTAACCGATGTCGAGCATTTGATCAAATTCATGACATTCTGTCGTTTCGAATATCAACTATGTAATAATGCATATCGTTCAGCTTTTAATTAAATGATAAAGATAGGTTTTCTGTAATAATTTTATGTAAGATGGGATGTTTATGGTCATAACAATCGGCATTCAAATTAATTAGTGATTGTACGCCATGTCTCTTTAAGAGGCGACGTAAGACGAGGCAAGAAAAAGCGTACACAGATTTCACTATTTTCAAGGCAATAAAAAGATTTTTCACCCAAGATCTTTCACATTTAAAAAACATTAATAATCACTGTTTTATAGCTCGAGCCTTTTATAATTCTAGTCACATTTGGCGTTAATAGGCGATACAGTATATTATAGAACACCTAATCGAGTTTTTCCTAATTCGTGGCACGTTAAAGTGCTGGGGAACAGTGGTTGGGAAACCTTTCAGATAAACATTATTGATATGCCGTTCTCTTTAGAAATGTTAGGCATCTAAATAAACTTTTTTTTGTATCTTTTGTTGCTATTTTACAGCTATGCAATAAAATGTTTCATATAATTAATTAACAAATGATCAGCATTTATTGCTTAAATTTGTTCATTTAAATCGTTTCATGGAAGTGATATGTATTACTGCCAAATAAGGCAACACGTATGTACAAATGTGCATTATAAGAGTATTTGTTATTCACTCAAAAGCGCGTTGGGGGGGGAGGTATGGAGGATAATAAATAAGTGATTTTCTTGCATATCATACAAGCTATATATAAATAAAAATTATATCTTTTAGTTTTATATCACCTATTTAGTGACTTGATCTGAGTGGCCAAAAGAGCAGATGACTGGTATAAAAGTGGTTTTACAGAATCGCCAGTATCTGCTAAAATGTCAGCGCATGCGTGGATTAATTGTGTAACAACAACTCCGGTATAAATGAGTAAACTGCGCAGCTCATGCAGTCAGTAAGGTCGAGTACTTGAACTGAGAAAAACTGTTGTGATTTATCCAATAAAATGAGCATCATCCCTTATCGTATAATAGGGAAGTGCAGGTAACTGCGTATTCCTTGTCAAGCTCAAGATTAAAATCGGAAAAGGTCTTACAAGAGGTTTTTTTGTTGGAATTCCTAAAATGATATTAAGGGATACAAATTATATGGATTACTAGACGAGGCAAAAAAAAAGTGTGGGATATTTCATTTCTCAACAATTAACACGTTTGTCACCCGAATTAATGATAAAATGTTTCTCCAAAGAAAATTAAAAATTTTCTCGTCCACTTTTAATTTTGTTGATCATCTTCAGCTGTTAACCATGAGCTCATTAACGGACTTCAGCAGCCAAACCAAGCATGAAATAAATAAGGTCTTCTGCATTTGCCGTTTTCAATTAGCAATGGCCACCACATCACTCAGAAGTTATGACCAAAGAATGCAGTTCATTTATGGCATGGGCAACAGAGACTCATTACTCAGTTCAATAAATTTGTACATTCATTTAGAACATTTCGCAACTGCTCATTTTATGTGACTGTGCATCGTGGATAATGTATATCGTGAATTCCTTGACGTAACAAAGATTTTTCTACTAATGAGAAGTGCAGTACGTAACCAACTTTCCCTTGCCAATTTTAATGCTTGTGAAGTGTCGGATTTCTGCTTTAAACGGAGTCATTTGAGTGCCAGAAAACTTAACGTCGCACACTTATTTGAACGTAACAGGCAAAGTCCAAAAGAAACAAAATTATCCTCAGAACATAGGTTTATTAGAGGCTGTAAACTGCCGTAATATACTTCTAGACTACATTCAGTAATGAAAAGCAACCTCTTTAAGACTAATATCACAATAACAATTATTGTCGTTCATACAGTGGAAAAACAACAGTAATAACTAAGCTGACACACAGTTTCGCTTAGCGAAATCTAACCAGAAGTAGTAAAATTAAATAATTTATTAATTAAATTATTTTTGCTGTGCTCAACAGCACAGCAAAAATTTACCTCGCATCAAAACAACTTGGATTTAAAATTTTAACTTACCTGCATTCTTCTTCCGAAACACTTTAAATCATGACATCAGTGTCCTGACAGTTTCGTATCGCAGCATGGACGAGCGCAGACCACTGGAGGGAAAAATCTCTTGGATGAAGTCTCCCTTCTTCCCGCTTTGAAAGAGGGAGGTGGGGCTAGCCAAAAATGAACCGTAAAACACTCATTGCAAAGTTATCACTGTTGATGGACAGGTTGAAGATGTCACGAAGATGTATTTGAACGGGAACACAAGAAACCACACTAGGAAACATCATTGAATAACAGACCACGGTCAGAATCATAAACAGCGTTAGAAAAAACGGGACAGTAGGAAAAAAAATAATGTTCGTGGAAATCCATTGAAGACAAAACAGAAAGAATAGTATTATTACCAGAAGTTCGTTCTAGAAGATAAAAAAAAAAAATGCACACTTTTAAACGTCTTACAAGGTACAGAAAAACGGCAATAATTTCGTGGAATTGGTAGCACTAGTTAAGAAATCAAGAAACCTTCATTACTGCTCTTCACTCGCACAGAATAATCAGCAACTAACTAAACTTGCACACAGCCCCCCCTTTCGCAGATTGTTGCGGGCTGCCTTTGTATACAAAATATTATAATTACATGACGCATAAATGCACTGCCGAAATGTTACCATACGTTTAACTATAGAAATTTAAGGTATATGTCAAACACCTTAATTTATTTAATAAAATTAACTATTTAAGACATACCAGGGTGAAGATATTTTTCTAGGTTTTTAGGTTCTCGCCTTCAGTACTGTATAAAAACGACCTGAGATAAAAAGTAATTTGCTGCAAAGTGGCCACTAGGCTGATAGTGATAACTGCGTGTCACAAATGCGATTGCATAACTGCACTTAAATACGCATTCCACTTTAATTTCAGACTGGTACGAATCCATCATACATATATATATATCTTGTAATATATACTTATATCTTGTAATGTCTTTAAACTGTCCTACACTCTTTATTTTTATTTCTCCGAAATTATCAGGGCAATCCGAGGACGTAGGAGAAACTATTTCTTATCTATACCACTATTTTTCGCCTTTGTGGAGTTCAGGTTCTATTATTTCTACTCCTTTAGTTTTTCTTCTTACTATCGAAGTTTGCAGATGATAGAAAGTTGGCAGGGTTGTTAATGACAGTAATGGCAGTGTGCTACTGCAACAGGATCTAGATAATTTGGGCAGATGGGCTAAGAAGTGGCAACTGAAGTTTAACCTTGACAAATGCAAAGTACTGCATATGGGTAGAAGTAACCCCAGAGAAACGTACCAACTCTGTGGTACTACACTTAAGGTGGTAGAAAATGAAAAAGACCTGGGAGTAATTGTGCAGGCAGATATGAAGTTTTCTGAGCAATGCAGACAGGCTGCCAGGGCAGGTCATGGGGTTTTGTCAATGATATATAGGAATTTCGCTAGCAGGGAAAAGGAGGTGACTATCCCTCTGTATAAGGCAATGGTCAGGCCACGCCTTGAGTACTGCGTACAGGTCTGGAGGCCTCATTTTAGGAAGGATGTAGATTTGCTTGAGCGTGTACAGAGAAGGGCAACAAGATTGGTGAGGGGAATGAAGGGATCCTCTTGCCAAGAGAGGCTTAAGTTCTGCAAATTGCAGTGGCTGGAGACTAGGCACCTGCGCGGTGATCTGATTGAGGTGTATAAGGCCTTGAATGGGTTGAGCACACTGAATTCTGATGGGATCCTTCCACGTGTTCAGATTACGAACCTAAGGGGGCATAAATTCAAATGAAGAAAGGACAGATGTAGAATAGATGTGCGGAAATTTGCCTTTAGCCAGCGGGTGGTTAATTGCTGGAACAAACTTCCATCTGTCGTTGTGGAAGTTGATAGGTTGAATAAATTTAAGGAGGAACTGGACAGGCATTTGGAGGGAATGGTGTGATTTTTTTTTTTTTTTGGCTGATGCTGCATAAGCTCATACATTTGCTTTCTTGCATCACATGCCACTACTACTACTATCTGCATGTTTCTCTTTGCGTTAATTTAATTATTTATTTATTTTTACCGTATCCATCACATAGGGGGCTCCACATATTATTTTGACGACTATTACATTATGTCCTAGATACGGTCAATATGTAGTATGTATTATATATTTAATCTTATTTTAATCATTAAATTATGTTCTCCGTCGGGTCAATGATGATTAATATATGCTTACATTTATATTTTACTTATATTTCTTACCTTTGATTCTAATATTTCTAAAATTTTTCTCAACTTTTATCATCATTCGATTTATTTATATTCGATTTATATTTGACCTATACTGGTTTATATTTGGTTTAGATTTAAATTACTTAGCATATATTGATCATCACAGAAACAGAGAACCTCTTGTCGTTTTTTGCCTTCATTCTGGGTGGTTGGCCCCAGTTGAAGTCATCTAGATTGTCGGTAAAAAGCGATAATAATTTTTTTTTTGCGTTTTTTTCTTAGGTCCCTGATGGTATTATTATTGGATTGATTTACTTTTTCTAATAATTTTCTATTATCCTTAATATTCTATAGACATTATTGGTGCATTGCATGATTATTGAAATGAAAAAATTATAATTCCTCAGAGCGGTTTAATACTAGAATATACATACAAAGAACGGTTAATATACAAAAGAGCTTTCGGCTGAGTAGACAGCCTTCTTCAGTTAAACAGAAAATATATTAAATGACAGTTAGAATGGAGATGTGCACTGCTAAGTTGGTGTGTGAGGCGCGTGGCTAATTGTTTGTGGCTGTGACGTATGGTGGTAACGCGGCCAGCGTTTGTCTATGGACAGAATTATTGCTTCTGTGATGGGGTTAACTTGACAACCACTGTTCCTGTTCAAAGAGGTATCCGAGCATTTTATGTTTAACGATTCCAACCAGGTGCGCCGTAGGTGGGACCTGTCCACAACCACGACATCGCGGTGTGGGTCAATATCGTGGTGGGTTGTCCAGACATGCTCGGCAATAGCTGAGTGTTCCACATCTGCCAAACGGATCGCCCTTTTATGTTCTGAGAGACGTGCGTGTGCTCGGGGTCACCTCCTCACCACTGCCCGAACCTTGCTAACTCGCGCCTGGACACACTCTAGCTCTGCAGGTGAAAGACGCACAGCGATCACCAGGGTCAAAGTGGACCTTGCGAGGTGTCGACATCCTTAACAGGTGTGACCTACAGGCACGCGACAACGTGGCGACCAACAGTAACGTCAACAGTGGTGAGTCATCCACGAGGGCATTTATCCCATACTACCCCAACCGTAGCCGAGTGGGCAGGAGCGGGAGTGCAGTAACACACGCTCTTTGAGCAGACCGGGGTTCAAGCCCCTGACTGCTGAATACGGTCGATCTGCCAACCCGCACTGGACCAGCGTGGCAGATTATGGTCCATTTCCCTCAGCATGAATTGTTGAGGAGGCTTCCACCCTGCAGTGGGTTGATAATGGCTGCACTTTACTTTTTTACTTTTACCCCAACCTGTCACAACAGATCGGTAGAATCCTAAAATCACATGGGATAAAGTGCATCCAACTCCCAGGCAAGAAACTGCGTTCTCTCATTTCCAACGTGAAAACACCTATCCCCACCCTTCTGCAGAGCGGTTTGGTCTATCGCATCTCTTGCCGTGACTGCACTAGCTGCTACTTTGGAGAGACTGGACGTCGCTCGAGAAACGTCTCTCAGAACATAAAAGGGCGATCCGTTTCGCAGATGTGGAACACTCAGCTATTGCCGAGCATGTCTGGACAACCCACCACGATATTGACCCACACCGCGATGTCGTGGTTGTGGACAGGTCCCACCTACAGCGTACCTGGTTGGAATCGTTAAACATAAAATGCTCGGATACCTCTTTGAACAGGAACAGTGGTTGTCAAGTTAACCCCATCACAGAAGCAATAATCCTGTCCATAGACAAACGCTGGCCGCGTTACCACCATACGTCACAGCCACAAACAATTAGCCACGCGCCTCACGCACCAACTTGGCAGTGCACATCTCCATTCTAACTGTCATTTAATATATTTTCTGTTTAACTGAAGAAGGCTGTCTACTCAGCCGAAAGCTCTTTTGTATATTGCCCGTTCTTTGCATGTATGTTCTAGTATTAAACCGCTCTGAGGAATTATAATTTTCTCATTTCAATAATATGAATCCGGAGCGCATAGGCCTCTTTCACCATATTGCATGATTGCTTGCAACTGCATTGACCCATAAATATTAGTTATTGTCGTTTTAACTTTCTTTCTTTCCTTTTTTATCACTAATATATATATATATATATATATATATATATATATATATATATATATATATATATATATATAT
The DNA here is from genome assembly GCF_048544385.1 of Mastigoproctus giganteus. Lineage (NCBI taxonomy): Eukaryota > Metazoa > Arthropoda > Arachnida > Uropygi > Thelyphonidae > Mastigoproctus > Mastigoproctus giganteus. The sequence continues at coordinate 109,311,312 of NC_143581.1, read as the reverse complement.
ATATATATATATATATATATATATATATATATACGTTGACCTGTCAAAATGTTTGTTCATTTTTATTATTACTTCCATGTTTTAATTTTATTTATATACATAGCATGCATGTATAACTTTTATTATATATTAATGAATGAATACCATAGATTATACTGTACTGTAATTGCTCTAGTCCAGATAAAATAGTATTATTAAAACTGCCCCAAATTATCTCCGCTAGAGAAGGGATACATCGGTAAGGCTAAACTATCAAAAGGGGTACGCGATTATTGTAAGTTTGAGAAACAATACTCTACATCTATTGCGGTGCGTTGCAGGGAAAATTAATTATTGTGTAGATAAAGCAAAAAAAAAATCATATTTCAGTTGTGATCTAGGAGACCAGAACAAACCTGGCGCACAGATACGAGGGGATATCAAAAAGTTTGTACTAGCCCTAGAAAGATGAAACTTCACAGGAACTTTAATCCTATTTGTGGAAAATTGCCCATCCACCTAGAGATCATGCATTCATATCTCAAATATCACCTGAGAATTGGAAATCCAGCCAGCAGAAATAAATGGTGTCCCTTTGGACCTGACTGTTGCACCGGCAACTGAAATGAGGAGGATCCGTGCCCAGTTTGTCCTAATTTGGCAGCAGAACTGGAAAAACAGCCTATTTGGTAGAACCACATTCCACTTCATCCCTTTAGTCAGGGAGCTGAATAAACAGTTTCTCTCCTGGTTGAACCAAAGATTGTATGCGACGTATATTCTCACTGGACACGGTAGCCTGAATGTCAAGATGCATAGCTTCCACCTCTCTCAAACCCCCTATTGCCCATGTGGTTCCCAGTAAATGGCAAAGCACATACTACTAAAATATCCGCTGATCTTCGGCAACCACTTCAGTTGCTAACCAAAGTTTATTCACTTCAAGAAGCACCCTCTTTGTTAGACTCCAGGGAAAGCTACAATGCTTTCTCACACTATGCCAACAAAGTCTTCAGAAGAAGAAGTCATCTGATGCTGAACTACACTACATAACCCTGAATGAATTCTACTGGATATTCTGTGTATTTACAGAGGATATACCTGCCTTCTCCACATAGATGTGACAAACACTGTCCGAAGAGACCTACCTGAACTGGATTACATCTGGCAGACTTCGATACCCACATAGACAACCTTCGCTGTCCATTTTAATTGTGCTTATCAACCGGCAGACTCCACTACAAACGTTGATCCAAAACGATACTGTCCTGAGACTTCACCATCTATAATGACACACTCGGACTGACTGCTGATTGTACTGAAATTTTGATCCACTTCAAATCACCCGGACTTGTCAACTGCTCACCCCTACCTCCACGGGTAGGGACTCTCTCCTGCTTATCCAGAAATCCAGCTGGGTTGGGATCTTTGCTGGTTGTGATGCTCGGCTCAGAGCGGGAAGATAGACAACCCTCTTAGAGACCAACTATGGTAGCCTGAGGTGGGACCCTTCTGCTGAACCCTTCGGGTGTGGGATTAACGGACACCACTGTCCAGACTTTTTTGCTTTTACTTTCCTTCACCGATCTTGTAACTTCTACTTTTCTTGGGAATGTCTCCTTCTTTCTCTCCCTACCTTTCTGTCTACTTTCCCCCCCTCTATTTTACCCCACTCTTCACCAAATATTTCCTCTATTGTTCAATGTTCCTTTTGGACTTCTCTAAAATTTTCTGGAAAGTCCGGTGCGAGACCCGCAGCCAGGGGGCAGCCGACCAGGTGTCTGCTGCCCCCTGGCTGCGGAGTCGCCAGGTGCCGGCACACAACAAACAACATTTGCAAACCTACATTACACTTACTCAGCCGGATTTGGAATTTGCCTAATACAGATGATACAGCGGCGTATGGGGGAAACCTGGAGACCGCAAAAAAGTCCGGTCCTTGATACCAAATACCTGGGGGAAAAATTCTTTTCTATGTATTCTCCATGTATAGTAACACATTTCTCCCATCTATGTGTCAGTTGTTTAATGCCTTCATCATAGAAGTCCGCACTTTTTGCCTAAAACCACGATACCACTTTATTGATGACTTCCTGAGACGAATCAAAGCCGCGTCCACTCAATGGTTTCTTCATTTCTCGAAAAACGAAGAAGTGTCTGATGGTGCTAGAACAGGGAGGGTACTGCAGTAGTTCTTTTTTTTTTTTTTTTTTTTGATTTGGTAGTTGTTGGCGCATCGGCTTCTGTGGCCATATTGCACCTCCCAAGGTTTTTGCAGTACTTTGATCCAAGCCCGAGGCGAGAATCGAACCCGCGACCTTTGGGTTGCCGGGCAGGCACTTTACCCACTCGGCTAGCCCGGCTAGCCCATTCTAAGCCGCACTGGGCAACACAGTTGGTGGTGGCAACGGCCGTGTGAGCCGTTGCATTGTCTGGCAGAAGACGCGCATCTGTGGTTAACATTCCACGCCTTTTCACTTCAAAACATCACGTAACTTTTTTCTGTAGTATTCTCCGGTAAGGGTAGAATCACGAGGTAGGTAATCTGCTAGGATAACCCCTTTTCTGGGGAGGAGCTGTGCTTCCACTACTTTGACATGTCTTTAGTTTCCGGATCATACTGGTACACCCAGAATTCGTCATTTGTCACCAACCGATCAAAAAATTTCTCCACATCCGCATTACACAAATCCGACAATTGGCGAGAACATTGCATTCGACCTTATTTCTACAAAGGTATCAGCAATTTTGGAACTCATTGTGCGTGGACATGTGCAGATGGTCATGTCAAATGCTGTAGACAGACCCATAACTAATTTCCACTGCATTTGCGATGAAATGAATTGTCACTCGTCTGTCACTCAGCACCAGGTGCACAACCTTTGCAACCGTCTCACTGTCTGTGGATGTTGATGGCCTTCCTTCTTTGGCTCGTCAAAGACACTTGCACGACCACACTGGAACTCCCGTTTCCACTTTTTTACAGTGTCATAGGATGGACAATTCTGCCCATACACAGCTTTCATTTCTTCGTCAATTTCCCCTGAGCTTTCTTGCTCTGCAAACGCAGGAACTTGATCACTGCTCGATACTCGATCACTCCACTTTGTCAACCATAGCGTCCTTCCTCAGATTCCGGGCTCCACGACTGGTGTACGATCACCTACGGGAATGAAATTTTACATGTTAGTTACTGAGTACGTAGACAATTTATATTAAAAACGGCATCTTCCTGCTGATGTTTTATCTAAGTCAGGGTACGAACCTTTTGATCTCCCCCCCCCCCCCTCGTACGTACGGTGCTACTCATTCTGTGAATTTGGTGAAGCGTTTAAAAAAACAAAGAAGAAATCTAGAAACGCCGTTGCAGTCCCTGTTATTAACCAAAGGATCATGCTACCGAGTGCTTTCCTCTTTTTCACTTTTTGTCTCGTTTCACGTGCATGCATTTTCAGAAATTTATGCATGCAGCATTAACACAATCTACACGGGAAGTGTTCATTACTGCTTTAAACTGTCAACGATGCTTGTGTAGCATTCAGATTTTTTAAGTGAAAAATTCGTCCATTATTTGAATATACATAAAACCTGAAATGTTGCAGAAAAGATTCACAAGATTCCTTTCTCTTCAACCAGTTAAAATGACTTTCTTTCATATCGTTATACCATTCATACATAAAATATGCTTCCTTGACGTGAATAGCAGAGTTATCGCTGAAAACTCCCCATTAAGAGAGTTTCTCGTAAGAGTGAACTGCTTGAGTACTCTACTTTATATTTAGCTTTTTTTATGACAGAAAATATTGAATTTGTTAGGAGTCTACGCCGATACAATTCAGTATGAGATATGATGTGACCAGGATAGACTAAAGTCAAGCAAAAGTCTGCGGTTACATCGTGCATGAATGTTTAATGACATGTGCATATATATATATATATATATATATATATATATATATATATATATATATATGCATTCTGTAGGATCTCTCCATTCGCAGAGGTCACATTCTCAACTATGTCAACGAAATTCAAATTCGCGAACGCAAAGTAAAAGAATGTTAAGAACTCTGCTCGGAAAGTATTTTTGTATAAAACATTTCACGAATACCATATTACACTGATATGCACTAGAACATTAAGTGAAAAAAAGCTGTTTGTTAAAAACGAAGTTTTCAATATCGAGTATAATACCCAACGTTTTAATGATGCAAAGACCTAGTATGTAATGCTTTCTCAAAGTTTTTGGTATATAAAGACAGGAATCTTGCTCATTTAATGCTGCTGATACTTCTCTGATAAAGTTGGGATGCCTTTTTTAACCTCTCAATGTTAAAAACATTCCGATGGTGTTCAGCTAGGCTCTGAACTAGAAATGGCAGGTTAGCCACATTATCGTTCTCTGACCACTGTTGTACTGGTCATTCCTGGTAACACAGAACATTGCCACGGCGATACAAATTTGTTCCCGATCCAAGGCCCACGATGATACAAGTTCAATGGATAAAACCGTTGATGCAAGTACAGTGGGTAAAACCGTTCTTTGTGCATGTGCTATACCTAGTTGCATCAACTGATATCTGGACTGTATTCATTACTCCACGCCACATTCTACCATTGCGTCCGTTTTGTGCATCTGAGCAGACAGCCCCTGCATTACTGGGAAACGGCTTCTATCCATGGGCAATTGTGCGATTCTGGTAACTCGTTGTATGTACTGTTTTTCTAGTGATTGGTTGTCCTGCAGTAATGTCAACTGTCTCTCGAGTCAGCTTATTAGAGCACCTTTAAAATTTTCTCTGATTATCTTTTATAACAGCCAACATGTACTTCGAGTTATTAATGGAAATGTACCTGGATATTTACGAATGATCTCATTACCATTCGTCTTTCATTGGTGTATGATGTTTCTAATAATTGATTTTGATGTTCCACTATTCCTGCTATCTAGTCTACTATGTGGCAACTATTATTTAGGTCCTTTTTTCGTTCTATTCTCTTCGACCAACATGTCACTGAGTGAGCATGCGGTTTCTGCAATACCCTTATCTGATACAATATGATCTTTGGTTGCCATTTACCTGCCATGTGCGCTCTAGAAATAACCATTATTTCCCAGCAGTGAGGTGTCCCAATACATGTTGGAAGGCTGTATACAGGGTATATTTAAAAGATCTCATCAAATATTGGAAGCTTGTTCTACTGAGAACAGGGGGGAGGGGGATCGTATGCATTTATGGTCCGGAAATGCTTCTCTTTTGAGTTATACCCTGCTTTTCTTTTCCTTAGCCGAGTGGTCAGGAGCGGGAGTGCAGTTTGAGTAGACCAGGATTCAAGCCCCTGACTGCTAAATACGGTCTATCTGCCAACCCGCACTGGACCAGCGTGGTAGATTATGGTCCATGTTCCTCAGCATGAATTGTTGAGGAGGCTTCCATCCTGCAGTGAGTTGATAATGGCTGCAGTTTACCTTTTTTTCTTTTCTTTATTGAATGAAGTTAATTAGCCGTCTTATTGAGTCATCGGTTGTTTATTACTTACTATAAAGTTACCTACAAGTCCTGTGGCCAGATATTTTCAGGCCACGTGCTATTTTTTAACTTGACTATGAATAATCGGCATTTTACCTTTGAAATTTCGGGCATTCACTTCATTTATAGACAAGCGAACGGGGATGTGAAGCTCAGCGTCTCTATCAGGAAACGTTTCCACAATTAATTGTTATTGTTATCGTGATAGGGTTTTAGGAGCATTAGCAACTAAGACCATACTGCTCCGTGTATATTGAATGTAAACTGCATGTGTTCTGCGTCGATTTTATGTTTTCCGGGAGAAAATACCATGCTACTCTCACCTGAGACCTACTAACTAAGCTTCGTTGTGAAAAAGGCACATAAAAATTCCTCCCCTAATCGATAGGACTCGAACTCAAGTCTTTTCCCCCAAGTATTGGGAGGACGGCGATGCTACCAACTGTCCACAACGAACAGGTCCAACCAAGGACACTTTCGCAGTCACCCATCGGCGTCTAGGAGAGACAGGATCCTTTTCGGCTGTTACTGCTGACTGGGGAACAACCAAAACTCTTCCAACAGCTGCTTCACAGGACTATGTGAAGAACACGATCAAGGAGGAGGACCTCTACAACTAGCACGAGAAATGTAGCAGCAGTATTAGACCTAAACAAGACCCATAAGGGCATCTGATCGGCATTGTTTCTCAATTAACAAATTCTCCGATAACGGAACGTGGAGATCGTTGTCAAGAAATTCGGAACACTCCTTGAATCTTCGAATGTGTTCAATAATCTGAGAATATGCTGTGACTCGTGTATTTTGCTGACCAAGGAAGTCATTTCGAACACGTGCATGAAACGAGCTATAAGTCGGAAGGTGATTGATTTCTTACGAATTTTTTATTAATATGCTCAGTAGTTGTTATTGCTGTGTTTTAGATGCATCAGTGACTTAGGCCATATTATTGCGCTGTATTTAATATCTGTAAATTGGGTGTGTTTTTTGCTGGACGAAAAATCCTAGTTTCCGGGAGAGAGAGAGAGAGAGAAATTGGAGTTTGAGGCATTTGTCATATTTTTTTAGGACTGTCTTGATGTGAGTATATTTCCATGTAGAGAAAAGAAAACAACGATGCAATAAGAAAGTTTAAAATGGCGTTATAAAACAGTTGTAAGCTGAAGAGGTTTAGCATTCTACCTTCTCTTGAGACCGACTAACTCAGCCATGTGAAAAATGCCCCATAAAAATTCTTTGCGTCATTGACGGGATTCGAACTGAAGTCTTTTCCACCCGGTGTGGGAAAGACGGTAATTCTACCAACTGCGCCACCCCCAAAGGTATGCTCAATAAAACACCTTCCCAAAGATTAATAAGAACTTTCAAACACAGCCCTGTATATTAACAATCTCTAAATTATTAAATTTTTTGATTGTCCCTTCGCTACATGATGCTCTCTTTTCCATTAGAAGCACCTCCTTTCAAATTTAGAATCCAGTTCAGTCGTTTTACCGATAAGAATGCAAGAAATGAAAACTGATTATTCTCATATGCATACTGACGACTTTGTCCTTTGTTACAAACAGAAACAAAACCACACGGAATATTTATTTGAAATATATCCACAAATAATATTTATTGAAGAAAAATCAATGGGCGCAACTCCACTGGTGACAACTCATGGCTATCAAAGTGACTGTACTCTAAAAGTTATAAATTTATTTCCCTTAAAAAATTTAATACAGAACCAAATAAAACCGGGCATGAAATTAACATAATAGAAGCAAGAGCATATAATCTTAACTCTTGTTTCTATTTTGCTAATTTTATGCAGAGCGATCTGTTAGCCAGGCATAACAGCAGGTCATTAATTCAGGAGTTAGATGGTCTATGTGTTAATCAGCCATTGCTGAAATGATGAAAAATGATTGTTTAATCACAGGACTAAACAATTATTTATCTAACTAAGATTCTAATACATTTGTATACTGAAATAAGTATGACTTAAGAAGACTCGCCTCTCCAAAACAAATATTTCGTAACCTTTCACATCAACCATACGTCTAAGACTTGTGTGAATTATTATTGTGATCTGATTAATCTCTCCTAACGTTAATTGTAAAAAAAGTTTGACTTCTTTTATATTTTACTTCGTTCTGCAACTGAGACAAGTAGTTTTATCACTTAGTTTGTCTCAGCTGCAAGAAAAACAAACTTAATGATTACTCCATCTGATGGCAGACATTAGAAGGCGTTTTATAATAGATGGACTACAGCAACTCCAGTGCAATGTTGAAAAGATCAATGAGCTGTGGCAGTAAGGTTTTTGGGAGCATCAGCGACTAAGGCCATATTTCTCCGTGTATATTGTCTGTAAATTACGTGTGTCCTCAGGTCGATTTTTTGTTTACTGAACGAAAAATTCAAAAAATTCCTGGAGATCAAAACCCATGGCAATCTCGCCTGAGACCAACTAACTCAGCCAGGTTGTGAAAAAGGTTCATAAAGATTCCTCCCGTTATCGACGGGATTCGAACTCAAGTCTTTTCCTACCAACTGTGCTACTCACGAGGATTTTACAAAACATGAATCTCTCAAATGGTGAGGTAGTTATTAGAAGTTGCATTTTTTCTTTTTTTTTTTCATCTTTGATTTTAATATTGTGTTATTCCTTTTATGTAAACTACTGGCTTCCAGTCGTGAAGGGTGTGCACAGTAACGTGCCTTTTGTATACAAGGCACGTTACTGTGCCTTGTATACAAATAAACAGCACTTCTAAGACGCCTCGTCGGTGGCACAGTTGGTAGAATTACCGTCCTTCCACAGTAACTGGAAAAGACCTAAGTTCGAATCACGTTGATGACGCGAGGAATATTTATGGGTCTTTTTCACAAGACGAGAGTAGCATGTTTTCCCTCCCGGAAAGTCAGATTTTTCGTGCAGCAAATGGAAAATAGACCAAAGAACAACGCAATTTACAGACAATATACACGGCTCAATATGGCCTTAGTGGCTGATGCCACTAAAACTACAACAAAAGACGCAATATGATGGCATTATTTGCAATGTGGTGCCGCCACAAGATGGCTTTTTCAGTAGTCTGGAAAACAGGCTGGCTATCCCTCTCATCAGTGTATAACAAACCTGACGCATAGCAGAAGAAGCACAAATTCCAATCTTATCACGAGGAAGGAATTTTTGCACTGAAGCCTGGTTGGATTCTTGGAATTCCGCGGCCGTTCTCCATAAACTCCGTTTTTTTTTTTCATCCAGCAAAACAGGCAAATCTGATATTGAATTAATTCGCAGAGCACCAACAAATGCAATATTTTCTATCATATGACGCAAAGTACTCAAGAGGAGCTACTCGGAAAATTCTCGTAATATTGTTTTGGCCTAGAACTCTTCTTTTCACGACAAAACACAAACAGACATATTTTATGTACGAATTAGGATATATACGCAGGTTATTTTAACTGGCTGAAAAGGAAACATCCCATCGCTTATTTAAGAAGGAATTCTCGTTCTCGTTTTCAAAATAATGGCAAACTTAAAGTAGGCTTTTGTGTAATACGATGCTTGGAATACCTTTCCTTTCCGATAAAGGTCGTTCTCAAACGAAAGTTGTAGGATTACGATATTTCTGCCGGGAATTGAAAAGCAAGGTTTTCAACGTAGATTAGAGCCAATATGAAATATATGATGGTACTGTAATAAAACTATATCAATCTCAAAATATTATTTGTCGATTTCACAAATGCTTTTATCACAAATACGAAACATTTAGAAACATTAGCTATACATATAACATTTATGAATAGCTAATGTTTCAAAATGGCAGATTGGTACAGTATATTTAGTTACCTAATGGTACATTATATTTAGTGCTTAATAAACTACCAAGTAGTTGTTGTAGGCATCGTTTGCTCTTTCTCATATTGTGCTCTGCCTTCACGAAGAGTTGCCATGATATTGCACTACTTCGAATAAGTAACTCTTCACTAAAAGAGAAGACTATTGTTACTTATTCTCAGTTGAGTACCACCACCCAGACAGCACTGTTTCACGGCTATTGGCCGATCATCAGTGGGTGGGCAGGTACCCTGGTATTGCAGACATGACGACCCAGTTGTGAAGTTAATCACACAGTATGAGAGATGCCAAGAGGTGTAGATGTCAATGTTTAAAATAAATAAATGCACAAGGCATAATACTTTAAGAGTTTGGTATCTATATAATATCGGTGTTTAGAATCACCATAGATAACGCTTAATAAACTACCAAGTAGTTGTTGTAGGCATCGTTTGCTCTTTCTCATATTGTGCTCTGCCTTCACGACGAGTTGCCATGATATTGCACTACTTCGAATAAGTAACTCTTCACTAAAAGAGAAGACTATTGTTACTTATTCTCAGTTGAGTACCACCACCCAGACAGCACTGTTTTGAAAAAGGTATTGGATAAAGATGTCCGTTATCCTCAATATCCCTATTAGGCTGAGCAAAGAAAAAAGAGGTAGGAAAGTGACAGTAAGAGAAGGAGAGGAAAAACCATGCCGTCGAAGAATGAAAGGGATTTTTTAGTTGTTATTCACCTGAATTCAAAGCTCTTTGCCCCGAATGGGCAATGTGTCCCCCTGACGGGGATATATATTACCCAATCGGAGTCCTGCATGTTTCTGGCTATTTGGCCTTCATCAGTGGGTGGGTAGGCTTGCTGGTTAGACCAGACATGTTTTCCAGTTTCCAGATATTTGTATGGAAACTACCTTCAAGAATCCTATATGGATCCTGCTTTGGGATTGCCTAGCGGCCTGTATCGCTGAAAAAAAAAAAAAAAAAAACCTCCCTGTAATGAGCAGACAGGGACAGACACCCTTGTCCGCTCATATCTTTCACCTCAACCCGATTGGGCTGCTCAATCTCCCACCGACACACTCCGAGGAAGGCCCAGTCCATGTGACCACCTAGTTGGCGGCCGCCTGGAGTTGGCTTGCCCTACATGGGTTCTAGGGTCATCCCCCTCTTCCACACTCCTGTTGCTTCATGCAGCCTTCAAAGCTCGGCTGCCGTTCATCTGGGAGAGAGACCAAACACCTGCAGCTGGCTTGGTCCCTTTCCTCTAATAACTAAACTAATCTGTTTGGTACATACGCTTCCCTAGCCTAGCCTCATACTTACCATCTAAGCTGCACATATGTTGTCATCTATAAGCCGACATAAAGGTGTGGGGAAACACCATAATTGTAGGAATCTTTGTTTACCAAGTTGTCGTAATTCTAATAGCAAAAATCTTCTTATTGCACCATGCATCGTTCGAAGGGTGCATTTTGACACCTCCTGTGCAGAGCCGCCTTCTTTTCTTTTCCTGATTTTCCAGGCCTGATATTTACCTTCATTTAGGAGGTATATCAGAATGCGTGTTGCTCTGGAAATGGGGGCCGGGAACTGTAAGAACAGTACTTGTTCCCTGGTCAAGCGTGGTATTCCCATTGTTTTGTGTACACTAAGCCGCTTTCTTTTCTTTTCCTGATTTTCCAGGCCTGATATTTACCTTCATTTAGGAGGTATATCAGAATACGTGTTGCTCTGGAAATGGGGGCCGGGAACTGTAAGAATAGTACTTGTTCCCTGGTCAAGCGTGGTATTCCCATTGTTTTGTGTACACTAAGCCAGATGCGCTGAGTAACCGGACAAGAGAAGAATGCATGTTCCACTGTTTCACACGCCTTACAGAAAAAACACTCAACATTCGTGTGCCCTCGAAATTTGGCTTTGTTCTTCTCCACTGGCAGGTGTCCGTGTATTATTCTCCATGCCAGGTCCTTCCGTGACTCATAACCTATATGATGGTGTAGGTTGTCCAACATCTGAATCACATCTAGTCTCAGCCAACTGCGTGGCACCGGCACTGGCGGTGTATTCATGTCGGATAGCTTCCAGTATATTTCCGAAACCTTAAGCTTGGTTCCCATGTGCAAACCCCCTGCAGATAACTCTTGTAAGTGTTTGATTGCCAATTTGTAGAAGGGTGTTATTATTTCTACTGTTGGACCAGTGTGCTCCTCTCCTAGTAGTTTAGTAAACCTTCCCATATTGTACTTTGCTAAGGCAGCAGCTGCATGGGCTCCCCGTAGGGCAGTCCAAATGTGCTTTAACACATATGCCCACCTTAACCACTTTAACCGTGGTACTGCATAACCTCCCTCACACTTCCTGCAGTATAGTTTCTGCTGTGTCACTTCTTGCTGTCTGCTGTTCCAAAAGAACTTAAATAGTCTTCGAGTAAGCTTTTTCTGCACGCAGTAATTAAATGATGTAATTGACACAGTATTCATCAGCATCGGTATCAGAATCGTCCACATAATACACACCCTTCCGGAGAAAGATAGCATCCCCAAATTCCACTCTGACAGAGCGACCTCCCAAGGATCTAGTAATTGCCGGGACGATATTACCGGATATTTCACAAAGCGAACCCCTAGGATGGTTATAGGTGTTGTCGAGAATGTGAGGCCTGCTGGCAATTGTACTGGAGCCTCAGTTCCCCACTGTTGACATTTCGTCTTGCTTTTGTTTAGACATAGGCCGCTGGATAGGCTGAAATGACTGAAGGTTTCCAGCGCTCTTTGTAGAGAACTGCTATCCGCCAAAGTTAGGATCACGTCATCTGCATGTGCTACATATTTGCAATCCGAGTGTGGGCCAGGAAGATGAACCCCGCTAATGTTTTTAGAAATAGCTAATTGCCTTAATATGGGTTCTAATGCCAGCGAGAATAGTGCAGGGCTTAGTGGGCACCCCTGTCTAACTCCTCGTTGCTGTTTATTTTCTCCGAGCTGTGGCCATTAATCAAAAGAGTGGTTTGTGCCCCTTTGTACAGACTGATAATGGCTGTTCTTAGCAAAGAACCCGTTCGGACCGTATGCAGCAGATTTTTAAGATATTCATGGGAAAGCTTATCAAAGGCCTTTGCCAAATCCAGTACAGCCACCACTACACTGTATTGTTTTTGCTTGCAGTATACCTGCAAATCTCTTAGAAATGACAGATTTGCCATCACAGATCTTGTTGGAATTGCATATGTTTGATTGGGACCTATGATGTGCCCTAAATGCCTTTTGAGTCGGGCGTTTAATACTTTGGCATACAACTTATAATCTGTATTTAGTAGTGATATTGGCCTCCACTCGCCCACTTCTTTCCCCATTTTACCCTGTTTTTTGAGAAATATGGTTTGGGCTTCTATAAATTCTTTGGGGACAGCCCCTTCCGAGAAGAATTTGGAGAAAATGACGGCCAAGACTGGTCCAATTTCCTCCCAATGCCTCTTATAAAATTCCACTGTTAGCCCATCTGGACCTGGCGCTTTACCTCCTTTCATATCTTTCAATGCTGATGATAGTTCACTCAGGGAGATAGGTTGATCCTGTTCATGTCTATGAACTGCCAGGAACCCTGGTAATTCCCAGCTTTCTAGTAAACCTGGTCCTTTAAATGCTGTATACATTTCTTTGTAAGCATGTGCAAAACACTTAATGATGTCACTAGTGTTCTGATATTGGTGTGGGCCTACCTGTATTTGATGGATTAAACTGCTGTCTCTGCGTGATCTGTTGAATTGCTTAAAGAAGAAAGCAGACGACTTATCAGCTTTCTTGTAACATATACGCGTCTGGATAGCTTCATTTTCTGCCTGCCTCTCTAATAGCGACAGGATTTCTTTTTGTATTTCCCTTTCCCCCAGATCATCCTGACAAGACTTTAGGAGTCTCCGAACTTCATACAGGTGTCTTAGCTCTCTCTTGCTTTCCAGGTGCTTTTCCCTTGTTAATTTTTGAAAAGCTGTTTTTATTGAATTTTTGTAGTGCACCCAGCTCCCTTCAGTCCAGTGATTAGGATTTCTCAAAAGCTGTGTTAGTCTTTTAATATCCTGCGGGTCACCTTGCAAGAGCACCGGTTTTAACCTCCAGGGGCCCTTCCCCTGTTCTACAGTTAGGCTTAGTGGAAAGTCCATTATAACTAATTTGTGATCTGTTATTGCGCGGGGTCCCGAAATGTTAATATGTCTTACCCGATTTATTTTATCTGCTATCTTGCTTGGGACATAGAACCGGTCAATGCGGGTCCCTACCGTTCCCCTAGACTAGGTTGCTCCGTGACTTATGGGATATTTCTTTCTCCATATATCTATCAGGTCGTGTTTTAAGCTCAAGCTGTTGAGCTCCAAGGAGCCCTCTGTGCCAGTTGTTGGATCCCCCGTACCTGTCTTATCTTTAACTGGGTCTAACACGCAATTCCAGTCTCCTCCTAGTATAATCAATCGGGCCCCCACCAAAAAAAGATGTAAACTACTAAATATCCGCCTCCGCTCTGGAGCGGTGTTTGGTGCATATACATTCATCAGTCTTATTGTGTGCGACCCTATTCTCCAGTCAATGCAGACTATTCTCCCTTCTATGTCCCTTTGAAGATTGCAAAATTTTCCTATGACCGGTGGTAAGACTATGATGCCTACCCCCTTGGAATTGCTTGAGCCAAAACTCCAGAAGCTGAGACATTTGTATCTGTTCTGGAATTTTCGCACTTGGACACTGTTAAAAAAATGACTTTCTTGGATGAATAAAATTTTTACCCCTAGTAACAACATGCTTCTCCATACATGATGCTGAGCATGCCCTTGAGCAAAACCCCTTATGTTCCAAGTACCTATGATTACCATGTAGAAATCTGATCTATTGTGTCAGAGATACGCTTAGAGCATACAAGGTTATGCCTAACTCTTGCTTATGTCCTAATAACCATGAGATTCGGGAATTGTTTAGCTGCTGCACTACTCCCAGTACCGTCTGTCCTGCTAAGTTTCCAAAAAATATGTCTCTCCACATGAATTGGATGTTGTTTACTTTACCTCCTTGAGCATGCTCTACCACTATTCTCGGCTTTCCTAGCCGCTGTTCCCATTCTTCTAATTTAACAGTTAATGTTTCCGATCCTACTGGCACGTATTTTTTTAAATGCTCCACCCCCAGTAATTTGTCACTACCCTCGCCTAATGTCCCTTCTGTTTCGGAGTCATCTGAACTTAGTTCATTCAGATCTTGTATTGTGTCCTTCCCTTTTTCCTCTTTCTTTTTCCTTCTACCTCTAGACTTTCTTCGTCTTTGTTGTCCCCCCTCTTCATACCTCTTGCTATTTCCACTATTTCCATTGAAGTGGGGGTATCTTGACTTATGTCTATAACCCCTTTTTCTTCCCCTGTTCCTGTAATTGGATTCACTGGTTCAGCTGACAGTATCTTTTTTATGACTCCCTGTGGCCTTAAAATGACCATATTTCCCTTTTCCGAATTTTCTTCGCCTACTTTTTCTTCCCCTCCTCTGATGGCATCTGCATATGATCTAATTGAGCAGCTTCCCGCTTTGTGGCTTGTCTCCCCACATTTGTTGGATGCTTTGGGGCAGTCACTGCTGATATGCCCCAGTTCTTTGCAATTGAAACAACGCCCATTTGTACAATTCGCGCCTAAATGATCCAGGCTGCCACATTTTAAGCACCTCTTCTCTACCCCTCTGTAATTCAGAAGTAGTCGATTTCCCATTACATAGATGATGTTTGGAACTGGTTTTCTCATTTCCATTTGCACTGTTACTTTTCCCGTATACAGCTCTGGAAAGCCCTCCCACGCGTGCATTTCTATTCTCGAGACTCTTCCATATGCTTCTAATGAAGTTTTTAGATATGTGTTCGGCATTTCAATTGGGTAACGCTCTATGGTGATATATTTCCTGATACTACCCACCAAATGGGGGTGTATCACTTGGTTTTCAAAAGGGAAGCCCCTCAGCAATGTGTCTCTTGTCACGCAGTCTTTACAAACTACCTGGTATTTCCTCAAGGGTAGGAGGGTGAACCCCTGTAATCTAGATAAATTTACGCTTTTCGCTAAACCCTCAATTACTTGTCTCGGTTCATACTCTGCATCCAGAGTGAATTCCAAGGTCCTCTCACGTATATAGAAACTCATTTTGTAGAGAAAAAAAAAAAAAAGTAACAATTGTCGTGCCCGCAGGCACTAATCCCACCCTGGAAACTTTCGCAGGGTCAGCAAAAAAAAAAACAACTTAATCTAAGAACTTACGATCTAGAAGGACCTTGAAGCAGCACAACCTCGTCAGGC
Organism: Mastigoproctus giganteus; assembly: GCF_048544385.1. Classification (NCBI taxonomy): domain Eukaryota; kingdom Metazoa; phylum Arthropoda; class Arachnida; order Uropygi; family Thelyphonidae; genus Mastigoproctus; species Mastigoproctus giganteus. The sequence continues at coordinate 109,295,640 of NC_143581.1, read as the reverse complement.
GATTATACGAAAGAAGAACGTTATATCCGGCCTATCGTCAGTGGGTGGGCAGGTACCCTGGTATTGCAGACATGACGACCCAGTTGTGAAGTTAATCACACAATATGAGAGATGCCAAGAGGTGTAGATGTCAATGTTTAAAATAAATAAATGCACAAGGCATAATACTTTAAGAGTTTGGTATCTATATAATATCGGTGTTTGGTATCTATATAATATATAATATCGGTCTATATAATAACTGAGAATAAGTAACAATAGCCTTCTCTTTTAGTGAAGAGTTACTTATTCGAAGTAGTGCAATATCATGGCAACTCGTCGTGAAGGCAGAGCACAATATGAGAAAGAGCAAACGATGCCTACAACAACTACTTGGTAGTTTATTAAGCGTTATCTATGGTGATTCTAAACACCGATATTATATAGATACCAAACTCTTAAAGTATTATGCCTTGTGCATTTATTTATTTTAAACATTATATTTAGTTAATGAGGTTAAATAAACTACCATTTTAAAAACTCACGTGGTATAAGTGGCTATTCATGGAAAATCATTACGTAACATCATTTCCTAATTATATTATCTCATTATCACTTAACTACTAAGATTTTAACTTTATAGTGCATTTAATAAAATAGCCTCTATAGTTAGATGGCCTTAAGGATTAATCATACGGATGCAATATGATAATACAAAGTTAACAGAGTTAAAATGTTTAATGACAGCGTTAAAAAAAAAAAGCAAGTTCTAGTAACTTACACGTTCAGTTTAATTACAGCTGCATAATATTTATTACTCTCCTCCCCTATAATCTTTTTTTAAGTCTCTCTCTGTCCAATTTCAATGAAATTTAGGATAGCTCAATAAATCCTTCTATATGAACTAAATATAAAATATCATGAAAATTTGGACTCTGGGCTGGGAGTCCTCTTTTACAAGCGGACGATACACAAACAGATGGGTGAAGACAACAGCCGCTTATGCATATATACTAAAAAGAGACAGTAACGGTAATGCCCCAGGAACGAGCGCCGACAGCGCACGCAAAACGCCGAAAACAAGAAAATTTAAATTTCCATCAAAGTGATGTAAGTGTGAATTTTAATATTAGTTTAGTATAATTTTGACTTTTGATGGGCATTCCAGATTTTGTTGGAATTAAACGTTAGCAGAGGCATAATAATGCAAGAAACCAAGCTTATACAGCATCAGCCAAAAAAAAAAAAAAAAACTTCCCATTTCACCCATCCATTCGTTCCAAAAGTTTGTCCACTTCTTCCTTGAATTCATTTAAGCTATCAACGTCCACAACGACAGATGGAAGTTTGCTCCAACAATCGACTACCCGCTTGCTAAAGGCAAATTTCCGCACACCTAGTCTATAATTGTCTTTCCTCAGTTTGAATATATGTCCCCTCAAGTCAGTAATCTGAGCAAGAGGAAGAATCCCATTAGCATCGAGACTACTCAATCCATTCAAGGCCTTATACACCTCAATCAAATCATCTCGCAGGTCCCTAGTCTACAGTCGCTACAGTTTGCAGAACTTAAGCCTTTATTCATAGGAGCACCCTTTTGGTCTACTCACCAGTTTTGTTACCATTCTCTGTACTCAAGTCAGTAATCTGAGCAAGAGGAAGAATCCCATTAGCATCGAGACTACTCAATCCATTCAAGGCCTTATACACCTCAATCAAATCATCTCGCAGGTCCCTAGTCTACAGTCGCTACAGTTTGCAGAACTTAAGCCTTTATTCATAGGAGCACCCTTTTGGTCTACTCACCAGTTTTGTTACCATTCTCTGTACTCGTTCTACAGCCTTCCTAAAATGAGGCTTCCAAACCTATACGCAGTACTCAAGGTGTGGTCTGACCATTGCTTTATACAAAGGAATAATCACCTCCTTCTTCCTACCAGAAAAATTCCTGTATATCATTGACAAAGCACCATGATCTAATCTTGCAGCCTGTCTCCACTGCTCAGAAAAAAAACTTCATATCTGACTTCACAATTATCCCCCTGTCTTTTTCATCCTCCACTACCCTTGAATGTAGCAGTGTAGTACCACACAGCTGATACATTTTTCTGGAGATACTGCTACCCATGTGGTACTTTGCATTTGTCAATGTTAAATTTCAGTTGCCACTTCTCAGCCCATCTGCCCAACTTTTCTAGATCCTGTTGCAGTAGCAGGGTTGTTAGTGACAGTAATGACATTACTGTTATTAACAACCATGCCAACCTTTGTATCATCTGCAAACGTGGACATTAAGCCTGAGATATATCTTTATCAATATCACTGATAAATATACAAAACAACATTGGGCTCAAAACCGAACCCTGGGGGACTCCACTAATAACATTAGTCCACGAAGAGCTATGTCCACTGATTACCACTCTCTGTCTTCTTGCACTCAACCGCACTTTTATCCTTTCTAGCAACTTGCTCTTAGTGCCATACTGCTCCCATTTGTACAGCAGTCTTTTATGTGCAACAGTATCAAAAGCTTTCCTGAAATCCAAGTATATGATATCAAATTATTCTTTGCATCCAGTTCCTTTGTGACCACATAACAGTATCGAACGAAATTCGTCAGACAAGACTTCCCCTTGACAAACCTATGTTGTATCTGAATTATTGCTGCAGTCTTATCTAAATGATCCTGCAATGCTTCTTTAACCAGTTACTCCATTATTTTACCTGGAACAAAAGTTAAACTAACAGGTTTGTGATTACTCGTGTCACCCTCACGTTCCGGAAACTATATTGATCCCTTGGTCACATTCGGATCACTTGCCTGGACATCTTACTGGAAGCAAGCAAGTAAGAAAAAGGAGAAGTCGCTATAAGATAGTAATTGATCCTTGATTGGTCAATGACAGAAACCGAGAAAACCTATCTTATCCTTAAAGAACAGTTCCGTTATATGAATGTATATGGCTTTCTGCTGGGAAGACGGAAGAGGGGACGGTCTCGACTTACGTAGTCTTGCAAGGCCGTTCCTGGAACGACCGTTCACAATCGACAAAGGGATTATAATGCTATGGCTAAGCAGTGGAGAACCCTAAAGTAAAAAGTAAAAGTAAGGTATTCATCAAATCATTCGACATGAAATTAACATAACGTCCAGCGTATGTATTTTGCTATACACCTGAGTAATAATCGAATTTTGTTCCCTCTGCACTAAGGCATCTAAAAATGGCAGTTTGCCATCCTCTTCTTTTTCCATTTTCAATTTAATAGTTCCACGTTTGTTGTTGATATATTTATGGTATTATTTTAACTGTGGCTTCACGTGTTCCCATGTAATAAAATTATCGTCTGCATACTCAGCCCATATCGCGGGTCTTAATGTGCAATATCTCTCTCTTCCAAACAAAGATGTCAGCCATGAGTGGTGAGAGAGGGCTCCCCAAACTTAATCCGTATGAAGATTTTCTCTTCAAAGTTTAGGTGAACGTGTTCCAAAGCCAGTTTTAATTATTTAATTAGCACTGAATTAGAAACAAAAATTGATTTTTGAGCTATATGATTTTTTTATAAAAATCAGTCTACTCCTTCAAACAATTCACTTTGTTATGATCACTCTTCTATGACAATAAAGATATCTAGCTTTTTTTATAAGCTAGCGTATCTAAAATCATTTAGAGATCTCAAATGACATTTAGTTAAGCACACTTTCTAAACAATGCACTGATAGAAAAGTATTAAATATTTGTTTCAATTCTGAGTTTATGCGGTATGAAGTTTCCATAAATTAAAGATCTCTTTGTAAATTAAACGCTTTTGCAGCTAAGGAGAAGAGGTACAAGGCATTCATCTAACTTTAATCTTGTCATTTGATGCGAACACTGTTGCTCAATTAATATCAAACACAAATGAAGGCATAACGCTTTTGACAAATCGCTTGCGTTTTAATTAGCACACTTAATTGTGTTCAGGCAATCACAGGGTGTTGTCACATTCTCCTATCTAACATAAATGGAAGTGAGCGTTTGGCTTTAAGGAGATAACTTAATAACATGAACTTCGTTCTTAATTAACAGGCATTGCTAAGGGTTCGTACGTAACGTCTTGTGACAAGAGCATATGCCATTATAAGAACAGAACACTGGTTACATGGATACACAGATTATAGGCTTTGGAGAAGGTGTAGCTAACAGGAGATACTCATAAATGCGCATTTCATCAAGAACAGCACTAATAAAGTTTTGAGAGTGTCCGTTGACGTTAAGTCATATGCACAGAATTGGAGAATGAGTTTCGAACGCGCATTTGTCAAAATACCATTATTTAATACCTACATCGCAGTGATCCAACCCTCACGTCTCTTCTGATGACATATGAGAAATTGCAGTCCGCCTTTTCTTTAAGAACTGCATAAATATTATACTATCTATGCCATTCTTAAAGATTCTCAAATATATTATAAATGCAAAATATTCCTGTTTTAAACGCCCGTATCATATTTTCAATAAATATGAATGCGAGCTTTAAATGCAATTGACGCTGCGTAGAAAAAGGCTGGCTTTTATTTGTGTGTCTCTTCAGAGTTGCCAGAATATCCACCTATCTTGTAATAAAATTAGCCATTATAGATGCACTGTTAGTGTCAGTGTTTGTGAGAGAGCCTTCAGTCCATAACCTTTTGAGAAGGTACACGCTTATACGCCGCGACGTTGATATATTGCTTTACTTAATTGGCACACAGAAGAAGAATAACTTTGAAACTATTAATGTCACGTTGTCTCGGTTAGGCAGTTGTACATCAACCCTGAGTGTCACCCAAGACTGGGTGGATTACAATTTGAATGATCACCGAGTTATTCCATTAATGGATTACTCTGACACTTTACGGCGAGCCAATTTTCTGTTTACGAATGAAACAGCCCTCTTTCATTTTTAATTACCTGAAGTGTCCATGAGATTTTCTCTGAGCCGCTATCTTACCATGGATCCCGATGTTTATCGTCAGTTTTTCCACTTGGAAATAAGAAAAACTCAGAAAGAAAATAAAGTAAAACGAACATTAATAGCTTTCGAAGTCTAAGGATATTTCATTCCTCTTTCCACATCAAAGAAAGCACGAGGATCTCGAGGATCTTTAATGAACGCCTCAAGTTGAATTTCGAGAAATAAATTCTTAATTTTAAGGTAAAACTTCGTTTTCTCGAAAAGAAAGGAATCCACAGGGAAGTTTTTGTTACTCTCTACTCTCTGTAAATTGCGTGTGTTCTGTGGTCGATTTTCTGTCTGCTGGGCGAAAAACCCGAGTTTCCAAAATAAAAAGCAATGCTGTCCTCGCCTGAGACCGACTAACTCAGCCACCGTAGATTCGAGAGCTATTCAAAAGATCATAAATTTAAAAATACTTAAAAATAACGATAATAAAATTCTTTTTAATACTGGATATCTAATGTACTGGCATAAATAGATTATTCTTCACTGAAACACGTGCAAATGTGCAATAGTACATCTACAGTACCCGAATTTTCCTTGTTAATAGCTCAAAGACAATTGTGGTCATTCGCCTTCATGATTATTGGCGAAAATTTGAAAAGGACAGTAAATTATATTTTCTTACGTTAGAAAAAGAATGAAATGTTTACTCCATATTACAATACGGTGCCGATAACCATGTACTTCCCTGTAGATATGCAGGTATCTACAGGGAAGCTATTGTTAGTTCAATTGAACTTTAAACAATTTAAAGATGGATGCAAGAAGTAACAAAGACCAGTTTCCACGTGTTAAAGCACCTGAAGTAATCGATGAAACTATCAGCGCCGCTGTTGCTACTATAATCCTTACGAATTGAGGATTGAGGAGTCCTGTTGACATATCCTTGTTGATATATCCCTGTTGACATATCCTTGAGGAGTGCTTCGTGGTACGGCACCACTCATAAATTTATACGCTTTCAGTCCAAAGATTGCTGATGCCAGAACAAAAACTATTAGAATTCAGAGAGAAAGTGGTAGGCTCCGTAGTATCTGCAACGTAACACTGATATATTGGTGTTAACAATAGTTACTACTCATCACTGGGATGATAATTATATGTTGCACTTTGCCTAATAAATTTGCCATAACTTTGCCACGGTAAGATCAGGATCCGTTACATTCCTGTGATTGTTACGATGGTTGCAATATGGAACTCTGAAATTTAGGTGGTTTCCAATCTCTAGATAATTCACACCTTAATCAAAATCTACTAACTTCAATTTCACTACTGGTCAATGCTTAATTAGTGCCATCAACTCAATGGAACGTTCCAGGAATAAAGCAACTATGTTCCCGCTAGAAGTAAGCAAATAAACAAAATACAGTATGGTTAGAAGTATTGAACTTTCAGTGGTCAGGGAATGCCACATTAGCTGTCATATGTTACCGCTATTGTAGGAAAACTGCCATACTTCAGATAATTGCAAAACTTTAGCTAACTGATGTAAATGCGAAACAATTGTCATGGTACTGATGCAGCTGGAAGTCGTTCAGGTAGACCCGCAGAAATCGAGGAAAAGAGCCCGGAGGGTGTTCTGAATCCCGTCAGTTCTCATGTGATACTCTCAACCAGGAGATCAGTGAGGCCATATAACTGATTAGTACAAGGACGATACATAGGACATCGGATTTTACGGAAAAGCTGCAGCGCACAGAGCAAACATCAGCACGCAATCGACATTGTCGATTTGCCTGGAGCACAACCCACCGTATTGGCTCCCGGAACATTAAGATGCTGTGTTATGGACTGACAAATCAGGATAGACGATTTACCGATCTGATGGCAGTAATCAGATCTGAATGATGCCTGGAGAATATTACTTATTAGCGAGGGCCGCCCCAACTATGAAGTTTGGCTGAGGTGCTCTTATCGTCTATTTCCCTTGGGTTGTACTTGGACCATTGGTCGTCGTTCTGTGAACAATGGATGCCATGCAGTACATTAATATTTTGGACAATTCCACTCTTCCTACTTTGTGGAAGCACAGAGTAGGTCCCTATTATGTTTTAGTATAACTGCGCTAGATACTGCACAGCTTGTAGCGATTCTGTGTGAATAAATGGACTTTCAAAATCTTAATCGACCTAAACTCCACTGAACGCTTTTAGGATATACTGAAACACGGCTCAGTCTATACGGATACGCCTCAAATCAGTAGCTAAAATTGACTGCTGTGTTAACAAAAGAATGGACCAAATTACCACCTTCCTCCTAATAACACGGAACAAGTAATGAAGTTCAACGTTTGGCCAAAGGTGGGTCGACATATTAAAAACTGTATCAATAAAAATATTTTGAAACATGGAGGTGCCCGACTTCTTTTGACACTAGATTGTAGGAAGTTTTCTTTTAGCCAGGATTGATTACTGGAACAGTTGCCTTCGCAGGTAGTTGAGGCTGACAGTTTGAATAAATTCAAAAGTCAACTGGATAGTTACGTATGTGAAGGGATAGCAAATATTTTATTTTTATCTACTCGTTTTTTTGCTATTTGTTTTTTTTTTACAGTGCAGCAAAAGTCTATGGCTTCCTTGCGCTATGTGGTATATTATACTACTGCTACTATAATTTACCAATTTCTTGATATTTTCATTACTATATTGGCTAACCAAACATTTCCCTCCGGATGAAACAGTAATCCCAAAATTCCCTTGCTAATGCCACACTACCAAGCAATTACAAACCAATTATAACAGGTTTAAATCTGTTGAAAATTCTGTCTATCTTGCCTGAGTAAATATTAGCCCATCCAACTGACCAATTGCACTACAAAATTGCTAAACCGAATGGCTAACTTTTCAACCCTTCGGTTTCAAGTTCTAAAAGAGTTTGATCACTTAAGTCTCAATTTGTAACTATATGCCGATGCCCAGTCGGTCTTCAACAACCTAAATGAAGGTATTAATCAAAAATAATGAAATGAAATGAAAATATATTAAATATATATTTAAATTAAAATATTTAATTAATGTGCTTAAATTCCTTCAGTATCGATAGAAATGCATTTAAACTCCTATAATCTCTCCTAAGATGTAGATCGCTGCATCTCCATCAGAAACGAAACCTCTAATAGAAAAATAATTGCAGGAATTCCACAAAATATGAGGAAGAGCCCCCTTTTGAATACCGTCTTAATCGTTTTTATAAATGTCAAAGATGTTGTATATGGGTACCTCATGATATGTTCTCACATCTCTGTCCTAATCAATAAATTACCGAGATCAGTAAAGTAAACCAAACGGATCAATAAATTATTTAAAATGAAGTGCCCTAAATCAACCAAAAGTATGATGATGATTTTTCTGGATATATAAGAACCTGCAATATTTAAACCATCTATAGTAACTGAAATAATTCCTATACAGATACTACACATAATTCAGTGTAGCTTCGGATCATACATATAAATGCTGCTTAAAAAATCTATAGTCTGCACAAAATAGGCAAACAACTCTCTATGATAAAGAGCCAAAATGCAGTGAAGATATATAAAAACGAATATTTATCCGTAAATATTATATGCTGCATAAGTATGGACAATGGACCAACCCAAAAGAAAATTTCCTAGAAAATACCTGTTACTAATAAACAGTTCTACAGCATTTGCTAATGACTTGGAATTGTCCAAGTACATCATCCACAATTTCGGTGATGAATTGTGTTACCTGAGGAACGGAACCACAAGAACAGGTTGCAGTCTAATTATATCCATCGAGGGTCTAACAGAATTTCAACATGCTGAACTGCACTCTCTGTGATTTTCTCGGACTGTGAATCCAGATGGCCCTCACGAGTAGCACAATAGTTATAATCGCCGTCCTCCCACTCCATGTGGAAAAAGCCTAGGATTGAATCCCGCCAATTACAGGAGGAACTCTTTCGGTGCAAACCGACCAGAGGACACAAAATTTATAGAAAAATGCACGGGTAACCCATAAATTCAAAAATTTTGTTTGGTTATTCGCTAATCTGGACGGTTACTGTTGTATATTCGTTGCCAACTCATGATGGCTTCAAGTATTCATCAGACTGTAAACTTTATGATCAACAACTTATGCTAGAATATTTATTGTGGACAATCTCAGTGTTATCAAAATTTAATATGATAAAGTGATAATAAATTGATATAAGTATTATATTATATTATCGCTGTTAACCTCTGGACAGTAAATATACAAAAAAAGATTATTATATATTTATTTATTTATATTAGAGAACCATGGCCAATTCATCGACCTTGGATTGACTTCATTCACGTAGTCAGCACAACTAGCAGTTAATGCGAAGTTGCGACATCATACTACAACCACACATCAACCGCAATTTCTGTGATACTCAGTTAGGACATCAGCCACGCCCACAACATGTTCATGCGTTGATAGGTCTATCGAAGAAAGTTTCTAATACATTGCTGGCAGCTATACCTACCCACGGCATCATATGTGGCTGGTATGTTCCAGTTCAAGCCTGAAATGTGGATTTTTCTACACGGAGAACAAACACATTTTGAGATCGAGTGAAAAACTTTCGCAGGATATGACATCAGGAAACGTCACAAAGTGCAAGCCTCGGATTAGCATCTGTGTGCATATCGGTGAGCTCTTTATGAACCTGAACCAATACAGCTTCATTTTTATTTTACTTTTGTATATTCCGCGCGTTATTTAAAATTTAGAGCTGCAGTGTATAATTTTAAATTATATTTTAAAATTAAATGGAACTTGGGGGCCCAGATGCAAAAGGGGTCAATGGGTCTCGTTTATTTATGTTGAGACTTTGATCGCTCCCTCGATTGGAGCCCCCTAGATCGGGGGCCCTTGTTCGGCGCATTAAATGAATCCCCCATTTGCACGGCCCTGGAGACAACAAGCGGCATAATTATCAAGTAATTACAGTACTTGGTTGCTAATGCGTTGGTTGCAAACCAACCAACACACAGTGAGGTAAAAACGCATATATCAAATCACTGAAGAGTACAGTCCAATAAAATTAGATGAAAGTTAAAAAAAGAGAGATAAATTTAAAAAACCGAAAAATCAAGCGTAAATATATAATTTATGATTCAATAAACTGAAATTGTGATTCTAATAAGAGAAGAGGTGTACACCCTTCAACGTATAAAGAGTTCTGCTTTTCAAGTTTTGATTCAATTAACCAGTGATTCCTATAAGCGGAACAACCCACTGCACTAAATTTTACTGAATTGTTTTCGGCGGCTCTAAAAACTATGATAAAGTAAAATAAAATGTAAAAAAATCTACTGTGTTCCCCTGGGGGTACGCATAATAGTGTCAGGCAAATATCGATATGTTGAGCGGAAAAAATCTAATTAAGAAGGACAGCAATTCAGTCACTGAAGAAGTGGAACAAAAAGTAACACGAAACATCAGAGAAATATCTCTATTCAAGGAATACACATTAAGAAATGAAATGGACGTTACATTTATCACAACATGAAGTGCTTATAACTTCTCAATTTACTGAGCCACATTTAATTAGTCAATCTAAATTGGACGATTTTATCAGTTATTTCAATATATCGAAAGCCAAGAATGTATTTTTTTAGGATCCCGATTTAAATATTGGAATTTGCTCAAGAAAAATACGAATGTTTCAATGTGAATAATAATCATCATAAAATAGCTTTCAGAATTATTTTTATATGAGCAGGCAGTGTATGTGTGTCTATGTGTCTTAAAGCTCTAAAGAAACTAAGGCTATGAGGAGTCAATATATTGTCTATAACTGCATATATTCTTTAGTTGGTTTGCTGTTTGCTGGACGAAAACCCCGAGTTCTGTGAGAAAAACATGCACCCTTTGTTTGACATCGACTAATTCAGCTACATTGTGAAACTACACTGGTGTGCAAAACTTAAGGACCAGTCAGGTTTTCACCTGTAGCTTCTCATAGGAGTGGCTTGGATATAGGAAAAGCATACAAAGGAACGTCGTGAGGTACAGAAATGATGAAGGAAACAACACCAACACAACAACGGAAACAAAACGGTAGAGAGGGACTTTATTCAAAAATGGCAACATAGCACTGGCTGCCATGATACAGATGCATCACTGTCAAAGTTGGAACAAAGGGAAAAGGTGGTCCTAAGTAGGAGATGTGGGCACCCCTAATGTCGATGCAGGCTTTCCACCGCCTGTTCATAATAATAACAATGTTGTTGATAAGTTCTTGCGGTAACATCGTCCATTCCTCTGTCAGCGCCATCTTCAGCTGGTGAACATTTTCTGGTGGATGTGGACGTGCCGCTAGGCGTCTCCCCAGAGCGTCCCATATGTATTCGATGGGATTTAGATCGGTAGAATGGGCAGGTCAATCGATACGAACAATGTCTTCGCTTTCCAAAAGCATATCAATAGATGCAGTGCGGTGTGGCGTTATCATCCATAAACATGAACTGGGGGCCAATGACACCTCGGAACCAACGCACATGGGAAGGATTACCTCAGTACAGTAGCGTGCACCGGTCACAGTACCACCTTCCAGTATCTGGAGTTGTGTACGTCCATCCAAGATAACGCCTCCCCAGACGAGAACACCTCGACCGCCATAGATCCCTTTCAGTGATGTTTTCGGAGTGATACCGTGCGCCAACCTCTCGCCAGATTAGCTGACGTCCAGAATCGCTGCTGAGATTGACTCTACTCTCATCAGTAAAGAGTACCTTACCCATCCGCTACTGTCCAGTCTTTATGTTCGATGCGTCACTGTAAACGGTGTCTCCGATGGGCAGATGTTAAAGGGACACAGCGTACTGGCCCTCGGGCAAACAGTCCACCTTTATGGAGTCGCCTGGCCACAGTAAACCGCGATGTACTGTGCTCCTGTGCAACTGGTTTGTAATGGATGTCCGTTCCTCTTGGCCGTAGGAGCATTTGGCGGTCATCACTGGGCGTTGTTTTTCGTGAACAGCCACCACTGGTTCTTCGAGCAGCTGTACCTGTCGTTCTGAAGGCGGACCATGCACGTGAGACGACGCTATGGGCGATACCGAACTCTGCAGCCACACTCATCGCGCTTCGACGTTCCTCAAGCTTCCCAATTATTCGACCTTGGGTAAAGTCATCCAAATGTTGTCTACCGGCCATTTCGTTGTCGGTAGCACTGCAGATGTTGTCTGCTGGCCATTTTGTTGTCTGTAGCACTGTATGAAACCAATCGAACGTCTGTAACAATTGTGCTCACCATTCAGGAATTTGCACATAACTGCTGAACTTCTGCCTTTATCAGTTTATGGGAGCCCTCTCATCACGATTAAATTTTTTTTGTTGGATGTGCACAAGCTTTCTACTGAAAGGCCACAGGCTCTCTCGTGTGATTTTGAGGTTGTAACCTTTAGAAAAAGTGTTGGTCCTTAAGTTTTGAACACCAGTGTAGATTATAAAAATTTCCGTCATTGACGAGAGTTGAACACTGGTCGTTTTCTCTATGTCGAAGGTCGGTGATTGTAATCATTGATAACCATGAGGGTTTTTATTAGGAAAAAAGCTTTGTTGTTAGAATGATGAGGAAGGCTTGATAGAAGACATGGGAGAAACAAACGAGAAGAATGGAAACTATTTATTGATTTTTCAATTATGGTTAAAGGATGGATTGTTGCTTATTGAGAATACACATCCTTCTTCTACACTGCTTGAGAGTGCCAATATTTGCCATTGACTTCTCGGCGAACTAACAATGTGGAAATCGTTTCGTTCAAACGTGTTTCACGAAAATTCTTAGGAAACAAATGGGATGAAAATTGTCATTCAACAATTGCTACTCTCATACCAAAATTTATGATGCAATATGTTACTAAAAAGATTTACTTCCTTAACTTTCGCTTATATTTCTTTACAGCAAGCCTCGGTTGTACTGATAATAATCGTGAAGTAAGATTCCACCAGGACAATGCAACTATTTAAAGACATTATAGGGAGAACGTAACCCAAATATGTCCTACTGATAGGCATCGACAAAAGAAACACATATCAGGACTCTTATAAATGCCAATCATATTCTATGGTCTGGAGGGGAGGACAGCAGCCTCGCCTGACACTGATTAATTCAGCCACGGTGAACTTTGGGGGTGTTCAAATTAAATTTGCAGTTATTGTTAATATTGCTTCCCCTGTGATTCTGCCTGCTGATCTACACAAAAATGGACACTTGTCAGGATTTTATATACTCGTTGATCAATACTTCAACACAAATTAATGAAGTTAAAGGTTTGGGAGTCATTTTTAGGCGAGTTAAACATATAATGCGTAAAGCGCCTGTTGTCTTCACCACATCCGTCTGGCTGTCCGTTCGTTCGCCCGCATGTAATAACTGTACTCCTAACAGATGAATTTACATAAAATTTTAGATTTGGTCTTTTAGAAAGGTGATTTAATCTTTCTTTAATTATTTTTATATTTTTTATCCGTCCGCATATAATAACTCAACTCCCAGTGGAGTTTTACTCGTTAAATTTACATTTCGTTCTGTTAGAACGATTTACCAAATTTTCAGCAAATTCCATTAAAATCGGATCTGCAGATATACGGTAATTATTATTTATTTTTTCATTCATATCATTTAGGATATCCGTGTACCGTATATTGCTGCTGAAGTACTGGGCATTATGTTTGTTGCCATGCGCTAACTGGAGGATTGAATGGACAATATGTGGATGTGCAAAAATCAAATATTCTCGATTCGCACATAAAAGTCGTTGTTTACTTTTATAAATCATGAATTATTACTATTATTACAAACTTGGACATTAAGCCTAATATACCTTTATCTATATCATTGATAAATATAGAAAACAACAATGGGCCATACACTGAACCCTGGGGAACTCTACTAACAACTTTATCCCACGAAGAGTAGTGTCCATTGATTACCACTTTCTGTGACGTTATTGCAACTTTCCTTTACAGCAGGTTGCTAATATTAGCACAAATTTCTTTAACTATTACCGGAGGTACAACTTATGGGCCTCTTATATCTAAAGATTAATCAACAATACTCAGATTAATTATTTAAAACGTTAATCAACAGTCCTCAGATTAATTATTTAAAAAGTTAATCAACAATACAAACCGTCTAAACTTCTATTTTAATTTATTTGATTCTGCTGAATTGGTCACTGAAAAATTTGCACGTTTTCAAGCACTTCCTCGTTCTCGCACCATGAGGAGTAATTATCGTATTTTGATGCATTAAATTTTGCAAGTTATAAATTGTCTTCTGCAGCAAAAGAAAAGGAATGAGGGGAATGAAATAAAGTGCCTCACAGAAATGTTGATATCTTCACAAAAAAAGCAACTCCAGATCATTTGAAAAAGTTTTCTCCAATAGTGACAAAAACTGCTGCGCTTTCTTAAACATTTACACCGAAAAAAGTCGATTACGATTATGAGTTGGGGGGAGGGGGATGAAGTAACCAGTTACGAAAGTATAAAGAAAATAAAATGTACGGTGTGTGTGTGCGAATGAAAGAGAGAGACTATAAATGGTGTCGATAGGAAACAGCATAAAAAAAGTCAAAAGAAAGTTTAGTGATTTAATTGACGGTGAACGAAAATATTTTGAATAATTGTAAAGAAGAAAAAGAGCGGCGTGTATTTCTTATTTGTTTAATTATTATTATTCAGCGATGAATTATCTTTTTCAGGGTTAATCATTCCTTTTTGTGACTATTCGTCGATGAGTGTGCATATTTTAATCAAGACAAATTTTCAGCAAACAGCAGCCCAATGAAACAAATTTTATGAAATGAAACAAACAATGAAATAAATGAAATTAAATGTAATATGAGAGAGAGAGAGAGATTTTACTTAATGACAAAATCTCGGAACGTGACAGTTAAGTTAAATAAAAATGCATTCCTATTTTATAGATTTTTTTTTTTTTATGGAAATTCATGAGGATCTCAATGTTTAAAGATGAGTACCTTTTCTTTGCATAGAAAATTATACTGTACCAGTACATTAATTATGAGATGCTTACCTAGCGTTAAAGATGGTTTATTTTGGCTGAAAATTTTGTTTTTTTGTTTGGTCAACATTGGAGGTAACAGTATTATACAACTCATACTGTAGCTGTTTCCTTGAGTGGCATAAAAAAAACAAGTAATGAATGTAGTAAGTTTACTTATTTATTTAATCAACACAAAAAATTAAATTAATCAATTGAACCAAGTTAATTAAACAACCGTCATCAATCCTACTCCTTGGAGATTTTTATTATTTTGGCGAATCGATGAATATAGTTATATGTTGTAAAAGTAACCTTGATTCTTTAGTTATTAGGAGTTATTTTGCTTTTTTATGATGCTTGGATAGCATCATAAAAAAAGCAAAAGCTCCCGAAATGACCACCAGAAGCTCCCTTCTGGTGGTCATTTCGTGAAGGAATGCAATGGATTTAAAGTGTCCAGCGGACTGATATAACACCAGTGTTCGTATCCGCTTGGGTGCGAGAAAGATGTACGCGACTGACCGAATCAGAGAATCGTCTAATAAAAAATAATGTACTATAGTTCAAATATTCGATCATGGCGCATTCAAGATAATGGCATTTTCTCTAAGATATCAATAAAATTTGATATTTAGTATTAATATTAGAATGATGCAAAGAATAGTTTTTTTTCTGTGCTTTCCATTAAAAAAAAAAAGTTTCTTCTTGAAAGTCACTTCTGGCAAGGAAGGAAAGCCTTGCTAGAAGTTACTACCCGATTCCACCTTGAAATTCATTAAACTCTCCGCTTCTGCTACCTTAACTGGTAATTCATTCCACTGCTCGACTGGTAAACTATGCGATCCTGCCTTCTACTTCTTCTTCTTCTTCTTTGGTCCTTAGCTGGCAGCTGGGGGAGGCGGTTGGCCACGCAACCAGTATGCTGCTTGTAGGTGCCGCAGGATTTCGGACTTGCTCTGTGATGTTCTTCCACACCTTACGATCCATGGCTTCAGTCCTGGCCTGGTTAAGGTCGAGACGTCGGCTCTTCAAGTCATCTTCCACTTGCTTGGCCCACGTTTTCCTAGGCGCGGTCCGTTGGATGCTCCATTGGGTGGGTCGTTGTCTCCAAAGGAGTGTGGATGGTATTCTCTTCGTGCCCATTCTACATACGTGGCCAAACCATCTGAGCCTTCGCTTCTGGATTTGGTCGGCAATGGTTGGTTGCTGTTGGCATCTGGCGCGGATGGTATCATTAGTGATGCGGTCACGAAGAGAGATGCCCAAGATCTGCCGCAGGCATCGCATTTGGAATACCTCAAGTTTGTTCAAATCTAACTTGAGACAAATCCATGTTTCCGATCCGTAAAGAAGAATGGGCAGGATCAAAGTCCGGAAGAGTCGGATTTTAGTCTTTGTGGAAATGTTGGTCCTCTTCCACAGACACCATTTGAGCGAGGCGAACGCAGTGGCCGCCTGTCCAATTCTGCTGTGGATTTCCATGGTGGATGCAACTTTCTTCTCCTGGACCAGCGACCCAAGGTATTTAAAGTCCTGCACTTGCTCGATCTGGACGCCTTCGAGATAGATGGTGGCTTGCGACCCATCTGTTGTCAGGGCCTTTGTTTTACCAGCATTGATCTTCAAACCGTATGGCCGGGCAATGCGGGCAATGTCGTAGAGGATGTCCGTGGCTTCAGCGTCGTTACAGGCAAGGATAGCACTATCATCAGCAAACATCAGGTCAGTCACATAGTGATCCTTGTCATATTGTATGCCCTGTCTGTTTCTGAATGCTTGCCTCATAATGGCGTCAACCACGATGTTGAAAAGCAACGGGGAGGCTACATCCCCTTGGCGGACTCCAGTTTGGATGGTAAATTCCTCTGATAAATCGTTCTGGATGCGCACCTGGCTGGTTAAACCGTTGTATGCAGTTTGGAGGAGTGTGATGACTTTTCGAGGTACATGTTCAACCTCTAGTAGTTTCCATAAGGCAGGCCGGTGGACACAGTCGAAAGCAGACTTAAAGTCAATGAAAACAATGACGGTTCGCTGTCCACACCGGATCCTCTCCTCCATCAGCTGACGAATGGCAAAGATTTGATCACAGCATCCTCGCCCGGGTCTAAATCCTGCCTGTTCTTCTCGACTGGTTTGCTCGCGATGTTTTTGCAGTCTTGACTGGATGATCTTCATAAAGACCTTTCCAATGATGGAAAGGAGGCTGATGCCACGGTAGTTCTTGCAGTCCCGGTTATCACCTTTCTTGTGGATCGGTACGATAATGGCTTTCCTCCATGTTAACGGAATTTGTTCAGTGCACCAGATGGTTTTGAGGAGTGAGTGTAGTCGGCGAAGCAGTACATCTCCCCCGGCTTTGATCGCTTCTGTGGTGACTTGGTCCACTCCTGGTGCCCTGCCATGCTTCAGGGATTGTATGGCTGCTTTCACTTCTTCTACTGTAGGCTCAACATCGACCATGGAGACCTCAGGGGGGTCAATCGAGAGTGCTGTTGCTGGCGGTCCCTGAGGTGGGTCGTGATTATACAAAGCTTTGAAGAATTCACTCCACCGTTGCAGGCGTTCGGATGGTGATCGCACGAAGGTCCCATCAGCATCCTTGATGTTGTCACTAGTCAATTTGGTCTTTCCATATTATTAAAGGATTAGTCAAAATGTTGTCCACAACTTAGACAGTTTATATCAAATATACTACACACGCTTCTGTGTTGTTGTTGTTGTTGTTGTTGTTATTTTTGGCGCAAGGGCTGCTTAGACCATATTGCGCCTATCAGTGATATGAAAGTAATCAATGGTGACTGTTATGGAAACAGTCAGAGACGATCATATAATTTTATTCGTTTAAGAAAACAGAATAACTCCAAGGGATTAGCATCGTTGCCTATGATATGAGAGAGTTTTAGAGGTTCTTTTAGATTTGGAAGAGGCGCCTCCGTAGCCAGGTGGGAAGGAGCAGCAGTGCGTAGCACACGCTTCTTGATTAGACCGGGGTTCGAGCCCGTCACCACCAAATACGGAGGATGCGGAAAGGTCAGGGAATGACCACCGCATATTCCCGGAGCAATATGGCCTTAGTTGCTAATGCTCCTAAAAACCAAATACTGTAACTGTAACTGTAGATTTGGAAGGAAGCTGAATGAACATTGCCGAGCATGTTTTTACAGAGTGCATTCAACAAGAATGTGCTTCATTGTTAGCTGACAGTTGCATTGAAAACACTGTGGAGGATCATTTCCTGTGAGGAGAAATAGGTGAGTAAACTGGCTGTGGCCGATTCGTGCTCTGGTTAAGATGACTTCTTCCTTTCTGTTAGTACGAAAACTAGAGGTCCATAACTGTGGTTCTGATTTTATTTCCAATAGCTTATTATCCGTTTGAGATTGCCATAGAAGTGTCCGTTGTTCCTTACATGTCCTTCGTATCACAGGTCTGTAATCAACATATGGAACGCAAAAGCCTGAAGATAATGGGTTAGATGGATGTTTTGCAGCATGGTCTGCGCATTCGTTTCCTGGGATCCCAGTGTGACCTGGGATCCAGCAGAAGATGACTACTTGCTGGCGTTCCTGAATAAGAACCATCTTACTTCTTATGGTTTTTATTAAAGGATTGGTTGGTGAGGAGGTGTTTTGTAGGGCTACTAGTGAACTTTGCGAGTCCGTATATATTATACTTTTTTTAATGGAGCGATGGACAATATTTTCTAGGGCAAGCTTGATGGCGAATAACTCAGCTGTATAACTGCTACATTCAGTAGGCAGAGATACAGAGATGGTGAAGGGAAAAAGTGCTGTAGCACCTACTCCACTATCAGCCTTTGATCCATCTGCGTATATTTTCATGAAATGCGGATAATTTTGTGTGTGAGAAGTATGAAGTTGTCGCACGTTAATATTTGCAAGAGAATCTTTTCCCCAGTTCAGGAAGTAATTGTCACAGGATGGATTAACACAGGACCATGGGGGAACTGAAGTGTTTGGATCTTGGAGGACTTTTTCAAGGTGCACATTCCAGCTTTCAGATAGAGCCTGCAATCTGATGCCAGTAGGTTGGACTGCTCTGGGTTTATTTCTGTAAAACATTTTAAACTGTGGATCACTAAGTATAGGCCAAATTGGATGGGTAGGCATGCTTTGAATTTTAGCGGCATAATTCAAAAGTAACACCTTTCTTCTGAGGCAGAGTGGAACTTCATGGGCTTCGGCGTAGAGACTTTGTACTGGCGATGTTCTATAAGCACCTGTAGCAATCCTGAGGGCAGAATGTTGAACAGGAGCAAGCCGTACTAGCACACTCTCCCTAGCAGAGTCATACACCGGGGCTCCATAATCAAGACGAGATCTAATTAGAGTTCTATACAGGTGAAGTAAGGTGTAACGGTCAGCACCCCATGTTGTCGAAGAAAGAACTCTGAGAATGTTCATTTTTTTTCTGGCAGGTTGTCCGGAGATATTTGATATGTTCTAAAAAATTAAGTTTCCTATCAAAAATTAGACCGAGGAGGCGAATGCTACTCATAACTGAGATAGGATGATTTGTTAGGTGTAGCTCTGGGTCAAGATGCATCCTTCGTTTGTTACAAAAGTGAATGGCACTAGATTTTTGATGAGATAGTCTGTAACCATTCTGTGTCATCCATAATTCAATATTGTTTAGTGAGATTTGTAGTTGCCTTCCAATGAAGTTCATATTCAGCGAACTGCAGGAAACAGTCAGATCATCAGCATAGACATATGAATTCACAGTGTTGGGAATATGATTTATTCTCAATGCAAATAAAGTAGCACTGAGAACTGAGCCCCGTGGGACTCCTTCCTCTTGTATATAGATTTGTGAGAAGACTTGTCTATAGCGAACTTGAAAAGATCTATACTGAAGGAAGTTTTGTATGTAGCATGGTAAGTTACCTCTCAGTTCAAGGGAATGGAGATCTTTTAAGATACCAAAACGCCAGGTGGTGTCAAAGGCCTTCTCTATGTCAAGGCAGACCATGACAAGATGTTCATTTCGAATAAATGCATTCCTGATATTTGTTTCAGCTTTAATCATAAGATCTAGGGATGAGCGATTTTTTCTGAAACCAAACTGGTTATCAGAGATTAGATGTTTTGAATCCAGATACCATGTTAATCGGCGGTGTATAATTTTTTCTAATGTTTTACTCAAGCAACTGGTAAGAGAGATGGGTCTGTAATTGTGAGGAATAGAATGATCTTTCCCTGGTTTGGGAATTGCCAGTACATAGGAGTGTTGCCAGCGAGTGGGGTATGAATGTTCAATGAATATGCGGTTGTAAAAGGTCAGCAGCAAGGATAATGATTTATTGTCTAAGTGTTGAAGCATTATGTAATATACTCCGTCGGGACCAGCAGCACTGTTCTTTGAGGAATATATAGCTTTTTGAAGTTCGATCATAGTAAGTGTCTGATTGTATGGTAGAGAAGCAGTGGATTTGAAGTTAAGTTTTGCTTTTTCGGCTGAAGCTTTGATCTTCTGAAATGGCGGATCATATGAGGTCGAGGCAGACAACTGGGAGAATACTGTCTCTAGAGTATTCGCAATTTCTACAGGAGTAGAGAGCTCCTGTCCATTCCAGTTGAATATTGGCGAGGATAATGGAGGAAATTTGCCATTTAGCTGTCTTATTTTTTTCCATATTATTCTTATATCAGTATTTTTATTTACTGAAGTTGCAAATCGGATGCAAGAGTTTCTTTTAGCTTTCTTTCTGATGTGTCGGGCTTTGGCTCTTAGTTTCTTATAATTTATAAGATTATTGGTAGTAGGGTATTTTCGAAATATATTCCACGCTCGGTTTTTTTCTTTTTTGGCATTCTTAGATTCATCATTCCACCAATAGTTTATCGGTCTGTAGGTGTCTGATTGTGATTGTGGGATGGCAATAGATGCAGCTGCTAGAATTTCTTTGGTGATATGATCAGTGGCTGTGTCAATTGGGAAAGATTCGACGATCTGTTTATCAAATGAAACATGAGAGGTGTACTTGGCCCAATCTGATTTGGAAAATTTCCATTTTATTTGGTTTTTTGCAGTTGAAGAGTGTGATGTTTGGATCTTACAGATTAATGGGTAGTGGTCACTGTTTAGTGGATCATCTAGAGCTGTCCACTTAATATTAGGAAAGAGGATCGGAGAGCATATAGATAGATCTATTGCAGACACTGTTCCTGTTGGGAGATGGATATAAGTTGGTGAACCAGTATTTAGGATGGTTAAGTTTTGTCTGTTAATGAGCATTTCAATGAGTTGCCCTCGTCCATCTGCATTGGGAGAACCCCACAATGGATGGTGTCCATTGAAGTCGCCCAATAAACAGAAAGGGGTTGGCAACTGCATTATAAGATTTTCAAGTTCGTGAATAGTACACGGATGATTGGGTGGTAGATAGATCGAAACAAGAGTCAGAGTGATGCCAATTGCTATTCGGGTAGCAACGGCTTCTATAGAGGTTTGTAAAGAAATGCGTCTGCATGGAACTCGCGAATCTATGAGTATGGCTACTCCACCACGAGCATTATTTGCAATAGGTCTATCTTGTCTGAAAAGAGTATAGTTTTTTATCAAAGGAGATATCTGAGGAGTCCGATATGTCTCCTGTAGGCAGCTGCCCACTGGTTTATGCTGCTTAATTATGTCGTATATGTCATCAATGTTGCTCCTAAAGCCTCTACAATTCCATTGGACAACGTTGTTCATTGTTTCAATTTAGATGAAGGAACTGAATCTGACTGCTGTTTGGAAGTCTGTTTGGCACGGTCAATTTTAATCCTATCTCTTTTTGAGAAAACAGGTCTTTGGTCTATTTCATCCTCTGGATGGATCTCCAGAATGGTTTCGGTATCATCTTGATTGGAAATTTCATTAGTATCCATAAGGGAGGAGTCAAATGTCTGTTTTCGATTAGAATCTGCGTTATCTGCTTGGACGGATCTTACGGGATCTGCATCGGCAGAAGGTGGTATCGTGACTGGTGTATTGTTAGCTCTAGTAGAAATCTGTTGCTTTGAAGGTTGGGGTACAGAACTGAGCAGGGAACGAGCCCATTCTGAAATAGAGGTATTTGGAGGTATTGATGTATCAGTCTGCACTGATACTGAATGAAACTTTTTAGAGGCTTCATCATACGTGCGTCTAGGTGTCATTAGTTGTATTTGCTTTCTTGCTTCTGGGAATGAAACTTTCTTTTCTATTTTATATTTCTGGATTTTTTTCTTATATTTCCATTGTTCACAATTTTTAGAAAAGACTGGATGGTTACCTTTACAATTGGGGCAGAGTGGAGCCTGGGCTTTACAGTCAGCCTGGGAATGATCTTTTGAACCACAGTTAGGACATACGGGGTCTCCTCGACAGACTGTTTGTGAGTGTCCGAATTTCTGACACTTGTAACATCTTATTGGGTTCGGGATATATGGGCGAATGCGACAATGCAAATACCCTGCTTTTACGGATGACATTAAATTAGGTGAGTGAATGTCAAAATTATGCTCCGAGTTGGAAGGAGTTCGCCATCTTTTTTCATCATAATTCATTTTGCCTGTGTGACTTTCTGATCCTGCAGTTCCTGAACAATTTCTTCTTCTGATACATTCATTAGGTCCCATTCAGAAATAACACCTTTGGATGAATTAAGTGTGGCATGTGGGGACACCTTAACTGGAACTCCACCAAATGAGGTGAGTCTGAGTAGAGACTCAGAGTGTTTTGAGTTGGTGGTCTCAACAAGCAGGTCGCCAGATTTCAGTCGTCGTACCATTTTAGGGGAGCCAGCTACGCTCTCAAGACATTTTTGAATGAGGAATGGTGATAAACTACCCAAGGATTGGTTAGTTAGCGAATGCAGAATCAGAAAACTTGGGTTTTCCATTCGGGGAGCATCCGTCCTCAGTCTCTTTGGATTGGATAAATCATTATCGGGTATGTGCAAATCCAATGTATTTGGATTTGCAGTCCTAATCGGTGGAAAATTGTCACAGTCCATTTTTTGCTCCTTTTGGCCCTGGGGGTTGGTTTTACCACCCGG
Source organism: Mastigoproctus giganteus (assembly GCF_048544385.1). NCBI lineage: Eukaryota > Metazoa > Arthropoda > Arachnida > Uropygi > Thelyphonidae > Mastigoproctus > Mastigoproctus giganteus. The sequence continues at coordinate 109,272,620 of NC_143581.1, read as the reverse complement.
ATTTCCGGCCCCGCCACGGGGAGGCAGGAGCAGTGCCACAAGGTGACCAAGCGGCTAAGTTAGTTAGTTAGTACTATTAGAAATAAAAAAAACAGAAAGGTAACTTTCCTTTCTGGGCCTTTGCCTACTTCTTCTAGTGCAAAAGAGCTACACTAATTAATAAATAAAGAAAACGGTTGTTGAAACAAAATATAATCTCTCACTTGAAGGCTCTTTAGAGATAACGCTTTGAGATACGCAAAGAAATCGCTTCGTCACGGAACGCTTGGCACCCGGGGCCACGCTTCTGTGACAAAAATGTTATCAAATAAAAGCGTAAATATCAAAGTTGTGTTTGCTACAACCGGGATGGCGCAGACATCCGCGATGGCACTGCATTCAAAATGGCGTGATCTGTGGAGAAATCATGATGTTCTTTTCTACCTTTAACTTTAACTTAGTTATAAACACGCTGAACCTTTCATAAAGATGTTGCTACCATGGAGAAACTTTTATTGCTAGACATTGATCAAAAGAGCACCTATTCGTTGCAAAAAAAAGCAAATAATAATAATAATTGACTATAATTATATCGTTTTTAATTTAATATTTCTTAAATTTTCATTCAAAGTTCTATTAACTTAAATCTGTGGATGATTGGCGGTATTGAATTAAAATTCAGCTAATCAAAATTCATGAGATGTACCATAATTAGGGAGGAAAAAAATGAAAAGCTTCAAGTTTTTTTGTTCGGTGTTAATAAATGTGATTTATTATTATTAAAATATATGTCTAGCTATTGCTTTATGTCTCGTGGTGTGTTTGTGAAAAGCAGAAAGAACAGAAAAAGCTTATACATTTCGATATTTTGGAGGGAATGTCTAGTCGCTAAAGGAATAAACTTTTTGCTATTCCGTTTGTAAACTACTGTATTTTTCATATGTACTTCAAAATTTCTAGCTTGACCGACGCAATTTGTGAATCAATGTTAAACTATTGCACTAGTTCGGAAGTGAATTTATATCACACTTTCGTTTGGCTTCCGAAGAGACTTCATTGTACTTTCCAAAATAAGTGGAGTAGCATTATCGGTAGATAAAAAGACTGCCATGTTATTGTCTGCGTGTCTACCAATAACGTCCGGGCTTATTAGTGCACGAAAGATCAGAATGTCTTTCTTCATAAGCCTATTTTTTTTTTTGATCGATTTTTTTTCTTAAAATTCGTCCCTTTAGTACTCGCGTTTACAGTTGATCCGAACTAAGGTTGATATATTTTAATAATAAACACTAGGGGGGGCTCCGCCCCTGCTCGCTTTGCTCGCCAACCCACGCGCACGCTTTTCTACGTAATATGTAGAGGTATGACGGAGTAAGTCAAATCTTTTCTTCGTAAAAGACACATCAGTCGAAAGGCACTGATCGATATCTAATCAGGAAGTGACGTGTATAATTATTTACCTGTGAATTTGTACTTCGCAGTATTCTCAAGGTCGAATAAATATCACTATGTAATTATTTACCGGCGTTTACATAGGTTACTTAGTAAAAGGCCTGCTAAAAATTTAGATCATGGATACTACTCCATACTTCGAATAAAGTCAGGAAGAAGGCAGTGACTGACAGGTGCCATTCACTGTTTATCCAAGCCCCTCTCCTCCAAGGTTGACATACCTAAGGTGTTTACCCCGCAACTTGCCACTGTATTAAAATCAGGAACTCGTTTTCCAATTTTAAAACTGCGGGATGGGGGATAAACACCCTACCTAAGCTAAGCACCCCCCCCCGCCTCAACGACACAAAACAATCAGAAACAAAACGCATTTACAACAATCACCCAATCACAGAACTCGACCGTACAATCACTCCGATTTACAACCGGAGACCAGTGGTGCCCAAATAATAGATTTTAGCCAAAAAAGAATGCATTATGGAACCCGAAGCGAAAAACCTTTTGCTGCGGGTTCCATAATGCATGAGGAATATTGTTGCATCCGAAAGGGCAGCACTAAAATATTTACAAATATACAATATTCATTAATATATAAAAATTGTTACAATGGAATATCAAATGTTAGACAAGTGGGGGCGCGTGCAAGAGGTTGATGAACGTTATGGAGGCAGTTGTCAATAATTAATTGCATTTGAAGTGATGTAATTGCCTCGCCCTCTTCTCCCATTGGCTCGAATAAATATCACTAGGAGGAAAACTTTTTTAATGTATAGAGAGATATATTAAAAAAGTTTAATGTATCTCTCTATACAAAAAGAGATAGAGAGATACTTTATAGAGAGATACTTTAATAATATGGATATATTTTGGCTTTCAAGCTACCTAGAATCCAAAGCATAAATTATATCGAGGACATTGTATTTCTATGTGTGTATATATATATATATATATATATGTATATTCAGCCTCACCAGTCTCTTACATAGATTATAAGTAAAAATTAACTACTCTCTTATATACAGTACATAAGAGAGCGGTTAATTTTTTTTTTTTTTTGGTTCACATCATAAGTGCAGAACGTTGATGTTTGAGAAACCCTAGAATTCCTAAATGAGTCAGCATCATTTCTACAGAAATTATTTGATCAGAGTTTAATTTATTCAACTGCAAAAACATGAACATCTTTTCAGTAATATTAATTATTTCTACGCTAATGATAATTCCTCCATTAAGGCTGTTTTTTCTCGGTCCATGATTGCTCCCATAAAAATAAGATTTCTTTGCTTGATTAAATTCTTATCTTCAGAGATTTTTGCTAATTACTTTCAGTACAAGACTGTGTGTGGACGTCTTACATGTGCATTGGACATCAACAGTTATTTCACTAATGGCAGACAGCTTTATTGTCACTGAAGATGATTTTGCTATGAGCTTCCCAAGTTTACAAAAAAAGTTTTTCATAGGAAATGTCGAATAACCACTCAGCCATGATAATTGTTTTGGCACCCTTCCAAATCCATCCGAAAGAAATAGAACTCTTCACACAGAAATTTCATTAACTGTTCACTGTAACCAGTTAATTCTGGAGAAAGAAAGGTTCCCATTTGCTGTATATTTTCACAGAATTAAAACAATTTTCTTACACGGCATTTCATTTTTATTTTTCATTTGAATTAGAGCGACATATTCACTGTTTTTATGGGCAGTGTAGAAATTACAAGTAGTTATATTTCTAATATTTTTCCCCGATTTCGAAGAACATTTATAAGAATAAATTCTCTCAAACATAGCGAAATAATGAGGATGCTACTTTTGGCTACTTCTGAATCTTACATAAAATACATTTTTTAATCTTAAAAAGCTGTTGTTTTGAAGAGAGCACTTCGCAATTGGTGATGAAGGGATGTGAATGAGAGTCGGAAGAACTATAAAATATTTATAAGAATAAATTCATAAACATAAACAATAGAAATTTCCTATAATATGCATAATGCAAGCGATCATTTTAAATAAGAACCCCATAAAAATGCGAATCACTTCGAATAAATGAATGTAAGGGACATGAAATTTAAAGTAATAATCTTTATTCTTTGATGTTATTTCATTTGACACAAAAATGTTCAAAGCGATCACCATCATGAGCACAATATAACTGAGCATGACCAAACATATTTGAAAACACTGCCTGCAATTCGTTGGGAGCCACACTGGAAATTAAGTTGGATACTTTGCCTTTCTTTTTTTCCCCACAGTGGCTTGAATATTGCGGTAGCTATTACTTTTACACAGCCCACAGAATGAAGACTGATGACGTAAAATATGGCGAGCTGGTTGATATATTCCTTTTGAAATTGCACGATATTCAGAGAAGAGAGTTTAGGCGACTTATTGTGGTATCTTGTTAAAACGGTTTAATAACCGTTTTAGCAAGGTTTTACTCTTGCTCAGTTAAGATATCCTAGGATTTCAAGGAATTTGTCAATACGCTGTTGAGAGATTGTGGTTTATATAAAAAAGGATGGGCCCAATAATCCTGGGGAGGATCATTGCACACCACACTCCAATCTTAACACGGTGTAGTGTGAGGCATACCAGATATCCAAAAGGCTATCCTGGATTGGATACCTCCTGAAAGAAGAGAAGAGGAAGACCTAGGAGGACATGGATGGATGGAGTACAGGAGTGCATGACAGCCCGAGGCTTAACCGACCAAGACACCTTGAACTGCACTTTATGGCGGGAAACATTCCTACCAAAAAATAACTTGTAGGCTGAGGAAACCCATTGTAAATGGAAACACTTCTCTTGAAGAAGAAGGGGATTTTCCGTACACTGTAGATCAACGATCACATTCGCAGCCTCAATAAGACCACTACTTCAAATTGGATCCGAACACCATCACATATGCTTAAGTTTTAACATCTTTATTAGCTCCAAACCCAAGGATAACGCACAAAAATTATCCAGGGTGCCAACGAATTAGAAGCAATCCTGGTCCTGCTCCAAACCCTCAACATAACCAAGAATTCTTCCCAAATTACTAACATTTTCCAGAAGAAGCCAAAGCCAGTAGATATTTTAATTTAAGGCATTCCAGTACGAAAAGTGGATTATCACAAAGATCTGGGCATAATTTTCGATAATAATCTTTTCTTTTTCAGCCACTATGCACATGTGGCAAAAAGAATTCAGAGAGCTAATTGGCTGATCAACCAATAAACAACGACAATACGTAACACAGCAATCATCTATAGCAGCGTTTTCCAAAATGGGGTCTGTAGACCAGTTCCACAGAGTCTGCGAAACATTCAGAAGGTATCAAATAATGTTTATTTTCTTAAAAATATAACTGATAGAATCACAACGAATTTTATTATAGAACATTGCTTATTTTCGATACGATTAGTATATAATTGTATACATATTTCAAATTATTCGTTCTACGTATAGTAAATTGATAATAAATAAAGTTATTATTATATATCTGTGTAAAAATAAGAATAAAGTTCAGTTGTTTCACACATAAAACTTCGAAGTTTCTTTTCAGAACACCTAGTGTTCATACATATATACACACAGAAACACATATATATATATATATATATATATAAGGAAAATTTCTGGTTTACTCATTCAAGCAGTAGTCGCTACACGAAGAGCATGCATCGATATACGAACTGTGAGCTGGCAGACATGTACCTAGTGTACGGATTAGCAGAGGACAATGGACGAGCCGCTCAACGAATTTATGGAGAACGCTTCCCAGACAGACATGTACCACCGTTTGTTTGCGCGTTTGCATCAAAATTTGTGCGATTATGGGTCATTTAGAGGTAACAAGAGTAGTGCGGGCAAACCACGTTCTACGCGAACTCCCGCCATGGAAGAAAGTGTGTTGAATGCCGTCCAGAATAATCCTACTACCAGCACACGTGCCGTTGCCTCTGCCTTAGGAGTGTTTCGTTACAGTGTACAGTGTACAGCGTGTCTAGCACGACGATTGCTTACACCCCTTTCATCTCCAAAGGGTTCAGTTACTGCTCCACCAAGATCATCCTGCACGTGTGGCTTTTGCGCAGTGGTTTCTTGAAGAACGTGTTTATGACTTGAATTTTCCAGCCTATGTTTTGTTCACGGATGAGGTTTATTTCACTCGGAAAGGCTTATTCAATCAGCACAATGCTCATGTGTGGGCTCAAGACACCCCCCACGGTGTGCACCCCCATGCGGCACAACATCCCTTCGCAATAAATGTGTGGACAGGTATGGTCGGTGACTGCTTAGTCGGCCCATACCTGTTACCATCCCGCATGAACTCCGCTAAATATCGGATCTTTCTTGAACAAGTTCTACCAGGGTAACTTGACGATGTTCCAGCAAATGTGAGACGCAACGTTCGGTTTCAACATGACGGGGTGCCTGCCCATTATGGAAGGTGTGTTCGTGACCATTTGAACAGGCGTTTTGGGCGTCGATGGATTCCCGTGGTGGACCCGTTGCCTGGCCCTCGCGCTCACCTGATTTATCGAGCCTCGATTTCTTTCTGTGGGGGGCCCTTCAAATCTATCGTGTATGAGTCGCCTGTGGAGACGGAAATGGATCTCGTGGCGAGACTCGTCTGCACTGCTGCTACTGCCCAAGAAACTCCAGGTGTGTTCGACCGTGTCCGCCAATCCATGCTGCCTCGGTGTCATGCGTGCATCGCGTCTCACGGTGGAACCTTCGAGAATCTGTTTAACATCATGAAATGCACCCATCTCGTACTCCATTGTTAATATAATGTCAAATAAATGTTTGCCACTAATTACTGCCTTGTGTCATTTCTGCTTCTTGTGCCTCTGCTACTACTTTCCCGTGACGTTTCCGGTTATGGGTTCCTATGCGATTCGCGTTCCTTTAGATGTTACCTACCTCCCCTAAATGTTTGTACCAATATTTTTGAGACACCCTGCATATACACTGTGCTGCCACTTTATTAGGTACACCCTTGCTGTGCGCACAAATGGTTCGTCCCACAACATTGCAAGTCACATGACCACAGTTTTGGATATGAATTTAGCAGAACAACCATTCTATTTTCAGTTAAGCGTACCAACGGAGTAAGAATGGGGAAAAGGAGTGAAGGATGGATTTCCAGAAGAGTAAACAATTTGCTATTGACAATTTCATGAACGGCCGGCTATCCAGGGGAAAACGTGTGTGGTCCACAAGTCATACTTGCACCCCTAGTGCATGTTAAACAGGACTCGCAACATTCACATTGCCATTCACTCTGCACACTTTCTCGTGGTTGCATATCACAGAATTTGATATGGTGTGACATTGAAATTGCCAAAATAATCACGTGCAGGGTTTGAAAAGACTATTTGAAGTGACGTTCTGTCACGAACAGATACTCTTCTGTGCTGAATGTGACGTTTATTTAACGCTTGCCTTCTGTACGTGCATTTCTAGTTTTACAGGTTTAAGCAGATATCATCATCTTGCACAGAAAAAATAGTGTTACCTGTAAATTTCGTTTCTTTAGCTCTTTTCTTTTACTTGCAATCACTCTCATTTTCGTTGGTTGTCATTTAAAATTATCAGCCTGTATTAGTGCTGTGTTCAGAGCTGCGTGTTTATGTCTGCTTAAACAGTTTAAGAGGGAATAAGAATCACATTTTCTGATTAATTGGCCACTTGTTAATCACTAAAAAGTCATACACGAGGGAGCTAAGCCTTGAAGTTTTGGAGTTTCATCCATGAGAGAATTAATTACATGTTGCGAATTTTATAAAGAAGATGAAGAAATTTTTCTTTTGTAAAAGATGCATTTTTCAACAAGATGGTTGTAAGCCGAAAAATTCAGCACATTTTCAAAGCTTTATTCTCTCTCTTAATGCTCTATTAATTTCATCTTTGTTAATGTGGCTAACTTTCTGCCACTTTAAGATATCTTTTTTTTTTTTGTTCCCTATTCCCTTTCTAATGATGCATTTAACTCTTAACTCGTGTATTCAAAAATGTAATCTAATAAAAAATTCTGACTTAAATTAGACGAAGAGGACAGGAGAAAATTGTGTATAACTTTAAGTTGGTATAATTTTTTTGGGAATTTTGTGTTTAAATTTACTTAACTTTATGCGTGAGGAACCGAAAGAAATTATCGATCATTTCTTGGAATTTTCATGTTGAATTCTCTGATGAATTGCGTGGAATTTCTCCAATTCGTTTCACAAGATTAAATCCACATGAAACACGACAGAGCAGCGATGCAAATATTGGAAAAACAGGCTAATATTGATTGGTAGGCTTCCCCGGAGAAAATGAAGTGTGACAAACTAATCAGATTTTTCCGCATAAGTTCCCAGTAGGAAATAAATCTATTTTTGAACAAGTTCATATTTTTTTTTTACAATGCGCCTTATAAATCTATTTTCCTTGCTCAGGCAGCAGTTAATTATTTCATTCTATTTTTTAAAATTTTGTTTTGCTTTGTGAGAATGAAATATTATGCAAGGGAAGTTATGTGTAATTGTTTTTTTATTTAACAACCTTTTAAGTGATAACTGATAAATCAAGTAAAGCGTCGTAACTAATTACATTAGACATATAGTGTATAGTGTAGATTGTCAGGCGGTACCGGGAGCCCCACCCCAACTCCGCGTTTGTATACTTTGTGTCGCAGTACAAACTCTGAAAGCCAGAGAGAGAGAGTGTGTGAGTTTTAGTGTTGGTAAGCGTAGTGTAGTGTTGGGTAGTGTTATTCCTCCAGTCGTATGGCCCCTAGTGGGACCTCCAAGTTACCCGTTCTCTTTCCCGGGGAGGCAGCCTAGGTATAGTAGGGAATAGAAAGGAAGGCGCCAGAAAAAAAAAAAGAAAGAACACTCTGGAAATTGAGAAAGGGAGCGGAAGAAACAGATGAGGAGGAGGAGAGGAATAGAGGATGATAGGAAGATTTTCCACCTGGAAATATAAAGTTTAAGAGATAGAGGGCACTCCTGTAGAAGGGGTCCATCCTCCACAATGTGGGAAAAATATTTGTGGCGGTAGAGACCACCATGTGAAAATGTTGGGGTGGGAGGTGAGAAGGGGCGACTGGGATTGTACAGGATAAAGGTCATAGGGATAGGATGCTAGGAGGAGGAGATGGCACTGTGGACTCAGGGAAGGCCATGTAATGCGTTTCATCAGAGATGAGTAGTTTGCTCATATCCACAGTTTATAGATTCAATGTTGGGCACAAGTCTACATCTGTGATGATGGGGCAGCCATAAAGGACATGGGCCCAATCCTCATCAGCTCCACAGGTACATTTAGGATCCTGAGTGAGATCCGGTTATACAATTTTGCATTCAGGGAACATTGCTCTGTTAACAAAAATGTGGCATAGAGTTAGAGTCCTGGGTGGTTTGGGGGAAACTAGGTTACCTGAGGCAAGAACCTCGTGACTTCCCGTTTAGGTGTCTCTTCCCACCTGCTGTGCCATTGCTGGTAGAGTGTGGTTGATGTTCTTTTTATTGCTTGTTTGATATTCGTCTCAAGGTTTATGGTAATCCTTAAGATGTTTGTTGGGATTTTGAGTCTATAGCTGAGTCTTCTTTCAATTATTTTCAAATCCACTGGCAGTGCTCCTGCCAGGACCTGCAGAGCAGGCATACTGGCAGTGCAGTATGCACACGTGGTGGTTACGAGTATAATCCTCTTTATTGAATCTAATTTTCTTTTATTCTTAGTTAAAGTTGTTCTATAGTACCATACGCTTCAGCCATAGTTAATAACTGGGAGAAAGACTGCCTTCTAGAGCAAGTCTCAGCTGCCAGACGGGTCGCCGGTGGCGAAAAGCGAATGGCCCATAGTATGTCGATTAACTGCGAATAACCAATAAGCAGTCCCGGACCGAGGCGACAGAGTGTATAACAGAGTGTAGAGGGATGAACTGTGGCAGGTTCATTCCTATTTAAATGCCACAATAATTCAATGACATCTCTATGTCAAGGTGAGGAAACGCCGCCTTATAAACGTTACCAACTTGCTGGTAACCAACAAGGTGAGGAAACGCCGCCTTATAAGCGTTACCAACTTGCTGCCTTGCAGGATGAGCTGTTGTATCAACAAAGCTAGGGAAAGGTTACCTCGATATCAAATCCCTAATCCTTCATTTTGGGGGTTGGATCGTCGTGCCAGCACTCCACACTTAGTAAAAACAACTTTACTGCTAAATTTGCAAAAATACCATTTTTGCAAAAAAACTGGTGGACTAAAAGGAAAACGACATGCGCGGGAAAACTCTTCGTATTGGTACATGGAACGTTCGCGGAAGCACACATAAGACACAACAGAAGCAAACAAGATGCATCTTAATATTCTTGTCATGACTAAACAAAGAAAAAAAAGGGAAAAGGAAGTGGACAGATTAGTGAATTTGCTCATTACTGTAGTGGAGTTGAAAAATTAGAAAGAGCTAAAGCAGATGTTGGTGTTCTAGTGGGTAGAAGCTAAAAGGGTGAGGCTAGAAGGATTTAGGAGCTATGATCAAATTAATGAAATATGCATTATAATAATTCATATCAACATACATGACTAGGAAATGGTTATGTTGGGCGTGTATGCACCTATTCATGATGCACTTAATGCTGAAAAAGATAAGTTCTACTGAAAAGCTTTATGAACAAATGGATTTGGTTAAGAACCAACAACAAATAGTGTTGACAGGAGATCTGTCAACACTATTTGTTGTTTACAGATCTCCTGTCAAAAAGGAATGATAGTGTAATAAGACACTTTGGAGTGCAGACTGTGAATGACAACAGTGAGAGGCTTATCGTATTCTGCAAACAGTACCACATGAAAATTCTTATCACCTTTTTCAACACAAAATGATCCATAGATATATATACAAAGTATAGGAACGACCATCCCTCCAGCAGAAATCGATCATAGACCATATAATTTCTCGCCAGAAGTCGGTATGGACAACAAAGATTTCAGGGTAATGAGAGGTGCGGTTCGGATCATTACCTGGTGATTGTAGATATATTGTTCAAATACCAGAATAAGCGTCGAATGAGACCTAATACTATCAATATAGATTACAGTGTAGTACAAGAAATTATTACTTATAAACTGGAACTATTATCTCACGATAGTATTTAAGATCTGTACCAGAGAAGACTCCAGAACCATCTCTCTCATATTGGAGAAATAGAAGAGGTGAATATCCTGTATAACAACATTAAATCCACCATACACAAAGCAGCCAACGAAGCACTAGGCTTAAGAGATTACAAATATAAACAACAGTATTGGGGGATCGACGAAGTAGTGGGTTTGGTGAAAGAAAAGAAAAGAGCTTATAGCAAATGGTTAATGAATAAAAATCAGGAAAATATAGAAGAATACAAAAAAGTGCAATAGAGCAGTTAAAAGGAAAATTGCTGAATATAGGAATGCAGCATGGGAGAAAAGATGCAGACATGGGAAAATCATTATAATAACCTCTAAGTGAAAGACGGTTTCAATATCAGGGCATATTCTCCCTCCACCAGCAGATAAAGTGAAGATAAAAATTACAAAACATCAAGTTCTTGACTGTGCAAAACTAATGAAGAACAAAAAACAGCTCCAGGCACTGTGAACATAACGATAGAACTAATTAAATATGGACCATTAAGTCTTTTTGATCTGATAGCACAACTGATTAACACGTGTGTTCAGAAAAAAAAACCCACCAAATGAATGGGAAGTTTGTTATATTTCATCCACATATAAAAAGGGAAATAAGCAGGATCCCGGGAACTATAGAGGCTTAAGTGTTAATGGCACTATGTCCAGACTGTACTCTAAGGTGCTTCAGTTAAAATTACAAGAGGAGGTAAAAGATAAGATAAGCGAAGAGCAAAGTGGATGTGGATTTAGGTCAGGTCGCTCATGTGTGTACAATTTGTTTATTCTAAAACAGCTAGTGGAGAAAAGAAAAGCAAAGAATAAAGATATCTACTTTCCCTTCATCGATTTAGAAAAGGCTTATGACTCTGCTCCAAGAAAAGAATTATGGAAAGCCCTAAAAATATGTAAATTGATCCAGAGCTTGTAGAACAGATTAGGGAATTGTACGTGCATAACAACGTGGCATATATTAAAGTTGGGAATACTCTATCTATCCAACTAAGGAGCTGAGAAAAGGATGTAGCTTATCACTTTTATTGTTTAATGTTTTCTTGGAATGTGTCTTACAAGAAGGGAAAAGAAGCTGTGGTGGAATGAGAGTACCAATTAATGACAGATATCTTTGGAATCTTAATTTTGCTAATGATCGCATCATCATTGCACAAGAAGTTTTATGATTTAGAATACACGTTAATAAAATTGCATGTAATATATAACCAATGGGGCATTAATATCAATTTTACAACAACAAGATTCCCAAGTACTGCGGAACATCCAGATGAATTGGAAGTTATACAATCTGTTCATCTAAAACCTGTTGACTTTTTCTAATATCTTGGATGTAGGATAACTAAGGAAGCATTGGGGAAAGAGGAAGTTAGCATACGAATTCATCAAAGTATGAAGATTCTTAGTGCCCTCAATGGTATATGGTGGGACAACAATATCTGCCTTAGAACAAAAAACATATTGGACAGTCCTTAGTGGAATCGGTCCTTTGCTATGGCTGTGAGGTGTGGACACTGAAAGAGGATGAGAAAAATACACTCAGGGCCCTTGAGATGGATAACCTACTTCAGAGTGCTAGATTACACTCTAGTCTTGAGAGTGGAGTGTAATCCTCTCAAGGCTAGAAACTCTAGCCTTGAGAGGATCACAAACAAGGAAATTATAAGACGCATGCAAGCAGTTGAAGATATTATGGAACAAATAGAAAATAATAGGTTGGGATGGTTTGGACATCTTATACGAATGAATGAAGAGATATGACCTAAAATTATATATGAGTGGATACCACAAGGTAAGAGAAGATGAGGACGCCCTAGAAAACCTTGGAAGTAAAAAGCACTATCAGTCATGAGAAAGAGTAATTTGAAAGTTGAAGATGCCCAAGTCCGGCGAATTCGGAAAATGGGAACGGCAAGGCTAGTATCTGCCGTATAAAGTCGAACGTAGATAGATAGAATGGTATATGGCCTTATAAATAAGAGCAAGTGTCGCTATCCTTTCAAAGGACCGCGATTTGATCCTCTCAAGGAGAGAGGAACTTTTATGGGCTTTTGCACATTGTGGCCGAGTTGACTGGTCTCAAGCAAAAATTTATTCTTCTATCGGAAACTCAGGTTTTTAATGCTTTAAATAAGGCAATTTAAACAATTAGAATGCTGTGGCACAACATTGAGAGCCAACTCCATGATCCTTAACTCTTGCATATCATGATCTTTTACACCCAGTGGTAACAGTTCACGGTCATGATGCTCCGAATCTGTCATATATCCAAAAAATAATTTAATTTCTATTTTTATTTCTATAGTTAAGTTAAATTGCTAATGAAGTAAAGTAAGACAATTCACAAAGCTTTTTCATCTAGATGAAGAAGGCCGGAAAGAAAAAAATTCCAGTTCCACATATCTGAAATATCCGGACGATTGGGAAATCACAAGGAATAGAAAAGTGCTTATCTTCCAGATTGAGATGCATCCAACTGAGCTAAGATAGCAACTGAGGATTCACGAATGAATAACAATCGAAGCCATATCTTTTTTCAGTATAAAGTAAAATGTGTTGTTCCATATGCGACGGAGATTAGTGGGGTAGAATTAACTTGCATAACAAGTTTAATTCTGTTATATCCGTCTCCCCAAATTTCCAAGTAATAACTAGAATGAACAAAACTATCTCTGCTGGTAGTTCGGCGGTCACAATCCTTCTATCTCGTGTGGAAAAGGTCTGGGCTCCAAACTCTGTCAAGATGGGAGAAATTATTTTTGAGGGCATGGCTGAGTTATAGGATCCCAGCGAGGACTGTTCACACCCCCCCTCTCCGCGCCGAAAGTCTACTTTTTCATATGGAAACGCAGAAAAGCTGACCATATAAGATACGCAGTTAACAGGTAGAATACATCGATGCTCATGATTCAGTTGCTTTATTCAAAAAGTAGCCAACAAAGAAAATCCAATACCACATATTTGAAATAAACGCCACGACCCTTATCAGAAACATATTTAATGCAGTGCTACTAACCAGATGGCCATTTTAGCGACTATGCATTAGTCGCTAAAATGCATTATGCATTCGAGCATATAAGACGCCATTAAGACCCCCAAACTTCTCACGTATAGGCATAAATGGAAGAGTTTGAAGGTTTGCAATCAAATTTTCAAAGATATCGAGATAAAGTAGAGTCATTCCTATGACGAATGGTTACAGAGAGGAAACATGGGTGCATCTCTACGAGCACGAAAGCTGAAAAGCATGAACTGGAAATATACGTCATTTCCAACAACCAAAATAAAAAAAAATACAATAATATAAACCTTCTTCCGGCAAAGCCATGTTGACATTGTTTTGGGATTTGAGCGAGACTATTCGGAAACATTGTCAGGAATTTGACAAATTGGACAAGAAATTTAAAACCTATTTGCCTTAATCACATAGAATTTCTTTGAAATGGTGTTTTGCTGCAGGACAATGTCCGAACTCATTCAGCGCTGAGACAGCTGAAATGGTTAAAATCTTCATTTTGAACTGCACGCTCAACCATGATACCTTGCTTCTTCTGACTATCATATTTTTTGGCTTTCTGAAAAATACTACACGGACATCAATTTTCCGAAGATGGAAAAGTAAAAGAAGCGGTACATAAGTGGCTTCGTGAAGAACCGAAAACGTTTTTCTTAGCGGCATTAAGAAGCTCGTGGACCGCTTGGAGAAACAAGGAGATTATGTGGAAAAGTAACGCTAAAATTTTTGCATATTTTCATTTTCGTCATGTAATAAATATTAAATTGCCTTTCCTCTTATTTCCTTTTTATCTTCGTATATGGCAAATGAAACTGGAAGAAATTAAATATCTTTTACATTTGCCCTCTGGTGAAGAAAATACTTTTAATATTTGCACATGAGTGATTATCTGAAATTAAACCATTATTAAGACTTTAAACGGAAATAAACTATTAAAAAGAAGCTATTTAAATAGCTTCTTTTCAAATATTCTAATATTTATGTCATTTAGGCTATACATGTATCATTTCATTTTGTAATATAGGCGTAAACTGAGGCTTGTTGTATAGCACGTCAGTAAATATGATCAGGGCCGGGTTGCACGCGTATGTGTATTCCTGTGTGTGTTGTTGTTGGAGGAATAACGTCGGATTGACACACGAGGAAACTTTCATAACTTTCCTGAAAGAGAGCGAGGGATTGCAATGATAGGAAACTTTAAGGACAGATTTTCAAGGAAGAGTGGAGACTCAATCGCAATATATATCCAGGAAAGAGGAGCAAAAGGGGAGGAGAAGTCGGAAGCGGAGTCGTGGGCGCCCCACAAAGCGCATTTAAACCTTCCGCCTGCAGCAGCAGCGCTGATGGGTTTCGCGGTTTAAAGTCCGTGGCAGCTTTCCCAGTCACTGGCTTGCCCTGGAACACAGATAGCACCGCATGCTGAGCTCTTTTCTATCTCTTTCTAGTACGATATCCTGCGATTTTCTTCTAACGGTATTACGGGACTTTTTGTAACAGGTCATTGCATTCATTTTAACTGCAAAAGCTGCTGTCCAGTTTTGCCAACTGGAATCTAAACGTTGTAAGAAAACAAAACAGACGCAATAAGCTTTATCCACAACATTAATCCTGCGTACTGGTAGAAATAAATCTTCAGTTTTTCACATTTCCTGAACTCGGTTTTTCAAATCCTACTCTAAAGTCATAGGGGCTGTTATTACTTTTGAAGAAACGAGGTTTAAATCTGTCCCTGGACGTGCGATTAGAACACTGAAGTTAAATGCAACAGCAGAAAAACAAAATCAGATTCCGTTAATTCTGAAAAAGCAATTCATTCATTAAAGAATAAATTTAAAGAAGAGACAGTGTTTAAATTTATATGCAAAATGTTTTAATTTTACCTATTTTCTCCTTCTCTCACACCATGTCAGAATCTTAATCGTGATTTAAAACGGCTTCGATAGTTTCGAACACTTTTAAATTGAAATTAAAATTCGCTTACTCGCAATATTGCACATATCAAATCTGTTTGTTTTACAAAGTTTTAATTACGAGAAACATTTAAATTGAAAGCCGAAATGCAGTTTGTTTTGTTTCTTATGATTTGATTTACACTTGACCATCAGTAACTTCTTTTGCTCGATCGCGGATAATAATTAGAGAGATGAGATGCTGCTGCTGAAGCAGAACAGTCTTCGCTTCCACTTCCCTAGCACAGCATATTACTTTTTCTCACTTGTGAAATTTCTCTCCCGAAACTACATTCATTCTCCGCATCGGATACTTTTCCGCTTTTATTACTCTCCTCTTATGAATCTTGTTCCCACCGTAACTCAATTTCGAAATAGTCGAATTTTCAAGAACGTTGAAAGCACAACTCCATCAGAAATTTGTCATGCATCAGAAGATTCAGGCACCTGAAAGGAGCGAATTTAAAAAAATCTCAGTGCCGCACACTTCTCAGGAATGCGAAATTATTTTCTATTTGCTGATGCTTTGGTTGCATCGTAGTTTTCAGTTTAGAAGTACTTTCCTTTCTCGCATCGATATATTTTGAGTGTACAAGCACCTGAACAAAAAGTAAGACAATTTCACTAAAAGAATAGCTGTGCAAATGTTGCTGTCTCTCGGAGACACGGGAGAGAAACTTGTAAGGGTTTCTTTGCCATTAGAAGGCAGAAATAAAATATGCAGATATATATTATTTTAATGGCGCCGGTGTGTGTGTGTGTGTGTGTGTGTTCTGCAGACAAATATTATAATTTGTCTGTATAAGTGTTGTGTATGTTCTCGGGGCGATTTGCATCTCGTGCGTGGTGCACCAAAAATATCCTATTGTGGGAAGTTTTCCAGAGCATTGGTTAATTTATAAGTCCATTACTGTTTCCAAAAGAGCAGAATTGTATGGATGTAGAGTCTTCAGTCCAATTTCAGTTGGATCTCCGTTTCTGAAAATTATTGAGAATTTTTTTTTGGTCCTTCTATATCTCTACAAATTTAGTTTAATAGATATTTTTGTTGTTGTTTGGTTTTTACGAGCATTAGCAACTAAGGCCATATTGCTCCGGGGATATGCGGTGGTCATTCCCTGACCTTTCCGCATCCTACGTATTCAAGAAGCGTGTGCTATGCATTGCTGCTCCTGCCCACCTGGCTACGGAGGCGTCTTGCTTAATAGAGAGTCGAAACTTCTCACTGTAGTTTTGAATGTAGATTTACACTCACATAACTGAATCAGCTAGGATCAACGAGTTAAAAATCCTGGGAAGAAAGTAAGGAATTGCATGTTTTGTGTTGCCCTCATAGTAGCACAATTGGTAGGATCGCCGTCCTCCCCACACCGGGTGGAAAATACCCGAGTTCGAATTACGTCGATGACGGGAATAATTTTTATGGGTCTTTTTCGCAACGTGGCTGAATTAGTCGCTCTCAGGCGAGGGAACCATGGTTTTTCCTCCCAGAAACTTGGGTTTTTCGTCCAGCAAACAGAAAATCGATCACAGAACACACGCAATTCACAGACAATACCACGAAGCAACATGGCCTTAGTTGCCGATGCTTCTAAAACCCCAACAACAACAATGTTTTGTGTTGCATTTGACTCTGCTCAGATAAAGCAGTTAGTGTGTCATTTAGGCAGATATTATTTAATCAGCGAATCCTTGTTACTCCTTCTGGAATCGATTTTGTCAGGTCGTAAATTAGCGTTTCATAATTAGCGGAGTTGGATCACTTGTTCCGTATCTGTGGTTTGGCTCGGGGGGGGGGGTGAACTAACTCTTTCAGCATTATTATTTGCTGTCACTCTAATTTCCTTTTGATGGTTAATCTAAATTTTACCGCTTATGCTGATGATCTCTACTTGTCGACATGCATTCCACAGATATTTCCTATTTTTGCGAAGAAGTCTTTTAAATTGCATATACCGGATGCTATTTCTTACTGGGACACGTTGGGGCAGAAAATAAAATCTGTGAGAAAAAAAATATATATACTGTATTTCTTTTTCTCTTGCAAACACGATTTTATATTTACAAACGGAGTCGTAATTGCTTTAGTGTGATGTGCTTAAGTTCTTAGAGATGTTTTTTTGATTCCAAACTGCTGTTTCGGGAATACACTGCTGCAGTTGGGAAGATTTATTTGGTGTTTATTGGAACCGGAAACACAATCTCACCTATATAACAAAAAAAGAATATTATTAGAAAGTATTTTAATACGTACTTGTTTCAG
The DNA here is from genome assembly GCF_048544385.1 of Mastigoproctus giganteus. Lineage (NCBI taxonomy): Eukaryota > Metazoa > Arthropoda > Arachnida > Uropygi > Thelyphonidae > Mastigoproctus > Mastigoproctus giganteus. The sequence continues at coordinate 109,254,805 of NC_143581.1, read as the reverse complement.
ATTTTGCTTCGACTGCTTGGACATCCATCGACCATCTTCTATTAGACCGTGTTGGCGCTAATTACTGGATTCCTCAAAGCGCTTAATCACATGATTCGTGTTCATGATGTTTCATCAAAAGTTGTCATACAGAAGAATCTCGATATAACTGATTTCAGAACTGTATGCCTAATTAATGCTTTAAGAAGACACTTAACATCATATCTGGAAAAGTTGATAGTTTGATTCCTACCATATATTACACGGGAGGATTCCAAAGAATCAACTTATTGTTAGTCCTACACTTTGGTTGTGGTTTAAGTATAAGTATTAGCCATACAAACTAATATTTCATTGAAACTAACTTTAGGCTAATTAAAAGGTTCCTACCGATTTTGACTTATAGGACCCGAATCCTGCATTATCAGGTCGTTGCCAATGATTGATGAAGAGTAATACATAATAATGATAGTAATAAATTTAGAGATTAACGATGTTCAATATGTGCTTGCATTAATACTTTATATTACCTTTCTTTTGATTAAAAATTTCAAACTACCTTTAACTGGTTCAGATCCAAATTACTTAATCTCTAAATTTATTACTATTATTATTTCATATAACTTAGCAGATATTGATCATTAAAGAAACAGAGAACTCCTTGTCGTTTTTTTGCCTTCGGTCTGGGTGGCAGGCCCCAGACGAAGTCACCAAGATTGTGGGTAAATAGCGATACGTTTTGTGCATATATTTTAATTTAATTTATTTTCTCTTTTCCTTTTTTTGTATTTTTTTTTACTAACCTTACTTTATCCCTTGTGTTTTCTATAAATCCGTCTTGAATTGTTTTCAATATTAATTCCGATTACAACATATTTTATAGTCGTGATGCATCGTTGCTGTTGCAAGTGAGTTGGCCCATAAGTATTAGTTAAAGTTTGTTACAATTTATTAACTTTCTTTCCATATTACTCATAAAAAAACAAAAAAAAAAACATATATATATATATATATATGGTGGTTATAAAATAAGTTTCCCTATTCAGGAGACCCTAGTGTCAAAACGGTTAGATATAGCTCTGTGAAAGTCGGTGAGTACGTCATTTAGGGTATGGGGAAGCGATTTGTAGAAAAAAAAAAAATGTTCAAATTTCCGCCACCAGGAAAAAACGGCGCTGCACATATGTAAAAGTTGCCATTTTTGCATATTGCAAATGGCTTCCTGTTAGATAAAAGCAGAAAGGCCAACGCCACTGTCAATAACCATTTTGGCTTTCACAAAAAAAGGAACGCGCTATTTTAGTAAAAAATGTTCTACCAGAATAATAGTAGCTAATGTAGCAGTATGTGAATATCGGAAAATATCGGAAAATTTGCGTAAAGGACCTTTGACATCAGTGGGGCTTCGAAAACTAATAAAAAAAAATTGAAGCGCCCGGGGAGTTATGTGAAATTCCAAGTAGGGGATGACCACGTATCGGAACGGAGGTAGTGGATGAAGTGGCGGTTGCAATGGTCAGAATGCGAAACACTGCCAGTCAGTAGTGCCTGCCAGAGGTGTGTCAAGATGCTTCAACCTTCCTTGGTCTACTGTACGTAAAGTGCTTAGAATAATTTAACGCTGGTTCCCATACAAGATTCACGTAGTGCAAGAACTAAAGTCTTGCGATCAGCAACAACGAATAGCTTTGATTTCTGGCTCGTATGGAACTTGACGATACATGGGCTCGACTGATCTTGTGGTCTGATGAGGCACATTTCATGGGGCTGTAAATGCACAAAACTGCCGAATATTCTTGTCCATCTTCTGTGCATTAAAGACCACTACAGAGTCCATACGTTACACTATGGTGTGGATTCACAGCAGAGTTTATAATCGGACCATTTTTCTTTGAAGAGTCTACGCCTCATGCCCCCCCCCGTAAGGTGTGCGGTAACTAGTGCACGGTACTGCACTCTTCTACGAGATCACATTATTCCCGCTCTGCAAGAAAGGAACTGCTTGGAGACCGTGGTGTTCGTGCAACATTCGGAAATTATCGCATAATTTTTAGAGATTTTCCGCAGTTCTGGCCAGCCCGATCAGCAGATCTCAATTCCTGTGATTTCTGGCTGTGGGGATACCTGAATGACAGAGTTTACCGTGGCGGCATACAGACGCTTGTCGATTTGAAAGCAAGCATTAAACAGCACGTAGTCAAGGTCCCCAATGAGATGCTACGCGAAACTATGTCGCACGTCGTCCTCCGTTTTCAGAATGTCATCTCAAGTGAAGGAAAACACATAGAACAATATCTGTAGATTTCTCAGTTCTGATATTAAAATTTTATCTTAAGTCAAGTATTCCATCTTATGTTTACAGTGCCAATTTCTTCCTGGTGGCGGAAATTTCAACTATTTTTTTTTCTTCCATAAATCGCTTCCCCATACCCTAAATGACATATCCATCGATTTTCACAGCGCTACCTCTAACCGTTTTGAAACTAGGGCCTCCTGAATAGCGAAACTTATTTTATAACCACCCGGTACAAACTGTATATATACAGTAGCGGAGAAAAAAAATTGTATCACCTTTAAAAAAGTAACATTTGTAGCGAAACGTATAAGATATTGTTTGATTGCAGTCATTTTGTTTGTCGCAAAGCAAAGGCATTGATCAGATGACTTCTGTTGCATCAGACAGTAATTGTAAGGTATTGCATCAGCCGTTTCTATAAATACGGTGTTGGAAGGGTATACACACTCATTAGTATCCTGTTTTGGGGAGGTGTAAGCATGGCTCCATATGTTCAGTTGACACCAAGGAAAAAAAGTGTAGCTGTTGCTCTGTCCCAGGAAGGGCTTTCTGCGTGTGCTATCGCTAATAAAATAGGTTGCCACCAGTCAACAGTATCCCAGGGTGCTGAAATTAAGGCGTAAATACGGTGTTGGAAGGGTATACACACTCATTAGTATCCTGTTTTGGGGAGGTGTAAGCATGGCTCCATATGTTCAGTTGACACCAAGGAAAAAAAGTGTAGCTGTTGCTCTGTCCCAGGAAGGGCTTTCTGCGTGTGCTATCGCTAATAAAATAGGTTGCCACCAGTCAACAGTATCCCAGGGTGCTGAAATTAAGGCGTCAATCCGGTGTTGTGAAGAGAAGTCCTGAATTGGGCCGTAAGAGAGAGTCTACGCCTTCCCAAGATCAATATTTGAAACGGCTATTTGATTACGAACTTTCTAAAGACGGCTTTCGGAATGTGGTCTGCATACCTATCGGCCCAAGAAGAAGCCTTTGTTGAGCCAACAAGTGAGGAAGAAGCGATTTTTTTGAGCTAGAACCCATGTGCCATGGACAAAAGAACAATGGGACATCGTCATCTTTTCTGACGAATCGAAATTCAACGTGCATGGCTCGGATGGGTAGCTATATATCAGAAGATGAAAATCGGAGGCATGCCATCCTGACTACGTAACGCCGACTGTAAAGTTCCCCGCCGGTCAGATGATCTGGGGATGCATAACAAGCAAAGGGGTGGGGCGAATTAAGTTTATTAACGGAAAGGTGAATGCAGAAACCTACACTGCTATCTTGGAGGAATACCTGAAACCGGTTATTAGGGATCACCACACAGATTTCCAAAACTGCAATTTCAACAGGACCCAGCACCATGTCACACAGCAAAATTGTTAAGTTTTATGTTATTTAGATTTAATGATGAGTTTGTCTTCTTGTCTAACAAGGCTTAAAACATACACCAATATTTTCCCTCGTTTCGCACCTTAAGGTGCAGTCATACCTCAGAAATGCCGGAATTGCAGTGTTGGACTGGTCAGGCAACAGTCCACATTTGAACTCTATTGAAAATTGCTGGTACATAGTGTCGTCTAAAATTTCTCAGAAGGAGCCAAAACGTAAGATTCAGCTGCATTGTAAGGGTGTGGTACCATGAAATTGGGCAACCGTATATCCAGAAGTTGATTAACTCCAAGCCAGATCGTTGCAAGGCTCTATTTGCAGCTCGAGAAGGAACAACAAAATATTGAGGACTTATTTTGCTGATTTACAGTACATAATACTATTACGTTAACTTGTCATTTCAGTTTGTACACGTAAATGCAATTAATAAATAGTAAGGGATTACCTTGGTCTCTTTATAGGAAGGCTTCTTTTCCAACTCTCCTAGTCCATCACATACAACAATTAAAACAAAATGATAAAATTGATAAGGAGAGACCAAGGTAATCTCTGCATTATTTATTAAAGGTTACAAATTATAGGAGATATTGAGCATATAATAGTTCTTATTATACATAAATGCAACGAAACGTATGTTTGGTTGTCATGATTGCCATATGCATGATTTCTCATATTTCCATTAATCACGCATTTCACCCTTTGGGAAGATATTTATGGCAATTAGGTATATCAGGTGGAGTCTTTTATTGGATTTCATTCACAGAGATATATATCCCATCTAACAAATTCATTTCGAATATTTCTGCAACCCACAATGAAGCGCAAAACACATTATTTGCAAAATTCAAAGCGATGCAATTTTTTTCCCACTATATATATATATATTTGTAAATTCCCTAGTTTTAAAAGAGGCACCTTCCATGTATTTTTCTTGTGTGTGCATATTGTGTTTGCTTTATATATATTTTATCAATAAAGGATTATATATATATATATATATATATATATATATATAGGCTTTATATATGTTTTTCGTAATCGCAGTAAATCAATTTATTTTATCGCTGCATGCTTCCAGTGTTAATTTTCATTTTCAACAACACACATATTTATCTTCACAGTCTATTTCTTAAAAAAAATTTCAAAATGCTCAACAATTGTCAGTCACCATCATTACAATGAGTTTGTGAAAGAAGTAGTTGTAGTAGTCAGGGTACGATGGCACAGTGGTTACGACACTGGATTATCATCCTGATGGATCCGTATTCGAGTCTGGCTTTGGCGGAAGCGAACGCGTCTCCATCATGATTGTAAACAAATACAATAATAATAGTAATAAATTGCAACAATAATAATCATCCCGAAAGTCGCTTCAGCGGACCTACCTCCCCAAGGTCGAAGTGACAACTGGGGTACATACTGGCGCCATCTGGCGTCGATTTCAAGAACTACCACTGCACGTAAGCTGAAGCTAAAATGGCTCACTTCCATAGATGGATGATGATGTCAAAGAAAAGTAATAATCATACTGCATCGAGTGTGGCGCAGGATAAAGTCACTTGCGTTCAGGCCTTAAGCAGAAGGATCGGTTCGAAAAGCTAGAGACAGTCTCCCGAGGAAGACTGAACATAACCCTAGTCAACAAGAAGGAAAGGGCTAGCTATCTGATTGACATAGCGCTGCTCAACACTGTCAACCTCCAGAAAACCCATGAGGAAAAGATCAGGAAGTACATAGTCCTAACACACAGGAGATCAAAGAGGTGTGGCATATGCATAAGTAACAACTATCGCGATCATTGTGTCAACCACCGATATGGTGCCAAAGACCCTACATAACAGCCTAGCAGCAATTGGTCTCCCAGATAACAACTATAAAGAACCCCAGAAAGTTGCAATCCTTAACATCTGTAAGATAGTCAGAGAATTCCTCGACCAAAAGTAACGCCGGACATAACAACCACCCTGTGTCATAATACCAATACCCGTCACGGGGTGGAACTCCCCCCCATCAGGGGAACATAATAATAATAATAATAAAAATGAAGCGAGTATGGAAGCAAAAACTTATCACTCAAAATGTAATTTTTATTTCATCTCACTAAACATCTACATATACAAATAACATGTAGTGATGAATCTGTGAGGGAGAGACAGAATTCCTGTCGTCACGCCACTATCGGGCTCAACGTATTCCCCCCACAAAAATTGGGTTGCAAGCAGCGTATATACTTGAACGGTTGACCTGTGGCTGTATACAAATCAGGAGTTTCAAAAGAAGGAAAATCTTTCAACTCCTGAAATCGAATAACTCGGAGTGAAAATAACCCATTTTGGATCGTCGTATCCCCGACGACAATAGACATAGGTACGAAATAAAGACACTGGACATATTATGCACTTAAAAAGAAAACGTCAGGTGAATATGTACACAAAATAAAATACTAGATGAATAAATGCATAAAATAAAATTCTAGACGAATCGCATAAAATGAAATTCTTAACACTGCTAAGGGCATGCATAAAATAGTATAATAATAAAACCAAACTACTAGACATATAAGAAAATGAGAGATGGGAACCACTGAAGTAGAAGAAAGCGATTACACAGATGCAGTCTTCTCAACCACATAGAAAACAGTTAGGGATTCAAGACTACGTCTGATAAGAATATCAGACGTATTCTCTAACTACACTTATCTCAGATTTTATGGTGTTACAACCATAAAATGTGAGATACCGACGAGAATTGGATTGGTCGCAGTTCTATCAAACCTTTGACACAGGAATATAAGACCCGATTGTACTGAATTTGAAAGAAATTCTTCCCAATTTTCTCGATTCAAAACTATTATAAAACGACTACTCAGAAAAAGGTTGAATTCTTGCATAATTTTGGCCCCTTTAATAATAACCACTCTCAACCAGTGTTCATGCTGTTCGCAAGATTGATTAAGTTATAAGTCCCACTTCAGAAGAGCAAATCCAAGAGTATAACTGGGGGGGGGGGCTGGAAAAAATCGATGTCAGTATGTCCCTTAATCTGTCTCCTTCACCATTTCACTGGTCAAAGAGATGAAGCCTTGACTGGTTTAGTTTTGAAAGACTGACTGGCCAATTTTTCACGCCCGTGGTTGAGTTAATCGGTCTCAGTCGAAAGCACCAAGATATTTCCTCCTCTCGAAAACTCGGGTTTTTCGTCCATCAGAACACTAAGCAGGCAAACACTAAGTAGAGAAAACACGCAGTTTGCAAACATGATACACTCGAGTGGATGAAGCAATTCCCAGATTACCATAACACAAGTTTTTTATTTTATTATTATTATTTTTTTGATTGCCCAATCCATTGCGAATATTTCCAGAATCAGCTTGAAAAATTTTGACTCATATGTATAAAGAGATGATGTCATATACGACAGTAAACAGACTTTCCAGTGATAGTGCGTGAGGAGGCCATACATTTCGAGTTTTTCGCTTTTCTTTAAATTCGTATTTATTATGTGACCCTTGAAAGTCCGAGAGAGAAAGAGAAAGAGTGAGAGAGAGAGAGAGAGAGACCTGTTTCGCTGTCAACAAGGGATTATAGGTCATTTCCGGATGACCAGGAGGTGCAATCTTTGCTTTGAATCTTTAACCGACTAATCTTTTGCACTTCTCTCCAAGAAAGCTTCCAAGTACCCTGATCACAATAAGTTGCTTCAGTATTTGACTCTTGATTTTTTAAGGAGTCCTTATGTGCTGTAATGTAATAACTAGATCGTATGTATAGCTTAGCTTAATTTTCAGCACTCACCTCATAGTAATCCGCTTAGCTGGTGGAGAGTTTTACCACATATACAGTGGTTATAGGATTCTAATAGGATTAGAATCCTATTAGAATTAGTTATAGGATTCGAGGCTAGTAGGGGCCAGACGTGTTCGAAGCCGCTAAGTGGATTTTTCTTATTTATTGATTTGAAATTATTGTTTTTCTAAAACTTTTGATTTAAATTTAGTAGTATAGCATTATTTTGTGATTTTTCTGATTAATCTGGTGTATTTATTCTTTACTCGACCTTGTAATTGCATAAAAGTATCGGTAAGGGTATCAAATCCACGTGTTACAAGTTGCAACTCCGCTGAACGAGAAGTTTTTTAGCCATATTTAGCCGCTTATTGAATATTCTTACATCAAATTATTTTTTGTAAGTAACTTATAGACCTAGTAAGGATCGTTAGTTTATTCTGAATTGAGACAGATAGGTCTGTTTGTGTGCGGCTATATTTTACAGCGTTGTATATCTGGTTGTATAGAACTGTTTTTTTGATGTATAGAGGGTGGTGTGAGTGGTAATGTAAGAATTTACCTGTATGTGTGTTTTTTCTGTATATTTTGGTGCCTAAAGATGTGCTTATTTTGTATACAGTGAGGTTTAGAAAATTAATTTTATTATCGGTTTCCACTTCGAGGGTAAATTTGAATCTTTCATGTGTTGTGTTAAAGATGTTCAGTGGTGGTTCTGTTGCCTATTAAGAGGACGTCATCTGCATACCTCATGTATAGTTTAATTCCTAGGGGAAAGGGCTGGAGAATTTTTTCTTCGATAGATGCGAGGTAGATCTCGGATAAAGGGGCAGAGATAACGAGGCCCATGGGAAGGCCGAAAATTTGTTCGTAGATGTTATTTTGGAATTTAAATTATTTGGCGTCAAGTAACAGTGATGTGAATTCTAAAATGTCATTAATGTTTAAGTCGGTACGTTTTGTCAATGTGTGGTCTTTAATTAATAGTTCTTTAAGGGCCAGTAGCATGGATTCGATGTGTACGTTTGTGTATAGGGAGACGACGTCGAAGGACGCGAGAATATCGTTTTCAGATATGGTTATGGAAGTGTGCTTGTTTAGTAAGCTAAGCTATACATACGATCTAGTTGCTTCAGTATGTAAACATAAACCTTTGCAAACAAAAGGCGTGCGCTGATGTAAACATAAAACTTTGTAATTAATGAATTATGAAAAAAAAAGACATTCGATTGCATGATAATTATACAGTGCGTTTCGAAGTATTTCGTCAAACATTGCCTATTGAGCATAGGGATGAAGATATTAAAATGAATTATGAAAGATTTACTTGCCGATTATATAGAGATTTTTAAAGATTTCGTCAATGGTATTGTAAGATGAAACGTTGTCCTAGTTTCAAATAGTTCAGAGCACATTAAAAATGCGCTCTGAAGCTAGTGTTCCTACTGAAGGAGAGCATTTAGAATTTGCATCATTTGCACATCTGGGGTCGCTGTACATGCACGTATGCAAATTTGGGAAGGAAGCCCTATATTCCTTCAGAGTGGGGCAACGTTTATAAACTGAGGTAAAATAGTAACCTAGTCATTGGATTGGCAGAGGTAGACCAACTGCATATGGTCTGCACGCTCTTCAGATTTAAATCCAGTGGCTTTCTTCTTATGGAGACACGCTTAAAATTGCACCACTGTCCTCTGCATTTGATGGTGTAATTTTACTTGCATTAGAGTATTTCTTTCTTAATGCTGGGCAGAGGAAATGTGGTTGTTTCTTTGGGAGCGACCTAAACTTAAACTATGTTGTGTATATATATTTATTTCATTTGTTAGTAATTTTATGAGGTTTTATACGCTATGCTACTAATGATAATGCATTAGATAAGAGAAGTTCAGTTAATTATTTTCTCGTTTACAATCACGTACGTCACATCCAATAGGCAATAATCGGTTATTATTAAATTTTCCATTTTTGATTAAAGAGCTATCTTTAAATGTGGATTAAGACCCCGAATGAAAATCAGAATTTTCGCCATTATTTTAGTTCAAATTAAATTCTCCAAACTCATAGCTGTGTCTTTATTGAGGCAATATGTAGCGCAAAAAAAACCCGATCATTTACTGTAACATTCTCCCTGCATTTCCGATTTCCATTTGTCTCCAAGTGTAAAACTTTTGCTGGAAAGGATCTTTGAAGATATGCAGTATATCAAGGAGCACTCAAATGGACTTCAGTATCATGGCAGAAGAGAATGGCTTCATGTTGCGCCTCACAAGGAAACTAAGATACGTGTACCAACGTTACAATACGATCTGATGGATGTTCACTATTATGTTAAGAAACTCATTTGTTGAAAACAAGATTTGTACTTCTGAAACTATGGTTTACAGTTTCTTAAAGTAGTCAAATGGACCTTAGAAACAGGGTTTGAAATAAGGTCCAGGTAAAAGTGTAAGTCTCGTTTCCTTTTTATTTATTTATATTTTTTATATGAAAACATCTTTGGCGACACCTACTAAATTTCGGACTGAAGTAAGACCAATTTGTCACGAAAACGCGATGCGAAATTGACACAAATTGCGCCACTTCCTAAATGACGCTAATCCATTCACAAACGTTGATTCGTTACAGTAAGTATCGGGCGTGAGCAAAAAACGGTACCTCATTATTTCGGACTGAAGTAACACCAATGAACGATGCAAGTTGAACGAAAATTGACGTTATTTAGGAAGTCATGAGAATAAGCTCACGCCTGCTACTGCCTAAATGACGCTAACTCAGTCACTAACTGTTGATTCGGTAGTAGCGGGCCATAGCATTTCTGACCCTCTCTTTTTAGTAAAATACCTATTTTTCGCTGATTTCTGTTCTATGCAAAGAAAACAAAACACATCATATTTAAACGATTACCTGTGAGATATTATACGCAAGTATCAAGTATATTCTTTTCCAAATAGGGCATGTACTAAAAGGCCCATCCGGGCAGTACTAGTTCCTCTTGGTTTTCCTCAAATTTCCTATTAGCTTTTTTGTAAATCTGTTTATATTATAAGGTAAAGAGATATCAGCGCTAAAAATAATATATAACACATTTATATTTATTGCCTTTCGCCACGAATAATATACTAACCTGAAATTTCCATTTACGCATAAAACTATCGCCCTTAAACAAAACAGTGAAAGTCCATCGCCGTTAGTAACTGCACTGACATGTGGCAAAACACTGCTAATGCAAACGTGTGAATTTCTTACAGAAAGGATGGTAGCCCTTTATCGACCCGTCTAGCATATTTAAAACGACGCAAAAGCAAAATCTTTCAAGTTCAAATTTAACTACTCCTTATTGGACCTTTCAAGTTACACCTCGTAATACACTTCAAACCACTTGATAATTGTTTCAAAATCTATCTGCATATCAGATACGTAGTTTTCCAAAAGTCAACCACAATTAATCAAGCAAAGTTGATGAACAAAAGAGACGCCAGAAAAAAACTATATGCTTAACAATTCTTTATGCGTACCATTAACTGTACACCGGTAATATCTAAAACAGGGAGAAATCATTCAGAACTCTGCTGATTCCTTTTTGGGGCTAAGAATCGAAAGTAAAACAAAAATCCCTGTATACGCGCTTGTATGTATCTCGAAATAGCCTGTGGAGGGCTTTGTTCTCTTCTCGGAATTAAGCGGTTTTCCTTTACAAATAATCCAACAGGATTATTTTGGTTCAAACCATATCTGCAGAAATGATGGAAAGTATCTTCATGGAACCCATTTTATTTTGTTTCAGTTCTCATATCTTTTGTCTTAAATCCTCTCTACATGAACAGCAGACGTTATTGAAACAGGAAAATATCCCGTTTCCCTGGAGTAGAAGCAGTCTGTTTCTCCTGTATATCTGGAAATTGACAAACCAGATCTTCTGGATGTTTGTTTTAGACTTCCACATTGGTCAGCAAAAATAAATAAAGTCGAAAACTAGTCAAAAATATTAAAAGATAAATAATATAAGCAGGCAGGCATGAATAAACATTTTGCTATGTTTATTCATGAAAATGATAAGTCTGCTTATCATTTTCATTCTCTTATTATTATTTTTTTCGTGTTTATTTTTTTTTTAAATTTAAACAATTCTATAAGCGTTCAGAGTCCGACATATTTTTCGTATTTTTGGGCCCTTGCTGAATTCCCCAGGATTTTTACACTTACTTTTGAAACTTCATATATATGATGAATCATCGACATTCGAGTTTAGTTCTTTTTAATTTTAATTTAATTTTTTCTTTGACTCTTGCGAGATACAATCAGATATACACTGAAATAAAGTATTCAAAAATTATGTTGCTGTTATTTTCAAATATTATAGTGCAAGGAACTTCGTATGGCAAAACAGATAAGGCTTCTTTCAGCTATTCTTCAGCTCTGTTGAATACGTTTTCTCGTTTCCATTACTGATCATTGTTTCTGGTAATCTCATACCTAATCCCACATCTTATTCCTCTTCGAACTGTGGATTTTCTAACATTTTAAGATACTGAATCTTGCTCGTATCGCTCTGCGGACACGTTTGCGACCTTATTTGATATATTTGTCACGCCACCTCCTGGAAAACATAGTGAGAAAGGGGGACCTACGTTTATCGCAATCCATTTCCTGGTCATTATCCAAGCTTCCTTTGTAGTGCATATCGCCCACGTCTTCTCTCCCCCATCCGAAAAGATGTGTGTGACATATTTTTATAATCAGGACAATGATGGGTGTATTGTCTAAACTGTCATATCTTTTCTGCAGTGTGTTGTCCCCTTTAAATGGATGTTGAAGATGGTTTTGTTACCCTAAAATTGATTGGCGTTATTAACTTCGCTGTCTTTGTAATGGGTTGCCTACTTGGATTATATAAGATTATACTTGTTTAAGACCATTAGCAATGAAATCGATAGTCCCTGTTTGAGTGACGGTTAACCTACGTTAGGATTATACATTGCAGGTTATTTATAGGAACGTCTGAGTGTGCCACCAACATCTAATTATTACGTTATATTTTGCATCGTTCATGAGTGTCACGAAGTACTTACATTTGCGATTATTTATTTACAGAGTAGGATTAACTTAATTATGCTTTGCTATATTTATGCGTTGCTATAATTATGCTATATTTTTCCTTGTTTAAAACAGATTCTTTGCTTTCTGTATTCGGGACAGTCAGCTGGCTCAAAATATATATAAAATGGGTTATATCTAAGACCAAAGAGATAAGTTGTAGCAAGTCAGAATTGGATTCACTTTTTTTTTCAGAATTTTTTGGAGTATTAACTATTTCGGTTATAGAGAACCATTTCATATGGTTTATCCGCGTCCATATGGTTCATTTCATATGGCGTATCCGCGAGCGTATGTATGTAGAAGGAGCGTTTGAAAAGTTTGTGGCCTGAATATTAAAATTTTCTGTGGTTGATGTATAACACTTCAAATAGTAACCCACCAAGTTTCATGCATTTTCAGTAATTTATTTTTTAAATTATAGATCCTGAAGTAAAGTTATGTGAATAAGGAAAGATGGATAAAATCATTCACCATGCAGTCACGCATTACTTGGCAAAAAATAGTCGAACTTGAAAGACAATTCAAGACGAAGTGGTTACATCATTGGGGAGGATGACTCTTCCTAACCAATAGTTAAGAAATGCCCAGTAGAATTAAAACGAAGGATGGAGAACCGGGAAGATTAACTGCTGTTGAAGAGGCGCAATGTTCATTATTACAGAAGTCGTTCACAGTGTGCATGATCTGGTGATGTGCGAGCGACAAGTGTTGTTGTTGTTATTGGATTTTAGGAGCATCGGCGACTAAGGCCATGCTGTTTTCCCCCCTATATATTGTCTGTAAATTGTGTGTGTGTTCTGAGGTCGATTTTCTGTTTGCTGGACGAAATCTCCAAGTTTGTAGAGAAAAAAACCATGCTACCTTCGCCTGAGACCGACTAACTCAGCCATGTTTTGAAAAAGACCCATAAAAATTCCTCCCGTCATCGATGGGATTCAAACTCAGGTCTTTTCAATCCGGTGTAGGGAAGACGGCGATCCTACCAACTCTGCTACCCACGAGGGCGATCGACAAGTGACAGTTTAATACATTCCCAGCGTCTTGTGCATCTCACCTGAACGTGTGTACCACATAACAGAGGTTTTCGCTATAAAAAAAGGTGTCAGCATCTACACAAGATGTACAACGGCGGCTAATGGGGGAAACCCTGGGATCTACCTCAACGACAGATGAATATCCTCCTGTATGTTTAAGCACACCCACCATCATGGCTGCTTCCCTCTACGATACGTGTGAATGATATACGATACACAAGTAATCTCTAAGGATCTTTGCTAATCGATAATCATTCTCACATAATCATTTTAGGCCTACACTTGAGCATTCTGGCGCAATGGCAACATGTTACACTAGAATGAGTAACATAAGAACGTTACGCATTCTTTCAGCATTCGTGCAACATGAACTCAGAGTTTTGAGGGGTTATTGTAGCATTCATCCCCGTTCGGTTCGAGGCGCTCTCTATCCACATTACTATAAATGTTTACGAAATATCAAAAGACGTTATTTACGCCAGGTGCTCTAATTTGGACGGCTTCTGACAGCTTGCAATCGAACACCACGCTTTTACAGGCGACAGAATGGCAGATTCAGGATAAAGAAGTACAACAGTCAAACAAAAAGTCAATTATTTCGAACCGCAGGAACAGATAACATCCAAAACTACTAATACAAGAAGTTCAGCTGCACACGCAAGCACACAGAGGAGCAGATCACCCACATGAAAAACACCCAAATACAATCCCAGAGTCCCTGACTCAAGGAATCATCTACCTGACGTCTAAGGACAAAGACATACAAACCCGGAGAATTAGAGACCGATCACCTGTATTCCAACAATGTACAAGCTCCTGACGAGCTGCATAAGCAAAAAGACAGCAGACCATTTCGAGAGCGAGAACTTCATGAATCCCCAGCAGAAGGGATGTAAGCAAGTGAGCAAAGGATGCAAAGAGCAATTGGCCATTGATGCGCCAGTTAATGAGCAAGCCTACATGAACTACCGCAACCTGTATAAAGCCTACACTACTATCGAAATGCCTGCGACTCCTTACCACATACACTTCTTGGCAAAATTAATAGAACAAAATGCTTTTCATGAATATTTTATTATGAACAGTGTCGCCGACCGCGAATATTTAACATAATAGGCATCCTGGCATGTAAATTCCGAGTATCCAATAGATATCTCTGTACAACATTACAGAGCCGCATATTATGCAAATTATTCAGGCCTATAACAAGGGTTGCGACAACATCATTTCATTCCCTTTTTTGGTTTTTTTCAGTATAACTACATCACCAGTTCTCATAATGGAAAGTGATAGTCGTTTAAATGAATCTTTTAGTTCGAGGACCATTGTACGACTTGAAGCTGGGCAGCCGCAGTCGGTGGCACGTTTGCTTTGTGTGTAACGCAATGTCGTCTCGGCACTATGGAAGTTTCAGGAGACAGGAACCATTACAAGAAGAGCTAGCCAAGGTTGCCCCAGGGCTGCGTCAACTAGAACAGACCTCTATCTGACTAACAGCAAGAGGGAACCGAATGATGTCCTGTCATCAACTGACTCTCGAGATTGCTGCGGCCACAGGTGAAAATATTTCCAACGGGACTGTGTTAAGAAGGCTCAATTCAAATAGACTCTACTCAGGGAAACCAGTGGTTTGTATCCCTTTAACCCCATCTGCACGGTTGGCACAGTGGTATCGTCACCATCCTTCCCACACCGCGTGGAAAAGGTCCAGGTTCGAATCCCGTCGATGACACGAGGAACTTTAATGGGTTTTATCACTCCGTTGCTGTTAGTTGGTCTCAGGCGTAGATAGCTAGATCCCCCAGAAACTGGGGTTTTTTGGACCAGCGAACGCACGCAATTTACAGACATAATATATAAATAGGTATATGTAAGAAAATACAGGTGGCCCTAATATAATAATTTGAATTTAAATTGAATCCCATTAACCCCAAACCACTGCAGAGCTCATCGAAACTGGTACCATGAACATTTCACTTAGGGCTCTGACAAATGGGGTACAGTTCTATTCTCTGGTGGGTTTCGTTTTAGACTACAAACAGATTCTGGACGTTATTTCACCTGGGGACAATCAGTAGACAACGAAGTATGCGGTGCCATCCCTCCAACATCAGAGAAAAGGACACGTGGAGGTGGTGTTCTCGTGTGGGGGTGAAACAATGATGAATAGCAGCAGTCCTCCATGTTTTTGATTGGGATATCATAACTGCGATGAGATAACAAGAACAGATCCTCGAACCGTATATATGCTACTTTTTAGGGTTGCGGTTGGCCCGATTTTCTTTTCATGCACGGCAATGCACTACACATAGAGCTCAAGTGGTAGAAGAATATCTTGAAACTGAATATATCCAACCCAATCGGCCATGCGTGGGACGCCCTTGGGTGTCACATTTCATACCGACAGCCAACTTCTCGGTTACTTGGTGAGCCGAGGTCTGCGCTGGTGGAAGAATGGGATTTGTTGCCACAAATCTTAGAGACACCCTTATATCGAGCATGGTTCACTGCTGTTAGGCATGCTTAGCCGTTGGAGGGGGTTCATACGCCGTACTGATGTCATGTGACCATATGCTTTGTCCTGTTCGGATATGCTCACATATCTAAACAGAATAAAGTGCTCTCCCTATGTCACCAGGATATACACCGACATCTGCTCATTGTTTTTAAAGGTATGCAAAACTGTAATGCGAAATCAAGATGCCGATTCAGCTGACCACTCTGAAAACCACCCTAACTTCAATTTTAACTGAAGAAACTTTCGGTGGAAGAACTAGCAAAATGTTACGACTAAGGAAACGTTTCAATTGCACTGCTACTGCTATATTGAGGCATTGGTGTGGTATTTTGCACCTTTAGATTAACAATGAAGTTTAGTACTTTGCAGTAAGCCATTCCAGAAACATGACTGATAAAACTATAAGCTGAATTCAAGAAAAGTTAAATATTGTCTTCAGAGCATAGGAGATAAATCAGAAATTGGAAATTATAGACCAATTAGCTTGTTATCCCACATCTACAAGTTGTTCACAAGGGTCATTACTAACAGATTAGAAAGAATACTTGATGAGAATCAACCGAAAGAGCAAGCTGGCTTTAGGACAGGATTCTCAACTATCACGTAATATCACAGCTAATGGAGAAAGCAAATGAATATAAAACACCATTATGCCTGGCATTTGTGGATTATGAAAATACATTTGACTCCATACAGCATAAGGCAATGTTTCGGGCACTGGAAAGACAAGGCACAGATAACCCATATATTATGATTTTGAAGGAAATATATGAGAGTGCTATCTCCTTTATTAGACTAGACAAAGACAGTAGGAAATTTAAAATCGAGAAAGGAGTTAGACAAGGAGATAATATCTCCGAATAGGTACTCTACTGCCCTTGAGGAAGCTTTCAGAAGATTAGACTGGTCGCAGAAAGGAGTCAATGTGAACGGAGAGTACCTAAACCATTTACGATTTGCAGGTGACATTGTGGTCATAAGCCACGATCCCAAAGAATTAGAGGAAAATCTTAATCAGTTATGCACATTCAGTAAGGATTTTGGACTAAAGATGAATATGGCTAAAACAAAAGTAATGATGAACAAGTATGCCACAGAAAGGGAAATAATGATTGAAGGAGCAGTAATTGAAAAGGTGGAGTCATATACTTATCTGGGACAAGTTATTAGCTGTAATAATCATAAATGGATGGAAGTCAAGAGAAGAATAAATTTTGGATGTATAGCATTCAGGAAATATAGTCACATACTGAACAGTAATATCCCAGTTTGTCTGAAACGTAAAATAATGAACCAATGTATACTCCCCACCATGACTTATGGAAGTGAAACTTGGGCACTCACCAAAAGAATGGAAGAGAAGCTGAGAATTACACAGCGAACAATGGAACGAATTAAATTGGGAATCAGACTGTTAGATAAGAAGAGAAACACATGGATTAGACAGTAAACTCAAGTAAAGGATATTCTTATCAAAACTAAAGAACTAAAATGGTCTTGGGCAGGACACATAGCTCGAAGACATGATGACAGATGGATTAAGAAAATAACAGAATGGTACCCAAGAGGAGCTAGAAGAAAACCTGGAAGACAAAGGCGGAGATGGATAGATGAAATTCATGAGTTTTTGGGTAGTAAATGGATGGCCAGTGCTCAAAACAGAAGGAACTGGAAAGTTGCTGGAGAGGCCTTCATCCTGCCGTGGATTGAAAATGGCTGATGATGATGATACTAATTACTTCACAATGTGACTAATACCTAATTTTCTTTTTTTAAAACACTACAAAATTAACCTCCACGTTGCGAAGAATTCTGCCAATCTCAAGTGATTGGCAGATTTCCAAATTAACAGCATGGTGAATTCCCGCAAGTTTAAAACAATCTATAATCACCGTCCTCCCACAACACGCGAAAATTCCTGACCCCCTCAGGTGGAGGGAGCAAGATTGTTTCCAGTGCATTATCCCGATTTTCTCTCACAATATGTTGGGTTGTTAGCTATGGTAGGATTTAGGCGCATTAGCAACTGAAGTCATTTTCGAATGTTTATGATCTATCTATAAATCGCGTGTGTCCTGTGGTCGATTTTATGTTTTCTGGACGAAAAATTCGAGTTTCCCGGAGGCAAAAACGATACTTCTCTCGCCCAAAACCGACTAAATCAGTCATGTTTTGGAAAATGGTAATAAAATTTCCCACGTCATTGAGTGGATTCGATGTCAGGTCTGTTCCAGCCATATTCTACCACCTGGGCTACCCACGAGGGAAAATAATACATGGGTCAGTTGGAATGCATACGTGTACAGACATGACACAACGTAAAGGATATATGAAGTGATTCACTGTAACCAAACTAGTCGATACGTCAATATAAAAAATTTCCAAAAAAAAAAAGAAAAAAAGCAAAATACATCCAACTCATGCTAATAAGGGAAAATAATGGAGTCACTGGTTAAAAGAGCATTGCAGGATCATTTAGACAAGACTGCAGCAATAATTCAGACACAGCATGGGTTTTTCCAGGGGAAGTCTTGTCTGACCAATTTGATTGGATACTATGATGTGGTCCCAAAGAACTGGGTGAAAAACGTAATTTTGATAACATATACTTGGATTTCAGGAAAGCTTTTGATACTGTTGCACATGGAAGACTGCTGTAATAATTGGAGCAGTATGGCATTAAGGGAAAGTTGCTACAATGGATAAAAGGATGGTTGAGTGGGAGACGGCAGAGAGTGGTAATAAATGGGTACTGCTCTACGTGGACTGATGTTATTAGTGGTGTCACTCAGGGTTCGATGTTGGGCCCATTGTTGTTTTCTATATTTATCAATGATATAAATAAAGGAATATTAGGCTTAATGTCCAAGTTTGTAGACAATACGAAGGCTGGAAGGGTTGTTAATAACAGTAATGACAATATGTTACTGCAACAGGATCTGGAAAAGTTGGGCAGATGGGCTGAGAAGTGGTAACTGAAGTTTAACATTGACAAATGCAAAGTACTGCATATAACAAAGTACTGCATGGGGGTAGTAGTAACCCCAGAGAAATGTACCAACTAGGCGGTGTTACACTCACGGTAGTGGACAATGAAATAGACCTTGGCCTAATTGTGCAGTCAGATGAAGTTTTTTCTAATCAGTGGATGGGGTCTTGTCAATGATATACAGGAATTTTGCGAGCAGGGATAAGGAGGTGATTATCCTCTTGTATAATGGTCAGGCTACACCTTGAGTACTGCGTACAGGTCTCGAAGCCTCATTTTAGGAAGGATGTAGAGTTGCTAGAACGAGTACAGAGAAGGGCAACAAGACTGGTGAAGGGAACAAAGGGGTGCTCTTATGACACAGGCTTAAGTTCTGCAAATTGCAGCTTCTGGAGACTAGGCACCTGCGAAGCGATCTGATTGAGGCGTATAAAGCCTTGAATGGATTGAGCAGGCTTAATGCTGATGGGATTCTTCCCCTTGCTCAGATTACAAACATGAGGAAGCATAGATTGAAACTGAGGAAAGACAGTTATAGAAAAGATGTGCGGAAGTTTGCCTTTAGCCATCGGGTAGTTGATTGCTGGAACAAACTTCCATCTGTCGTTGTAGAAGTTGATAGCTTAAATAAATCCAAGGCAGAACTAGACAAATATTTGGAGTGAATGGATCAGTGAAATGGGAAGGGTTTTTTTTTTTTTTTTTTTGGCTGATGCTGTATAAGCTTGCTTTCTTGCTTCATGTGCGTCTACTAATTTTAGGAAGCCTCATTTTAGGAAGACCTGCTAATACACAGGTCATTTTTGTATTACCACTCAGCTAATACAGAAATGATCAGTGATCAAGAGCAGAAATATCACTCAAAATTAACTTTTTCATAACAGTTTCCACCCCAGCTGTTCCATCTCATTTATATTTGGGAGTAATCAACACAAAACTGAGATTCAACCAGCACATTGACAAACTCATCACTCGAGAGGCGTACCTGAAATGAAGAGCGAAACAACACCTGTATTACGTCTCAGACAGGGTAACAGCAACAAAATATCAGGACCAACATATACTCCCCGTTACTTTTGGGGACATCTACTCTATTGTTCCCCATATTTCTGACTTTTCCCCCCAGTCTTCAGTCTCCCCCCTATTCTGTCTGCGCACGTCCCACACAATGTCAAAAATTAAAACTGCGCACGCAAACCCTTTTGGCATATTTTCACCGATTCTTTATTCTTTTTTTTAATAGGTCCTAACCACTGAAATCTCAGGAAACAAGGTAGCAGGGCCTGCCAGAGTAAAATTTCAAACTACTTAGTGCCTGGTCTGCCTCCACGAGGCAAAGAGTGAGCAACGCCAGGCCCAGCAAGGATCCTTGTGCTCAATAGCCAGAAGAACCACGATACATAACACTACACTTACAAAATCCATACACTTTTAAATCTCTGGCTTTTTAAGTGAACTGTTACATCCACAATGAAAGCAACGCGGAGATGGGGGAAACCCCTGGCGCCTCTAGACACGAATACATACACTTTACACTTTTTTTCTGTTACTTTATGTTGCTGAAATCTTGGCACCAGCAGTGCCTACGATCAGAAAACCTATTTAGGCAGCTGAATATTGGCTCTTCAAATGGCTAAACTACAAACATAGGCTACCACCCCATGTTCATACGACTGAAATGGCCCAGGCTCTGGGAATCCCCAGGCTGCCTTCTCTCATTGATGATAAAAATACTGGTAATCAAAAAAAAAGACATTGACCGGTCTGATTACATATTCTTCATTCTAGGATCTCTGTGGTTGGAGGATTCGACCTGCCCAGCTCAGAGCCATCCCAACTATTTATCCTCTTCATTGACGCCTCCACTTATCAGATCATTTCCTACCATACCAGATGCTCCGACGAATCCAGGACATCGATGCCGACCATCAGAAATTTGCTGTCAACCGACGATATAGACGTGGGATACTTGGCCCCACACACCCCATAGACCGCGAACTGCCAGCTGCATCTGCAAATCACCAAACTACTTAAATAAAACTGGGATTGGCGACCGCTGGAGGCGTGGCGCTACTTTGACAAAGAAGTGAAACTGCCCGGTTGCTCTCAATAAGGAATACTCTACATTGGTCCAGACAGTGTGCACAAGGAAACCCTTCTTTCTTCACATCCAAAGACAGCATACCCTTCATCACCACTTGGACATCCCTGTGAATTAACGGGGAAATGAGCCTGGCGCTGCTCTTGATGCTCTCTCCCATGAACTCTGAGGATAATAGTACTGTATATGCAAATCATATACTGTATGTATCAATTGTCATTTGGTTATTTCAGTTTAATGTTCTAAATCATTTTATCCGTTGGCATTCGAGCTGAGCGGACGCGCTCTGTCAAGGCTCCTCAGTTATGTGGATCGGATTACTGTTGATTATTGCTTTTAAATATTTGATTTATTTAGATATTGTTGGATTATTTTATTATAGGTTTAATATCTATAATATTATTTTTATAATATTATAGATATCATTTTTTAAAGTTAATTTTCATTCATATTTAGCTAATTTTATAATGGTAGTTAAGAGATCTGCCTTAAACACGTCACAGGGTATGACTCCCACGGAAATAGCCGATGGCGATTTATGGGTGAGTCATGATTTAATCCGTTGCGGAACCTGTCGAATATTTTCCAAGGTCGACCTGTTGACTAATCATAGCTCACCTAGGGATTCTTTTCTTTGTGATGGCTGTAAGGAGTGCACCGATCTTAAATTAGAATTTGGAGCACTGATGGAACCATTCGAGTCACTGAAAAAACGGATGCCTGCCCTCGAGAATAATGCATCTGGGAGCTCGTCAGGGACTCAAGACACCAGCAATCTACCAAGTGAATGCACACCCGAATCGGGCCTCAAAACAGAAAAACCAAGTGCAAACTACTCTGGTTCAAAAGGACTGTTTTATTAGGAGACTCCATTGTCAGGGAAACGGGGAATGTATTTTGTAATAAGGATAGGTGGAGTAGAACCAGGGTATATCTGCCAGGAGCAACTATTAATGATGTCACCAACAGATTGTCAGATTTCAAGGGAGGTAAATACAATATTATTATTCATGTGGGGACTAATGACATTAAACGTACACGATCTGACGATTTGTTGGAAAAAACAGGACCATGCTGAGGAAATGCCGCGAGCTAGGCCACAATGTCTATGTGTCTGCAATTTTGCGCAGACACGATAGAAGGGATTATATGTTAAAAGCCTTGTGGTTAACTCAAGACTTGAAGGAATCTGCAAGGCTTTAGGGGGAAAATTTCTCTCAGCATGGCCCACACTTGTAGGTAGAAGGAGTTTGTTTTGTAGAGACGGGATACACTTAAACAAATGTGGTGCAAAAGTTTTTGCCAGTATTATTGAGAATACCTTAAAGGTTCAGGGAAACTGCTAGTTAGGGGGGGGGGATGTAGGTAATACTGACAAGCGTTTATCTGATAATATTGGTCAAAGTAACTCTTGCACATACCTCAAGAGTTCTTATCTGTTACCCCAACTGGACATATTTAGATGTTCTGGGGGCAGAAACGTTTCAAGTGAGCGGGTAGCTAATGCCAGGGAAGAGAGCCTAAAACACTTAAAGGGTTGTGTTAGGGTTGTTAAATATGCAGGAACAGTAAATCTTAATTGTTTATATAGTAATGTTAGAAGGGTCGTCAATAAAATGAGCGAATTCGAACTGCTGATTAAACCAAATAACGCGGACATAATAGGGCTTAGACGTTTCACATGCTAGTACAGAATCTGTATGTCGTGAGATAGTTGGAAACAAAGTTATAATGCAAGTAGGAGTAATCTACAGACAAGGTGATTGTGAAGATTATGACAAAACCCTCTACATGCAAATGGAATGGGCAAGTACTAAAGAAAATAATATCCTAGACCTCATCATCACCCATGAATCAGATGACATAACAGGGCTGACAGTAGAGGAACCAGTAGCAGGAAGTTATCACGGAGTTCTACGGTGGATGATGATGAGAGAAATAGCAACAGTAAAAGGCAAAGGAATGGGTTTTAATTTCAGAAAAGGAAATTACGATGCCTTAAGGTACTACACAGCCTCTATTAATTGGGTAGATATCGCACAGAGAATGAATACAATTGAACTGTGGTACGCTTTTAAAACATTAATCACAGATGCCTTGAATGCGTATTTACTATTAAAAAAATACTCCACGAGGAGGGTTCCAAGTTGGATGAATAGTGAAGTGGCCACATTACTTGAGCAGAAAAAAGTGGCATGGAAAGGTTACAGAGCAATAAAAAATACTGAAGCCTATAACAGCTACAAGATGATCTGTAATAGAGCCACAGAAAAGGGTCGACAGGTAAAGGCAGTTTATGAGAAATCACTAGCAAACAGAGCAAAGAGGGGGGGGGGAAAGAAATTTTTAACATATATAAATGCCAAGAAGAGCAGGACACACCGGATCGGACCTTTACGTAAGGGAAAGGGGATAGTATTAAATACACCAGCTGCCGTTTCAGATGAACTCAACAGTTATTTTGCATCGATATTTACAGAAGAAAAAACTTTTGTGGAAATGGGAAGTTGAAAAATTAATGATATTGAAATTTTGCAAGATTATTTAATGAAAAAAACTTTCGAGCCTACAGGCCAGTAAGGCTCCTGGGGTTGATGGAATATACCCTATAATCTTAAGGGAGGCGTCAAGTGAGTGCATTGAACCGTTGAGGCTAATTATGCGAGCATCACTAGACTCTGGGGAGATTCCCTTGGATTGGAAAAGTGCTAATGTATCTCCCAATGAAAAGTGAAAAGTGCCAATGGCAAATTATCGACCTGTCAGTCTGACTTCAGTGGTAGGGAAAATCATAGATGCAACGTTCAAGGGCGGAATTCAGGATCATTCATTTGGATAGAATTGAAATTCTCAAGGATACTCAGCATGGTTTTGTAAAGGGAAAATCATGTTAAAAAAATCTGGTTCGCTATTTTGAAAGGGTCACTCACGAGCTGTATTTAGGGAATAATTTCGACATTGTTTATTTAGATTTCAACAAAGCTGGAACAGGTTGTTATCACTGGAAAAATCCTTAGATGGATAGCAGGATGGCTTCAGGGCAGGAGGCACAGGGTTGTGATAAATGGCTATTCCTCAGATTGGGTTGATGTAAGAAGTGGGGTTCCCCAAGGATCAGTATTAGGACCACTGTTGTTTTTAATTTTCATTAACGACATCGATGAAGGGATAGAGGGTGTGATGTCTAAATTTGCAGATGATGTTAAAATTGGTAGAGTAGTTAATGATCAGTGTCAAGCTAAGTTTCTTCAGAGAGACCTATATAGACTTCATGAATGGTCAAAAAAATGGCAGCTATGATTTAATCCAACAAAGTGTAAGGTATTACACCTGAGAAACAGTAGTCCCAAAATAACTTATTCACTTGATGGAGTTCAACTAAACCCAGTACTGGAGGAAAGGGACTTGGGGGTTACGATACGGTCAGACATGAAATTCTCTGTGCATTGTAAACAGGTTGCAAGGAAGGCCCATGGTGTCCTATCGATGATCTATCGAACTTTTGCAAGTAGAAATAGGGACGTGATAATCCCATTATATAAGGCTTATGTTAGACTACGCTTGGAATACTGTGTTCAAGTATGGAGACCGCACCTAAAGAAAGACATCGAGCTTCTTGAAAGGGTGCAAAGACGCATAACTCACCTGGTGACATCGGCAAAAGGGCGTCTTTATGAAGAAAGACTTCGAATATGTGGGTTGCAGAGTTTGGAAACTAAACACCTTAGAGGAGATTTGATTGAGGTGTTTAAGGCTCTGAGAGGCATCAGTAAAATGAATGAAGACGCAATTTTAAAGATTCTAAATGATGCTAGAACTAGGGGACATAAATTCAAGTTACGGGGGGAAATGTTTAGATTGGACTGCAGGAAGTTTTATTTTATCCAGTGAGTTATAAATTACTGGAATAAGTTGCCTGCATGAGTGGTAGAGGCTGACAGTTTGGGGAAATTCAAAGGTCATCTGGATAGTACCTTCGGTGAGTGAAACACATAGGATGATAGGTTTAGTTTCCTTTTCTTTTATTAATTATTATTATTTAATTTTTTTATCATTGTTTTATTCGGGTTTTATGTTATTTTATTTTTTTTGTTTTTTTGGCTGGTGCAGCATAGGCCATAGGATTTCTTGCACCATGCGGCCATTACTAATACTAATACTAATCTTATGGTAAGATTTAGTAATTCTTGTAATATAATTTAATTTGTAATGCAATTTATTTAATGCCAGTTCTCGTCATGTAAATCTACTATATCATTTAATGTCATCTTGTTTTGTTCTTTAATGTCTTATGTTATTTAACGTTATATAATACTTTTTTGCAATAAAGATTTTCTCTCACTCTAATTTTTTGTAATATTTTTTGCAATGAAATTAGCAATCGGTTATCTTGTGTAAATATCCCTCGTATAACGCACGTGACAGCTTTAACTCACAAAGAAGAGCGGCCATTCAAGGTGCAATTGAAGTTAATATTCGATGAAAATATTAGTGAGTATTTCTTTTGGAAAAAACAATCATTAAAATAGTTCGAAATATAAACCGTGAATTTCCTAGAGTTTTTGTACAAAATTTTAATATTTGTTTCTTAAAAGTGGTGTAATGGATTTTTTTTTTCCTTTGGTAGATATTTAGAAACATAACTTCCTTAAAACATAAAAACGAATAATCTGCATCTTCTGTAATTAATAATTTCAAGCAGAAAAAGTTAAGAGAAAACCAAATAAAAATGCTTAAACATGGCGGAAAAACAATACGAGTCCTTAATTGTCTTGTACATAACTTTTCTATAGGTCAGAAAAGGTTAACGAAATTAATTAAAGGCACACGGTTAAATATTGTTAACCAACGTGTGAACCCTTAGAGAAACTGATAAATTGCACTGTTCTGCGGGAGCAGTGGGAAATAATTCTCCTCGAAGGATCGATAAAGTAGCTAATGAGATATCTGAAAGACATCTGTCATTGTATTAAGGTGACAAAAGTTAGTAAGAAATCTGAAGGAACTGCAAAGATTCTACGCCTTTGATCTCAAAGGAAAGATAAAAGTTCTTCGCTGTATTCGCTTGCAAAGACCTGCAAAGAAAGCTCCATGAAATACTTTCTGCGATCACTTTTATTGACTGTGATTTATTTAGTTATTTTCGTGCGAAATGTGATCCCTAAATTCTATCTCTTTTTAATAATTTAGTGTGCTCTCGTAGATAGCGACCGTCTTTATCATGCCCAGTGGAAATGGTAGGAATCGATTTCAGTCCAAAGCGGGACGGGAAATACATATTTTTTTTGGGTTGTTTTCACTCCGTGACCGAGTTAGTCAGCCTCGGGAGTGCAGCCAAATGTTTTTAAACTCCGTTTTTTCGTTTAAATATAGACAAAGTGACCATAAAATATAGACACATACTTTTTCGGGAGTTGTACAATTGTGTAACATACCTAAGTGGAATCCTTAATGTAAAAATATAAAGATGTTTTTGCAGTAAACTGTCGAGAATTAAGAAGCTAAACTGCTAAATAAAGAATAGTTTTAAAGGAAACTATCCTTTGTTTAGGATTAAAGTTATTCCAGTACTGAATCCTGAAATCAAGAAGTGATTTTATAACTTTAGCTAACTTAGTTTATTACTAACTTTAGCAGTAATAAACTAACGGGAGGATACCTGCTTCTGTTTCTTTTTTCATATGCTTCTCTGTCCTGGAAGTTGGAATGCAACAAACACCAAGACTCTGTGTTTGTAGTTATGACAGTTATGATGTTTCCTATTTTTAGAAAAATTTATGAACTGGTCTCTTGTTTTTATTCCTAGACATACGTTATCCTAAATTTACTCTTGACAGTTACTCTTGAAAATACAATAAGATAGCTTGTATTTTGCTCCTATGATGATGTTTCCACCCTGAGCTCTACTTTTTTGGTTTCAATTATTTTATCACTTATACTTCTTCTTTGCTATTGTTGCGTTAGGTTTTTAGGAGCATCGGCATCTAAGGACCTACTGCTTCATGTAAATGGCTTATTCTCTGAGGTCGATTTCTGTTTGTTGGACGAATATCCCGAGTTTCTGGGAGAATAAACCATGCTACCCTCGCCTGAGACCGACTAATTCAGCCACGTTGTGAAAAAAAGGCCCGTAAAAATTT
Source organism: Mastigoproctus giganteus (assembly GCF_048544385.1). NCBI lineage: Eukaryota > Metazoa > Arthropoda > Arachnida > Uropygi > Thelyphonidae > Mastigoproctus > Mastigoproctus giganteus. Next base: position 109,227,480 of record NC_143581.1, on the reverse strand, counting down.
CTCATATCATCGAAGGGACTCGAACTCAGGTCTTGACCACCCGATGTGGCAATTCTACCAACTGTGCTACCCATGAGGTTTTTTTTTTTTATTCTTCCCATCCATTTTCCGGATAACTCATCTTAGATATATCGATCAATCAATTGTCTATTATTTTTCTTAAGGATTGCAGTCCGAATGACTTAGCAGGTTCACAGCTAAAGGAATTGGTTAAATGTACCATTTCAGTAACCATATTCTGAACTATAGGCTTTCCATCCTTACTGTTGTTTGTCGTGACATTCTCTATTTTGCTTTCAATTTCTTTATTCTGATCAATGTTTGAACAAAAGTGTTCGCGAAGGTTCGTTTGTCTTCATTTTTGAGATGTTCATTTTTGTATTTAATCGTAATCTTTTTTTACCGCTTATGGATATTTCCTTTTTCTATTAGCATATGCACTGCCCTGCCATTAATATCCGGACACCCTTCCATGGATGGGGAAACAGGTCCTATGCATGCAACACGTCACAAAACCTGCTATAAATATGTACAAACAGACTTCAAACAGACAATTTCAAAAATGGGCATAAAAGATGACACGTTCAACAGAATTTATCACCTAAACAAATACTAGACGCCGATTAACATGGTGTAAGGAGCGCGAATCCTGGACTGTAGCGCAATGGAAGAAGTCCTATAGACAGACTAGACGAGGTTCGCACTCTACCAGTCTGATGGCCGGTCCTGGGTGTGGCGAACGCCAGGGGAACAGTTCCTTCCTGATTGTATCCTCCCAACAATGAAGTTTGGTGGAGGCAGTGTCGTGGTATGGGGCTCCTTTCATGGTTTGGCTTGGGCCCATTAGTTATTATCGACAAAACCATGAATGCTGTGCAATAACAGTACAATCCGTACAATTATGCACTTCTAACATTATGGCACTACTTTGGGAAAGGCCCATACCTGTATCAGCAAGACAACGCGCCATGCCATACTACTCGGGGCGTAACAGAGTGGTTTGAGGAAATGGGCGTGGGAAAGTTGGGTTGGCTAGCCCAGAGTACTGATCTGAACTCTATCGGGCATCTTTGGGATGTATTGGATCGTTGGGTACGTGAACGTCGAGATCGCCCAAAGAACAAGGCCGAACTGGTGGCTGCGTTAAAGGCCGAGTGGAGGAACATATCATCTGATTTTTATAAAAAGCTGGTTGAGAGTATCCCGCGAAGACTGAAGACATTCAGCACAAAATATTAAGTGACACAATAAGAGCTCTTAAGGCAGGTGTCCGGTTTAGGGCAGTATACAGTATAGTTAGTCCCATAACCCTATTCAGATTTTCCGTTTCATGTCTCAGGTACTGTAGGTGTTTATTGGATCCAGATATTATGACCATATCATCGACATACCTTAATTTGTTTAATTCCCTTCGATTAATTTCCATTCCTTTTTCCCTTTTCCAACGTTTCTAGAATTATTTCTTCAGAGTAGATGTTAAATAACAGGCGAGGGGGCAAGTGTGGCTCCGATCCTATTTTTATATTCGCTTGACAGGCACTCACAGATAACGATGCAAGTTATCACGAAGAGAGAAAATATCAGTTTTATTTTGTGCGTTTGTGTATCAAATCCACACACGAAGACGCATGCGCACAAAAGAAGTGTGCATGTTTAGAGTTTATGTAGAAACCCAACCAAAGAGAGATACCTCGCACAATCAGAGACACTCAGATCTTCGTTTAAGATGAGGTGATGAGTATAGCTATAGAAATTGAGTCTCAGAGAAATAATAAATCGCTGACTTCACTAAGCCACCCAGGACAATAGTTAGGAAGTAGATAATTTTTTTTTTAAAAATAATAAATAAAGTAAAATAACATTTTTCCGATCTCGAATCCCTGTTTTTATCATAATTAAAATATTTTGTCTTCGTTTTCCATTAATGAGACAAAATAATAATGATTTATTTATTTTATGTTACACTTTTTTGGGAGATAACAGCAAAAAAAGGGAGGGAGAACACATAAGCCGATGGCTTTTTAGGGGGTGAATATACAAATATACCATTGAAAAATGTACAGTTCTGAAATTGTACAGGTAATGTTCAACAGGAAAGACAGAAATAAATTGGAGATTTTTGTACATTTCTTTACAGAAGACTTCGATAAGCATCACTACTTATAACATCATTGTGAACATTTTTACAATTAAATGAGGAGAGAAAAGAAAAATTATGAGATACATGCACAGAAATTTACAGACTATTTGCCAACTGCTTCCTTTAACATTTGTACATTATTTCCATGTTGGTGTTTTTAAAATCTAGGAGTTGAGTGGAAGGTAATTTGAATCAGACATCCCTGGTGATGTGTTGGATTAGTAGTTCCTTGAATTGATTTAGCGAAGTGACATTTTTGATTTTTGCAGGAAGTTTGTTCCAGGTTTTAGCACCTCTGTATTTCATATTTTTCTGACCTATCTATGGCTTTTCTGAAAAAGGGAATCTTCAGGTTAGCTTCATTTCTTAGATTGTGTGATATTTCTTCTTTGTCTGTGGTTATGAAAAAGGATCTGAAGAGAGGGGGAAAGTCTATTGTCTTCATAGCACTGTAAACAAGGATCGCCTCGGCTTTCTGCAATAGCTGGTAGATGCTGAGGAGTCTCACTTCCTTGTATCTCGAACTAACCGATGCGTTCCAGGGAAGGCCCAAAATTGAACGAACGCATCGATTGAGAATGGAGTTGATTCTCGCGAGGTTTTCTTGGCTGGTGGTACCCAATGAGGTGATTCCATAGGTGAGGTGCGGCTGAATTAAACAAAGGAATACTTGTCTGAGAAGAGAAGGAGACACCCAGGCAGAGGCCCTGGCGAGTATTCCCGCTAGTGACGAAGTTTTCTTTCGTAGGGTTATCATTTGTTTTGCCCAACTTAGCTTATCATCTAGCCAGATTCCGAGAAACTTGGTTTCATTCACCCTTTCAAGTGGTTTTTCTTTGTATGTTACGTCTAAATCAATATTTAGTGGTTTGTTGTTCGTTCTACGCCATATATTTTGATTTTTCAGTATAAGCTGATTCTTTTGAAGCCAATTATGCATCACAGAAAGCAAGGCAGAGATTTTGAGTTGAAGCTCATTAGGGTCTTTATCTACGATTAGGATGGAAATGTCATCGGCATACGCTACTAGGTGAGAAGATGGAAGAAGAGAGAGAAATTCATCGATGTAAAGAACAAATAGGGTTGTTCTTTGAGAGAACAAATAGTATACGTCCAAGAAGTGAGCCTTGAGGTACTCCCTTGGAGAAATAACAGATGTCGGAGTATGATTGATTTGTTCTTAGGACAAACGGCCGGTCGGTAAGGTAGTCTTCAAGGAGAAAGTTAATTTTCCCTCTCAAGCCAAGGTTATTGAGTTTGTTAAGTAGAATAGTATGGTTTATGCAATCAAAAGCTTTAGATAAGCCAAGAAACAGTGCTATAGCATAGTGACCCTTTTCAAGACTATCAATGATCCTTGAGAAGAAGTCAACAATTGCAAGATCGGTGGATCTTTTAGAGCTTTTTAAAATCAAATCGTAAATAAAATCGTAATGATTCAAAATCAAAACGTCTCCGCCACAGTTAAGGCATTTACCCCTTCTACCCGCCATATATTTTATACTCTGCAATCAAAATACTCTGACAGATATGTGCGCCACTATTTTCCAGCTTCCTTCACTTTATTATCCGTGTGTAACTAGAGTCCTGCCCGATCATTTTTCAGTCTTGTTTCTCCAAACAAGTGACGAAAGCCCTTAATTGTCACGGGGGATGGCAGGGAATCACTTGTGTATGAGTGATAATTTGCACACCTTTTAAGTCATGTCTTTGATTATGTCTGAAATTAGCTATCTTCAACAAGGCTTATTATTTTCAGGGGGATACCTAATCTCTCTCCGCTCCTTGTATACATATCAACCCCGCCAACACTCCTCTCCCTTTTCTTACTGGTCTCTTCCACCATAACTTCGAAGTTGCAAAACAATAATCCAGTAAAGTAGGAGAACCCAAAACCTGTTTTATTTGTAGGCTACTTTCCTGTGGTTGCTAAGAGGATAGTCATACATTAAAGCGTTGAACATCTCTGCTAAGCCAGTCATGTACGTTGTGTTTGCTAAGTAGAATAGTGTGAGCGCAACGCAGCACACACACACACACACACACACACACACCAACCAAACATACATTACTGGCTTTGCAGAGATGTTCAACCCAGACTCAGGGTAGACATGAGGGAATCCGTAGGTATCCAATGGCAAATATGAAATAAGGTTTGCCTTATTTCATATTTGCCATGAAATAAGGCAAATATTGTTAAGAAGAAAAAGAAACGGGAATTTTCTACGTTAGGTACATCAACAAAACAATTAATATAACGGATTTAATTTCCTGAAATATGAGGTAGTCAGCGTTTTTTTGTTTATGAGCGAACTAGGAATCATTTAATGATCCTCTACTTAACTTATAAATTCACAAATTGGAAAGGGGGTTTTAATTTACATCCCTATGCTGTAAGCACCACAAGTCATATAATCATGAATATTTTGGCACGGAAAAACGTTTAAATTCGTGAAGTAAACATTTATATTAAAATGATTAATTCTTACCTTGTAATCGGATCACAGGGTTCGTTTCTAAACAATTCTGCTGGAAGTTGCATATTTGAAAAGCTGGTTACTGAGCATGCTCTAGAAGAGGAAAGACAGGACAGGAAACACCAGAGTTCCTGAATTATTTATTGCAACTCCATTCACGTCAGGTGTCGAATTTCCCAATTGTGTTTTAAGAATATCGGCGCTAGATTTTCTCGATTTCCACAAGGGAGGAATGAAGTAAGTACTTTCGGAATCTTGAATTACCCTCGAGTTCACTTTAAAGAAATTCACGTGCGATTGAAGGACTTTCCTTACGACTTCTCGTGCAGCTCAAGAGATTAAACAAACTTTGGAGAGTTAATCAAGCATAAAGAATCGCTGTTAATGCATTGTGCTTCAAAGAGGATTGTTAACGATATCAGAAGTGGATAATCAGAGATAATTAAAATTGTAAGTGGTTGCATAAAATAAACCTAAATCACACGCTGACTTCTACTATATATCTTTATTAAAATCTGGGTGTTTGTGGATTTCAACAATTATTTGAGAGATAGCTCCCACTGTAGAATGCATTAATGCGCCACATTGATAAATCGGACATTATATATAAATACGTTTTTTCATACTATAGTGAAATTATAGTAACCTTATAATACCGTGATAAATCTGACTAAAAAATGAATAGCAAATGCTTAGAAAACGGTACTCACCTTGTATAAATCTGCAATAAATTTTTTTGGTAGATGTTGGTTAAATTTAGGTTGCAAGAAGCATTAAAAAGAACTAAGGCGGGGAATGGGGTGAAAATATTTTAAACAGATTTTAAAATGAGCGCAAGGAAGTAGAAATGCAGATCTCCAATCCTTGGTTGTCATATAGAGGTTAAAAGACGTAAATGAAAACAAAAGAGAGAAGACTGGTGGTGCCAATAGTCGTTACGAGGGACTTTCGTAAGTAAACCGTCATCAGTTGGCAAATGGAAGAGAAGTGAGCGCGTGTTGTATTTAAAAGTTTATCTAAACTCCCATGATGCTCTTTTTGACACGTGGGAACTTTAGCCGCGAGAGGTTCCAAGCCGGTGAAAGGCTGAAGGGAAGTTTAGCGTTAATAATGTTGAGATCGGAATGGTGTCGGAACCATTCGATGGTGAGGGCTTCATATTGAAGAATCCTGTAGCTCGATCTAAGTTTAATAATAGTGATGGCAGAGTCAACAGGGGGGGGTGTGGTTGTGGGTTTTAGCATGGGTGGTTAACTCAGTGCATGGACATGTGGACATGTGTTTTTGTAAAGGGCGGCTCCTAGAACGTGAGTTCAACTCCGCCTCGTATCTCTGTGAAGAACAGTATCACTACAAATGGGCCAGATGTGTGTGACGTCGGTTTGTGTGTATTATGTGTGTGTTCTGTTGTTATGTTCTGGCCACTTGGCTACCCAGAAGCATCAGTCACCTGGACAGATGATTCTGGGTACTCGTCCACACCACGGGAAGGTGGGCCAGTCCCAATGGAGCACGTACTGTCTCGATACGAGACTCTGAACCACCTGATGTTGCCAAAAGGTGGGCCAGATTTCTCTGGGGGCCCACTCCAGAGAGGGAAAAAAAATAATAAATAAAAAATAAATAAATAAAATAAAAATTAAACTAAAAACAGAAACAAAATGTATTTCCCGTGGTGCAAAAAAAAAAAAAATAAATAAATAAATAAATAAAATAAAATAAAATAAAAAATAGAAAAAAGACTGACTTGTCTTGAAACTGTTGAAGTGGTAGTATGCGCGGGTATTGGAAGTTGTGGAGGAACTGAATTTGGTGGTAGTGCCCGCCGATGTAACAGGTGTCGCAGTTTGGTTGGCATTTTATGAGATATATTATGTTATTGAGATCATTGATGGGATATTTGTGTGTATCTTTATAAGAATTAAATAGGGAACCTTCTTAATCTCATTATTTATACAACAGACACAAATTTAAATACCAAGATTTTCAGAAAAAACACGCACACCGGTAAATATCTACATTTCACTTCACATCATCCCCTTAGTACCAAAAAAGCCGTCCTACACAACCAAATCTACGATGCTATCAAATTCACCTCTTCACAAAACGATCTACACAATGAACTTCAATACCTTACTGATAAATTCATAGCCAGGAGCTACACCCCTCAACTCATCCAACATACAATATCCACCTTTAAAAACAATATTAATAACCCCACCAGACACAGTCACAAGACAAATACTCGCATAGTTCTCCCTTACCATAGTGAACTCGCAGCACAATTCCGACGTACATTCAAAGATACCGACATCTCCCTCACCTTCTCCACTTACAATAAACTAGGTTCCCTATTTAATTCTTATAAAGATACACACAAATATCCCATCAATGATCTCAATAACATAATATATCTCATAAAATGCCAACCAAACTGCGACACCTGTTACATCGGCAGCACTACCACCAAATTCGGTTCCTGCACAACTTCTAATAACCGCGCATACTACCACTTCAACAGTTTCAAGACAAGTCAATCCTGCACTGAGTTAACAACCCATGCTAAAACCCACAACCACACCCCCCTTGTTGACTCTGCCATCACTATTATTAAACTTAGATCGAGCTACAGGATTCTTCAATATGAAGCCCTCACCATCGAATGGTTCCGACACCATTCCGATCTCAACATTATTAACGCTAAACTTCCCTTCAACCCTTCATCGGCTTGGAACCTCTCGCGGCTAAAGTTCCCATGTGTCAAAAAGAGCATCATGGGAGTTTACATAAACTTTTAAATACAACACGCGCTCACTTCTCTTCCGTTTGCAGCCGACCGGGCTAGCCAGGTGGGTAAAGTGCCTGCCTGGCAACCCAAAGGTCGCGGGTTCGAATCCCGCCTCGGGCTTGGATCAAAGTACTGCAAAAACCTTGGTAGGTGCATTATGGCCACAGAAGCCGATACGCCAACAATTACCTCTTCCATTTGCCAACTAATGACGGTTTATTTACGAAAGTCTCTTATAACGACTATTGGCACCACCAGTCTTCTCTCTTTTTTTTCATTTACGTCTTTTAACCTCTATATGACAACCAAGGATTGGAGATATGCATTTCTACTTCCTTGCGCTCATTTTAAAATCTCTTTAAAATATTTTCACCCCATTCCCCGCCTTAGTTCTTTTTAATGCTTCTTCCAACCTAAATTTAACCAACATCTACCAAAAAAATTTATTGCAGATTTATACAAGGTGAGTACCGTTTTCTAAGCATTTGCTATTCATTTTTTAGTTTTTTCATACTTCAATACAGCACCAAGGTAGCCAGAAGAATTAACAGCTTCATTTTAACTGGTTCCGGAAGCCATTATACTAACGCTGTAGTTATTATCAGGATGTGCACTTTTTGTACTGTACAGGCTCGATCTAGTAATGTACTAATTACTATCAGCGTACATTATTCTGACATTTCCGCACGGTACGCGCCGAACTATGTTGTTCCCGACCAGGAATCACTTATCTGAGAAGCTGGTGTAATTGGATGATTTTTTTTCATTTGATTTCTCATGATACAGCAACCAAGTGCACACCATTCTCCTGTAAGTGTGTGACTACGGAAAGCCTTCAGTAGACGTTATATGGATCCCATTGCAAAAGTGCTGAATATCATTTTCACACCAAGGAATTCGTTGATGGTTGGTTTGTTGTTTAATGGTACAAGGGCTGCTAAGGAACTAGTTTATCTCTCAAATTCATAACCCGAATATGATTGAACTCGAGGGTTGCACAATGGTTATAATCACCGTCCTTTCCACAGTTAGCGGAAAAGGTATTGATTCGAATCCCTTCAATGAAAGAAGAACATTTAGCGGCTCTTTTTTTTTTTTTTCATTCCGTAGCTGAGTTGGTCAGTCTCAGGCGAAGACAGCAAAGGGCCCCCCCCTCTCAAAAAATAACTGCGGTCTCCCCCCCCCAGCAAAACAGGTACTTTAAGACCACAGTATGTAGCCGAGTTGTCGTTACTTAAAGGGGCCACATGGAAGTCCCAGTTACCTCCACAGCAGAGAACTATAGCGATGGCCACGGCTCTCAGTCTGGAACGATTGCCAGTGAAGATGGAACAGACACGCCTAACCTTCACTGTGAAAATGCTCACAGGAAAGATCTCTGCCATCAACGGCTGGAGAGTTCCTCCTCCTGCGCCAAGAGCAAAACCATAGTTGTGCTCGACCCATGGGAGACTACACATGAAAGATTTCTTCCCAGACAAACGTTGACGATTATACAATCTCTGGATGTTAATCTGTACCTGATTGCCTGCGACAAGCAGTAGGAAAAGGATCTTAAAGAAAAGCAAGCGATCTACGTGCTTTTCAGACAACTGACCAAACCAAAGAACACATGCAATGTAATTTACAGACGAAATGTCGACAAGAAAACATGACAGGCTTTCTCCACTGTCTTTGATCCGGCTCCTCGTGCCATGAACTGATGCTGGGAGGTCCTTTCTTGGTGATCGTGCCTCCAGGTAACTAAGTGACCAGTCGAAGAACACAAACAACACACTACTTACACTACGAACACCGACTGGCTTTGCAAAGCTATGCGCATCACAGAGTACTTAAAGTAGATTTCTGGGGAACCACATGAACCACCTAACAAACACACTATGTCCAATATCTTCAAGCGTAATCTTTGTTAAGAACTTGAGGTCGTCAGCCTAACTGACTATATTGTCACTGGAGGAAATCAGGGGTGCTATAACTGAGGTGAAAAGGACGCCTGACATGACTCCATCCAGACGAACACCTGCGGTGATTTTTCGAGAGAGGGCGAGGTTATTGGCTCGTAGCATGAGTGTTCTTTCCTGGAGCAAAGCATGTAGAAACCAAAACTTGTTTCCCTGTGTATTGTAGAAGTGCTGCAATAGATGAAGTAAAGCTGGTAGATGGAAATAACATAAAAAACAACATCCATGTCGAGGAAAGTGATAGCCAATTCTGCCTTTTGTACAAGCTCTTGTAGATGGGCGACTTTGTTGCTGTTAAGTTTGTGTTGGTCGATCGATTTTCCAGGGATTGTGTAATGAATATTGGCTGGCTTCTGTGGGAGAATATGATTTGTTATAGTTAGCAATAAGGCGTTTTCCAAAATCCTTAAAAGGCTTGATGCACGGTAGATAGACTTGAATTGGTCGATTTTAGATCAAATTGCTTTTCAGGGATTGGAACTTGTATTTGTGCCATTGTGGGGGAAAGAAGTGGTGTTCGAGACATTGAACACCACTTCTTTATAAGTGGAAAGGAGTGAGTCTATGATGAATGTGTCAAGACATTTTTCCATGAATTGTGGCATATCAGCATCACCAGCACTTGCTGTGGCAAGTATTTCTTGTTTGCGTTGATACCCGTCACTCTACTTTTATTCTGAACACAGCTCATGTATTCCAATTCAGTGGAACAGTTTAAAGACGAGCAGAGTATTATGATAGTTTAATTTCCACCTGCAGTAATTCTTCAGCCCATCTATAAACTCATAGCATTGATTATTAATGTCACAGGTTCGGCAGGACACATTATATTCAGAGGCGACACTAATCTGTCTTCGTCACATCATGGACAAAGAAATTATAGATGTAGAGCAGCAGGCGATTCAGTAACAAGATATCACCTTCACAAGTGTAATTGCTTCCTTCTAAATTTTCGTATGATAATCACTTTTCTTCTGACCGCTACACACTAAAAGAGTAACCATACACTTTTTTCCCACCCTGCTACACATATACAAAAGAATAAAAGATATGAGGACAAGCACTGTATCGCTCGAAATTTCTAACACTTGTAAGCGTCGCTGCATACTAAACGCTTTTATAAAGCGTTTAGCGTGCAGTTTCTATATCAAGCAAATGTCCAAATGAATTAAGTTGTCTCTGCTGGTAACTTGAAACAAGGTCAAACATGATTCAGCTTCTTTTTTTCCTTTATCTGCTCGTGCAAAACTTTGGTGATAAATGAATTAAAGATTACATTTAGGCAAAAACAAAAAAGGCATTACGAAAGGCTGTAAGTTACGTGGCTTGACCACGCACTGATAAAGACAAAAAATAAAGAAAGGAAAGAAAGGAAAAAAAGAAAAGGAAGCAAAAAAAGAAAGCAAATGCTCTAGCACTAAAAGAAGCGCTAAAACATAAAATGAGGATCAAGAAAAGTAGTATGGCATCCTACCACGAGAATTACACAACAGGGTGTCCAGTTGAAAAACATGCCTGTGCGGATCGTGAATGCCGAATAAAAAAATGGATAAAGAAAGAAAATCAGAGGAAAGGAATGGTGGAATATAAAACATGGGAAGAAAAAATAAAGAATGCGGAAAGAAAGTATTAGCCGTCGACTCTGGGGATGTAGTTCTTTATAATGTGACTAATTTGAGATTTCCGTATGAGAACGACGTATAATAGTCACATTGCAAAGAAGCTAACCCTCGCTTATCATGTCAAATGATCGCCTCCATAGTGGAGTTTATGTGGGTCCTCCATTACAATTGATATTGAGACCCGCCATGCCTAAACAGGGGTTCTAATAGAGAGCGGGGACAAGAATCACGATCGCAGCCAAATCTCAATATTAGAAAGTGGATTGCAATTAATATGATGCTCACACCAATCACCTTCTGTATTACTGGTATGAGATTGGAATGTGCAAAACTGGAGATTGTGAGCACAGATCTGTCACTCTCAGACATACAACGGCGCCTCCGTAGCCAGGAGCAGCAGTGCGTAGCACACGCTTCTTGATTAGACCGGGGTTCGAGCCCGTGAGCCACCAAATATGGAGGATGCGGAAAGGTCATGGAATGACCACCGCATATCGCCGGAGCAATATGGCCTTAGTTGCTAATGCTCCTAAAAACCAAATAACAACAACAACAATAATAACAACCGAGATACAATCGCGCTGCTTTCTTTTATCATGTGCGTATCAATGGAAGAATTCTTTAATATGCGTGAAGACTTGACTTAGCACATAATGGCCTCAGCCGTCAATGCGCCATTAAACACCAAACCAAAGTATACGAAAAAAAACAGAATAGGTGAAGGAGCAAAGTAAAACTTTAGTAGAGAACTAAACATTAATTGAGAAGTTAGAAAGATAGCAAAAACAGACGTTCTTTTGTGTGTATGCGCCAAAAGAACTAAAATTATGGGGCATTTAAAGACATTTTTATGCGTGTAAATTGGGTCTTTTGGTCCAGTTGCCTATTTTGCTGGATGAAAAGACCGGGTTTCTGAAGAGAGAAACTACAGGCTGCGACTGAATAACGGCGTTCGAACCTAGGTCTTTCTCACACGGTGTGAATGACCTACGTTCATAGATAGTACCCAGTCTACTACACGACAATATACAAAAAACAGAAGCCAGACCATGAGATCGAAGCTTCTTCAGAAGGCCTTTATACCAAACGTAATAGAAAGCCTTAAAAATAACGAGAGCAAATCTTTTAGTTTCTCTGAACTATTTCCATAGAATTTTTACAAACAAGAGTAGCATAAACCAAAACATCACCAGTGAATCGACACTGATGGAATCCATATTGGCAATATTCAATCTACCTAAAGGCAGTCCGAGCCAACCTTTGGCTATCTATCGTACATATGTCTATCAACTGTGCTAACTGCGAGAACATTTACGGTTTCGCGGGTAGAACAGTTGATATATATATATATATATATATATATATATATAAAAAACTGTCACACTAGGGTCACCCGGAATATATTTTCGTCTGCACAAGTGTATTATGTTCGTGAATTGTGTGCATGTTCTCTGTCGATTTATCTTTTTGATGAACGAAAAACCGAGTTTTCGTGTGGGGGGGGGGGAAATCTTGCTATCTATACCTGAGACCGACTAACTCAGATACGGAGTGAAAAAAGCTCATGAAAGTTCCTCGGGTCAGGATTCGACCCAATATTGGATGGACGCAGTCAATGCCACTGTGCTAACCGCGCAGACGGTAGCACAGTTGATATAATCACTCCCAACCCAGCGGAAAAATTCTTAGTTTCGAATCCCATCAATGACGCGAAGAATTCTTATGGACCATTTTCTCTGTCTCAGACGAAGGCCGCATATTTTTACTCTGCTAAACTCTGAATTTTCGTAGAGCAAACTGATAAAATCGCAGAACAGACGCAATTAACAGAGGTAATATACGAGCGTATATTACAAATATTGGGTTAGTGTCTGATGCGCCTAAAACACTATTACAACAACAACAAGAGTCGCTGTGGCAGCACAGTAAGCCACCATCCAGAATCAATCACTTAAGACAGCAATTTGTAAGCACAGATTTGTCATGCTTTTAAGGAATTGGCTGGCTAAAACAAATTTCTACTCAGATGCAAACGATCAGTCGAATAAAGGAGTGTATAAAGTACAGCAGAACATTTGTTAACTCTGGAGCACTGATTATACAAACTCCGTTAGGCACCTAGGGGCTTTTTGGCATTAAGATTCTTCGGACTTCTTCTGGCAGATTTCTGTTTGAAATCCAAGGAAGGTATTGAACCAAATGTCAAAAAAAAGCTGAGTTTCAAAATAGGAAAGTCAGAAAGTTCTGATTCAAGTGATTTGTCTAGTTATAAAGCTACCAGTACAAGAGTTAGATGAAAAATAAGATGCTAATAAGTATCAACTTTATATTTAGCGAGGAACCATTGGAATGAAACACAAATAAAAGCATGGGGCGACAGAAATTGAGGCTGTTCGCTTCGGCAAGAGATCAATACCAGACTGCTGCCACAAAGAGGTGAATTTCCTCTTTGACTTTTCAAAATATTTTGGATTTATTAATAATTTGTTTACAAATATTGTGAGTTTAATGTAAAGAGCAAACGAGCTGGAGAGTTGGATAAGCGCCAAATGCGATATGGTTTTTTGTTTTTCTGCGCAGCAACCTTAATATATATATATATATATTTATGGGGACGATGGTTTAGATAAAGAGCGAAAGTTCCAGATAGGAGGAAAAGGGTTTATTCCTACAACTATTATTTTAGTGATACGATCTTGAGGAAACATCACGGCCATCATTGGCAGCACAGTTGGTATAATCACCGTCCTCCATGCACTTGGTAGAAAAGACCTGAGTTCGAATCCCGTCAATGACCGAAAGAATTTTTATAAGCCTTTTCCACAACGTAGCTGAACTAGTCGGTCTCAGGCTAGGACCCGCATGGATTTTAAACTCGGGTTTTCCGACCATCAAACAGCAAATCGACTACAGAACACACGCAATTTACATTATATTATATTTAATATGGCCTAAGTTGATGATGCGCCTAAGTTGATGATAATCTCATTTCGCAATTTTGCAATGGAAATTGATACATACTTCAGATGGAAGCAGGACAGCAATTTGTTGGAGAAGAGACTTCACAAATCAGTGACTTTGACTTCTAGGGGAAATTAGCATTATCTGTTACTTTGAATAGAAGTTTCTGAGTAAAAGATCAAGAAGAGATTAATCTGGCTAGAATCGTCTGGTATTCTAGTAGGAAATGAAGTTGTCTGAAGTTATTATTAATAGTAAATACCTCATCTCTAACAGATGGCAGTGTCAGTCCGAACAAGCCATTATCAGGCCATATTCTGCCTATATAATGTGTCTGTAAATTACATGAGTTCTCTGGTCGATTTGCCTGTTTGCTGGAAGAAAAACTTGGGTTTCCTGGATAAAGTTCGTACACTAAAGCCAGCTCGAGTTGTGTACATTAATTGCCCACAACTGGAACTGGTGCAATTAAAATTATTAGTATGGACTGTAATTTTAATTGTACACCAATTAAAATTACTTCATCGTTAAGGAAATTAAGACTAGAAAAAGTCGAATTTCAAAGGGAGGAAAATCACAAAACTTCGTATTCGCATAATTTGTTCAGTTGGATAATAGATAGAGGAAAGAAATAATTTTTGTAGCAATATAAAGAGATTTTTGAGCCAGAAGATATCAAAAAGATATTCCAGACAAGAAGTCTCTTAAAGGAAAAGCAGAGTGATCAAACCAAAGTACAACCATATGTAAAGTGAAAGAAATCATAGAGTGGATAATTGGAAATAGTGAGGAAACCGATAATTGATAGTTTCTCTGAAAAATAAGTGCAAATTATATATTTTTAAATGAATCATGAAGTAATAATTTTGGGAGGACAAAGATTTACAAACGTAAAAATACAATGAAAAGGAGAAATTATTTTCAGGTTAGGAAGCCTAGTTTATTTTTCTATCTAGATCTATAACTTGTTGAACTAATTTTTTACTGATAAATTTACTCGATCAGCTGCGCGATTCCATCATCACGCCAATAATGGGATTCAGCTCAACCATAGTTAAGCAAGAATGAATTCTATCACTTCTTTTAATTTTGATTTTGATGTATGCTTCTATTCCCTATTTCCTTCATTCTATTACATGTAAACACAATCTTTAAAATTCACTAGTAATAATTAAGTTTTATCAATCTTGTTTAATTTGTCTATCCTAATTAATATGCAGAATGGACGATAAAAAAAAACAAGATTTAGATTTGTTTTATTAAACAAAAATAGAATGATCATTAGGAAAATTATAAACATTTAAATCTATCACACATTTATCTCATAGATACATCTATGGGCACTGTTCTTCTGAATTTGCATCTATAATTCCCAACCTCTTTTTAAATCAGTCTGAATATCTGCCACAACCAGGCCGTCGTGGGTAGCACAGTTGGTATAATTACCGTCTTCTCCCACACCGGGTGGAAAAGACTTGATTCGGAATCTGGTCAATGAGGATTTTTATGTGGTTTTTCACAACTCAGTTAGTGAGTTTCAGACGAGAACAGTATGATTTTTAACTCTCTGAAACTTGAGTTTTTCATCCAGAACACAGCAAATCGTCAGAAAACACACGAGATTTATAAACATTATATTACAGCGCAATATGGCCTAAGTTACAATGTGCGCCTAAAACCCTACAACAAAAGCCAACCGGTCAGCATCCATTCTTCGTTCACTAAATTCATAGAACCAACTTTTCTTCATTTATCCCTTTTTCTGAAACAACCTTTCTTCTCGAAAATTAATGTGTACAGAAATTCAAATGTAATGTCGCGTATCCTGTCTTCTCAGCGTTCAACCTATGAACGGAACTAAGAAACCTAGGTTTTAATAACTTTTGTGTTTTAGATTTTAGTTTTAGAACAATTATATATATAATAAAAATATATAATTGTTCATAAAGAACAATCTTTAAATTCACTAGTAGAAATTAAGTTCTTTCTCCCACTTGTTTCCTCTTGTATGTTAATGACTTTCTTCCACTGACTGAAAATCCTAATCATAGTGTTGCTGATGATAGAACTCCATATTCCACTTTGCAGTCCTCAACTTCTCGAACACCCACCACCAATTCCTTAAATACTGGTCTCCAGGTAATTCTTCAATGGAACAAAGAAGACTCAGTTAACTTCAAATCCCTCTAAAACTCAGGCCTCTCTTCTCTTTTGCAAAATTTAAATTTACAAATCATTCCACGTTCGAAGCAGAAAAGATTTCGATTCCAACTCATTATCCTTGGAGAGAACCATAAACTAATCGCCACGTGTGCGAACTACAATCTTATATAATCTTAAATCCAACATCAAACTCAAACAAAGATAACATACCTACAAGGAAAACAATTAAACGAACAACAAACCTATACGCTGTGTCCTACTGAACAAAACACCAACGGAAACATTAACACTTTTATAAAAGCGTTGTGGGAATCTGCTGTACTCAGATTCATTGCATTTAGATAGCATAACCCAGGGACTCGCATCTGACTCACATCTGGAACTCACACCTGGGACTTACATCTGGCTTGGCACACCCAGGGTCGTCCTGAGCTGGATATCATCATTCTTCTCTTTCTTGGTGATTCCTCTCTCTCACTCTCTGGATAACTCGTGAATTTTTTTTTTTTGGCTGGTGCAGCATAAGCCTCAGGCTTTCTTGCACCATATAGCTAATAATAATAATAATAATAAATAAATAAATAAAACGATTTAGAGATGGATAAAACAGCAAAGACAATGACTCTATCCCAAGATGTCCATAAACATTAATAACTGATGCAATTGTTAGTACAGAATCTGTACTAATAGTCACATCAGTTTTTAATGTTTACAGTCAGAATAAATGCTGAAACCTTTAGTATTATTTATGCAAGCGTGCGAAACATCTTGAAAGACCATTTAGAAGTGGTACGTGTTTGTTCACATTGGTTCCCTGAACTTGTTAATCCAAAAACGGCAGTTTAGGGTTGCCATCTGTGCTCACATCACAAATGCATAACAAGACATAAAAATTATTTTTAGGCAAAATAATCACTCGATGTCATAAAATAAATCTTCTCAAAACTTGCGACAGTGAAGAAGCTTCACTTTTGTATATTTAACTGATATATTTAACATAAAACAACTATAAATATGTAGAATTAAAAGTATAAAAGTACCAAGAACGCAGAGAAAATCTTAAAAAATAAAGGGGGGGGGCAGAATCAAGCGGGAAATTTACTTGAACGTAGCATTTATTTTTGAACATAATTATA